>NC_090439.1:998992523-999295554 GCF_031143425.1 Pleurodeles waltl | reverse complement strand
CACTCTCGACATTGTCGCGACTCTTGGACATGGTCCTCTTGTTTCACAGGTACTCAGGTCCGGAAATCCACTGTTGTTGCATTGCTGGTGTTGGTCTTCCTTGCAGACACCCTCTATCACAACTTCTGTGCTCTCTGGGGGTTATAGGTGCACTTTACACCTACTTTTCAGGGTCTTGGGGTGGGCTATTTTTCTAACCCTCACTGTTTTCTTACAGTCCCAGCGATCCTCTACAAGCTCACATAGGTTTGGGGTCCATTTGTGGTTCGCATTCCACTTTTGGAGTATATGGTTTGTGTTGCCCCTATACCTATGTGCTCCTATTGCAATCTATTGTAACTTTACACTGCTTGCATTACTTCCTTTAGCTATTACTGCATATTTTTGGTATTGTGTACATATATCTTGTGTATATTTGGCATCCTCATACTGAGGGTACTCACTGAGATACTTTTGGCATATTGTCATAAAAATAAAGTACCTTTATTTTTAGTATATCTGTGTATTGTGTTTTCTTATGATATTGTGCATATGACACCAGTGGTATAGTAGGAGCTTTGCATGTCTCCTAGTTCAGCCTAAGCTGCTCTGCTATAGCTACCTTCTATCAGCCTAAGCTGCTAGAAACACCTCTTCTACACTGATAAGGGATAACTGGACCTGGTACAGAGTGTAAGTACCACTTGGTACCCACTACAAGCCAGGCCAGCCTCATACACATGGGTGTACCCCTAACCTAACAAGGACAATGTTGTAGCACTATTAACATCACACAGGCACAGAATTAGCTTAAAAAATCAAGGAGTGCCTAACTTACGGTGACCTTCCCCGGATACGTGTTTTCCAGCGAGGGCAAGGGTCTGGCCTCTGATTACCTCCAGAAGTGTGCTACCTTGCAGCCTCCTAACACTGAAAAAATTGCAATCCAACCTTGGATTCCTTCACTTTAGACAAACTTACTTGCTGCATTATGGTGGGTGAGTGAAGCCCTTATATGACTTGATTTATCCTGCATTTTCAGAAAAACAGTGGACAAGCAGGAACACTGATATCTTTCATGCTTTAAAAATAGGCATGCTCAAGAAAAAAAAGCTATAAACTAGGGACAGCAAAACCAACCTAGTTCTTCGAGTCATGCCAAGTCACTCCAGTTACACCTATGTGAACTACAATGGTGGACAGGCTGTTCCTATTGTATAAAAGTCTCACTTGTCTCCTCCAGCTGAAGCATGTTTTGCTTCCATATAAAAGCTTCTTGCAGCTGTGCAAATGGCTACCTTGAAGGAGCACCGCTTCGCACATGGAAAACTAATGATTGTAGTTTCTTCTGTACTGGCACAAGAGACAGCCACCAAGACAAGCATTCCTAATGGTGGTGGGTGGGGAAACAACCTTAACAACTACGTTTGAATTACTACTTGCTTTAACAACGAATCTTGAAGAACTACAGGGTCTTAACAACGAAGTTTTGAACAACTACTGGTTTAACAACGATTTTACCTTAACAACTAATGCCAGAACAACGAATTTTAAGGTAAGTGAATTATTTTTTGATGAATTTTAAGGTGAGTTTTGTGTTTTGTTTTTTATTTGTTTGGGGTTTAATTATTATATGTTTAGTTTTTTAAAGTATATTGTGTGGATTAAGTAATGGATTCTATGGGTTGTGGGTGTTATGGGTGGGGTATTGTATTAATACTCAGGTATTATTTTAAGTACTTTTGTATTTTTTATGTGTTGTAATTTATGTTGTGGGTTTAGGGGCGGGATATATGGGATGTAGGGGTTATGGGTGGGGAAGTGTATTAATACTCAGGTATTAATTTAAGTACTTGTGTTTTTTTATATGTTGTAATTTATGTTGTTGGTTTAGGGGCGGGATATATGGGATGTAGGGGTTATGGGTGGGGAAGTGTTTTAATACTCAGGTATTAATTTAAGTACTTGTGTTTTTTTATATGTTGTAATTTAAGTTGTTTTTTTAGGGGCGGGATATATGGATGTAGGGGTTAAGGGTGGGGAAGTTTATTAATACTCAGGTATTAATTTAAGTACTTGTGTTTTTTTATATGTTGTAATTTATGTTATTGGTTTAGGGGCGGGATATATGGGATGTAGGGGTTATGGGTGGGGAAGTGTATTAATACTCAAGTATTATTTTAAGTAATTGTGTTTTTTTATATGTTGTAATTTATGTTGTAGGTTTAGGGGCGGGATATATGGGATGTAGGGGTTATGGGTGGGGAAGTGTATTAATACTCAGGTATTAATTTTATAATTTGTTTTTTTTATATGGTGTAATTTATGTTGTGGGTTTAGGGGCGGGATATATGGGATGTAGGGGTTATGGGTGGGGAAGTGTATTAGTACTTGTGTTTTTTTATGTGGTGTAATTTATGTTGTGGGTTTAGGGGTGGGATATATGGGATGTTGGGGTTATGGGTGGGGAAGTGTATTCATACTCAGGTATTAATTTATGTACTTGTGTTTTTTTATATGTTGTAATTTATGTTGTGGGTTTAGGGGTGGGATATGTGGGATGTTGGGGTTATGGGTGGGGAAGTGTATTAATTTCAGTACTTGTTTTTTTATATGTTGTAAATTATGTTGTGGGTTTAGGGGCGGGATATGTGGGATGTAGGGGTTATGGGTGGGCAAGTGTATTAATACTCAGGTATTAATTTAAGTACTTGTGTTTTTTAATATGTTGTAATTTATGTTGTGGGTTTAGGGGCGGGATATATGAGATGTTGGGGTTATGGGTGGGGAAGTGTATTAATACTCGGGTATTAATTTAAGTACTTGTATTTTTTTAATATTGTAGTTTATGTTGTGGTTTTAGGTGCAGGATATATGGGATGTAGGGCTTATGGGTGGTGAAGTGTATTAGTAATTGGGTGTTAATTTACATAGTTGGGTATTTTTTTTTTGTTTTGTGAAATTGGTGTGGTGTAGTATATTCATATTTGAGTATTTTATTAGGACTTTAAGTATTTTTTTATCTTTTATTAAGGGTATATTGTGGATTAATTTTTGGAATGTATGGGTTGTGGTTGTTATGGGGGGGAAGTGTGTTAATACTTGGGTATTCATTTAAGTAATTGTATTTTATTAAATTTTGCAATTTATGTTGTGGGTTTCGGTGTGGGATATATGGGATGTAGGGGTTATGGGTGGGGAAGTGTATTAATACTTGGGTATGAATTTAAGTTATTGTATTTTATTAAAATTTGGAATTTATGTTGTGGGTTTAGGGGTGGGACATATGGGATCTAGGAGGTATGGGTGGGAAGTATATTAGTAGTCTGGTATTATTTATTGTATTTGGTTATTTTTTTATTTATTTTTATTGAAAGTATATTTAAAATTAGGAGTGGGATATAGGGGATGTAGGGATTATGGTTGGGGTATTGTTCTTATGATTAGTTTTTTTTTCTATGTTTGAGTTTTTTTTTTTTATGTTATTTTTTTGGGGGGGGATGCAATTTGGTTTATTGGTGGATCATGATTTGGACATTTATTTATAGTTTATAATTTTTTATTATGGGTGAATTATTTTTTTGTGTTATAATTTTAGGTTTTGTATTTTTTTGTTGTTGTTATTGAAGGTGTAAAAATAATTGTGTTTAAAAATAGTTATGTTTAAAAATTTATATTTGATTTTTTAATAGTATTGTAGTTGGTATAGTAGATTTTGGAATATAATAATGTTACATTTTTTTATTTTAAATATTTATTAGATTTAAAAAAGAAATTGTGATTTTTAAAATTTGTTAAAATGTTTTTTTTTTTTTTTTTTTTTTTTGATCTGATGTAATTAATATTATTCATATGTTTTAATTATTTTTTTGGGTGTATAATTTTATACATATATTAATTTGTCTTAATATTATTTCTAAAAATTAATTAATTAAATAATTATTTGTAGATTATATATAGAATTTTTTATTTTTTTGGTGTTAGAAATGTTTGCAATTGCAATAATGTTTTTTTCATGTAAATTTATTTTTTTTAAAATAAAAATACCAATCATTTTTTTTAATTTTTTTTATTTTGAACATAATCAAGTTTAAAAAATGCAAAAAAAATGTTTTAAATTATTGTTTGATATTTACAGATTTATAGATGTTTTTTTTTTTTTTTTTATATTTCTTTATCTATTTTCTGTGGTATTTTCTTATTTTTCCTATTATAGTCTATGAGTGAAATAGTCCGTTTTCTATTTTTAGTGCTCTTCCATGTTTACGTTGTTTGACGTCTTCTGTATTCAGTCGGTGGAGCGTCGCGGTCAAGATAGGACGGAAGCGGAGACCTCGTTCAGGTAAGTGGGATTATAATTTTTTTCACAGTGTGCAGTAGGGTATTTTTATTACAGAAATAGTTGTCGGAGGTAGTTATAAGGTAGGTAGTAGATTTTCGGTGTTTGTTATGTTTGTTATGTTTAATTATTTGTTATCGTATATTTTTGAATACGATAGTGGTTTCGTAAAAGTAAACAAATTTGTATAGCAGTGTTTTATCTTACAAATGATTATTCTGCTTTTGTAGTAGTTGGAAAGAATTGTATATTTTTTTGATAAATTTAGTTTTGGGATTTTTGAGGGAGTTATTTGTTCGGTTTATGAATTCTTTTTTTACTTCATTGTAATAGGTTTTGTGATTAATTTTTCCTTTTGTGTTAGTAGTATCCTTTATATTGTTTTCATGTCTTTTTCTTGATAGTTAATGTTTTAATTAATGATGTGGCTTTGGTTAGTAGGTGATTAATATTTGTACTTTTTTTTGGTAAAAAAATGTATATTTGGTATTTTACGTTTTTTAGATATTTCTCGAATTTCTGGTTTGGTAAAGTATTATATTTTATTTCTTTCATTGTTTTTATAGTATATAGAGTTGTTTTTTTTATCATCCATGCAATATGAATATTTTTTATTTGTTTTTGGATGACTAATGTTTTTTTTTTTCTTTTCTAAGTATGAGATGCTTCTTTCTATATTAATGAAGAAGATTTATTCAGCATCACATGTTTGGATAAAGACATGAAAACTTGAAAGGTAAGAACAATTTTTGTTGTGTAAATTTAGTGTAATTTTTTTGGGAAAAATGCCAATTTAATTGATGGTGTTTGGTGTTTTTTAGAACTGGCAAGTAATTGTTCAGTAGGTTAGTGGTTGTTAGTAATGTAGAATATATGCTAGATTGTTGAGGTAATCTGATGGTGTTATTGTATCAAATTCTTTCAGTCATTTCTTTGCTTTTTTTACTTGTGCGTGGGTTCAGGCTACCTGACAGTGATTGAGCAAGTCTCATTTCTTGGAAACTTTGTTCCTTTTTCAAAATTTCCATGAAATTATACAGGTTTGGGTGGGGTTTACCTATTACTTTGAAGGCGTTGTGCCATCCTTCAATGGCATTATTAGTCTTTGCACCACCTTCTAAACAGGTTTGGTAGCAGTTCCACCATTCTATTGGAAATCTTGGCTTTCGTCTGTGACCAGATCTGTTTAGGTGTCCAATCCAGGTTTCTTCGAAGTAATTTAGTAAGGGTTCTAATTTGTCTTCATTTTGTGTATAATAGTTAGACTCTGTTATTGCGGTGTAATACTAATCTACTTTTGTAGGTGGTACAAAGCATAATGCTGTGAGTTTTTTTAATTCAAATTGTAGTATGCAATCTGAGAAATATTCTCTACTTAGGGATGATTTTTGTATTCTACGCCAATATGCTTGTGAAAAGTGGAAAAAGCATCCTTGAATTTGGGTTGTGGATATATTTTTAGTATTGTATTTATCATTGATAATTCGAAATCTAGTATTACTTTTCTAGGTGTTTTATTTAATGTTTTGTTTTTGATTGTTGATAAAAATTCATTGTATGTAGATGAATGTTTATCAGGTAGTAATGCATACACTAGGGGGATTGTAGTGTTATTTTTTGTGGCATCTATGGTGTAAATTTGAGTGAATGGATGGGGTGTAGATTTAATCCATCATCCAAATTTCACTATTTTGTAGGATTAGTAAATTGGATGTTGTGCTGAATATTAAAATTCTTTTTTGAGGGTTTTCGTTGTCGTGAATGAGGAAAGTTTCTTTGGAGAAGGTAATTGTTAGTTCTGGGGGGATGTTAATGTGTTCATAGGTTTGTGGTGTTATATGTTGGGGATTACTTGCCAGTCTTTCTCGTTGAAATATTCTCCTAAGGTTTGGTACAGAAGGCATGCTACCAGAAATCTGTACTGGAATATTTTGTACTACCTCCCTTATAACTTGTCCGCAGGAGTCATTGGAGGTGTGTGCAATGTTTTTTATTTTTTGTATGTTTTCTCTTATCTCAATTTCTATTGCAGAAGCAGAGTGGTTGTGATCTGATGTCTTAACAACTGTGTTTTCTAGAGTTACTGCTCTGCCTCTACAATGTGAAGAGTAGAATTGTACACACCTCCAATGGCTCCTGAGGTTGACAACCTTGTCTCTGCAATAAAGATAACCTTCATACTTTAGTAGCTGGTTTCCGGTTCTTGAGGTTATGTAACTTGCTTTTCCTTGCGATGCCATTTGTGAAATATCTGTAAATAATATTAAAGAAATAGGTTAAAAGAAGTTTGCAGTTTTTATTATGAAATTTGTGGTAGATTTAGTTTACTACTTAGTAAGTTAATTAATATATAATGTGTTCTATTTGTAAGTGTATGGTGTAGGTGGTTTGTTATCTTTTATATTTGGTGATTGTGTGTTATTTATTGAGGTAATTAGGTTAGTGGGGGGTTTTAGGTTTTGGGGAGGGGGTGGGGGGTTAGGGGGTTTTAGGTTTTGGGGTGGGGTTGGGGCGTTTTTGGTTTTGGGGAGGGGGTTGGGTTGAGGGGGTTTTAGGTTTTGGGGTGGGGCGTTTTTGGTTTTGGGGAGTGGGTTGGGGTGAGGGGGTTTTAGGTTTTGCGGTGGGTTTGGGGGGGTGGGGTGTTTTTGGTTTTGGGGAAGTTGTGGAGGGTGAGGGGGTTTTAGGTTTTGGGGTGGGGTTGGGGGGTGGGGCGTTTTTGGTTTTGGGGAAGTGGTGGAGGGTGAGGGGGTTTTAGGTTTTGGGGTGGGGTTGGGGGGTGGGGCATTTTTGGTTTTGGGGAGGGGTGGGGGGGTAGGGGTATTCGGTTTTGGGGTGGGGTTGGGAGGTGGGGCGTGTTTGGTTTTGGGGAAGTGGTGAAGGGTGAGGGGGTTTTAGGTTTTGGGGTGGGGTTGGGGGGGTGGGGTGTTTTTGGTTTTGTGGAGTGGGTGTGGGGTCAGGGGGTTTTCGGTTTTGGCATGGGGTTGGGGCGTTTTTGGTTTTGGGGAGGGGGTGGGGGGTCAGGGGGTTTTAGGTTTTGGTGTGGGGTTGGGGGGGTGGGGTGTTTTTGGTTTTGGGGAGGGGGTGGGGGGGTTAGGGGATTTTAGGTTTTTGGGTGGGTTGGGGGGGTGGGGCGTTTTTGGTTTTGGGGAGGAGGTGGGGGTTAGGGGGTTTTAGGTTTTGGGGTGGGGTTGGGGGGTGGGGCGTTTTTGGTTTTGGGGAGGGGGTGGGGGGCCAGGGGGTTTTAGGTTTTGGGGTGTGGTTGGAGGGGCGGGGTGAGGGATGTAGGGTGAATGGTGATTATTAGTAATGCTTTTATTAAGAATGCTTTTACAATGAAATATTGTTGTTAAGGCATTTGTGGTAAAATTATTAGTAGTAAGAACAAGGTTGGTGTTCTGTCCTTGTTGTTAAGGTACTAGTTGTTTTGGAAGTTGGTGTTTTGTTGTGAAATTCATTTATGTTTATAGTCCAGCAGCTGTTTAGAGGTAAGTGTTTGGTAGAGTTGTAATAGTTATTTTTTTTATATAATATATGTACTGTGTTTGTGAAGTGTTTTTAATTTTATTGAATTTATGTGTTTGGTGTTAAGTTAAGGGGTATTTGAATAAGAATGTTTGTTTAGTTTTATTTAACTAGAAAATCTGGTTGTATGTTATAATGAAAATATTATACTTACTTTGAGTTTATTTTCTTATTTCAGATGTTACTTTTTTTTAAATTGATTTATTTCACTTTTTTATGTCTTCTGGTGTTTTTTGGGGTTCTTGGAGTCTGTAAGAAATAAGAAAGAGTGTATTATTTAGTTTATTCTTTTGTTTTATTAATTATTTAGTTTTTTTGTTTTAGAAGTAAGTTTTTTAGTAGGTTTGAAATTTGGTGAATAATATTTGGTTTTTGGTTAAATTTATTAGGTGAATTATTTTATTTTTTAAACTAATTTGTAGATTTAATATTTTATATATATATTTTAATTATATTATGGTAATTCGTTGTTTAAAATTTTTTTTTATGCGATTGTTTATGGTTTAGTGAAATTATTTTTGAATAATGGTAATGGTTTACCTTTGATGGTGAAGGTGTGGTGTTTATCTTTTTGGTCAGATTCTTGATATTTATGCCTGTAACAAAATAGTACGAAAGGTACATTAATGATATATTATTTTAGCTGTGGTATAGGTTAGTAAATTTCTTTATATTTATTTATGGATATTTTACCTTGTTATCTCAGTAGATGGCGGTGTTGGATAAATTATATTTTAATTCTTTTCCATAGTGATATGCTCGTCTTCTCTGTAAGTTGTTGTAGTAATGAGTAGAAAATGGAGGTCGTTAGTATTTATATGTGTTTTTGTAAGTATTGTTTTATTTGTAAATTGAATGTGTTTTCGATGTGTTTTTTTATTATGAATTCGTTTGTGATGTTAGATATATATAATTGTGGAGTGTATTTGTTTTGTAGTTTGTATTTTTTTTATGTTCGTTCTCATTTGTTTAGTAGAGGAAGTACTTCATGGGTCATGTAGAAAGTGTTGTAGGACTATCGTTTTATGTAGGTTTTTTTTTTAGTGTTGTGTTTGTTTTATAATTATTTAAGTATTATTTATTTTGATTTAAAACGGTGTTTATATGTTTTGGATTTTTGTGATGTTTTGTTTTTTGTATGTAGGAAATATATTGTTATTTTCAATTTCGTTTATTTTTTACGTAGTACTGTAGAGGTTTTAATATTTTATTTATTAATCGTTATTGTTTAGTTGTGATATTAATTATTAATATTTTTCGTTGTTTGGAGTTCGTTTTAAATATATTAGGGGGCATATTTATACTCTGTTTGCGCCGGAATTGCGTAGTTTTTTTTTACGCAATTCCGACGCAAAACTAACTCCATATTTATACTTTGGCGTTAGACGTGTCTAGCGCCAAAGTCCATGGAGTTTGCGCCATTTTTTAGCGTGGACACCTACTTTGCGTTAATGATATGCAAGGTAGGCGTTCCCGTCTAAAAAATTTACTCCTAAGCATGTGCGCCGTATTTACACTCCCGGGCAAAACTCACGCCCGGGTCAAAAAAAATGACGTCCAGCCGCTTTTGCGCTGTTTTTTTGCGCCTGGTCAGGGCAGGCGTTAAGGGAACTGTGGGCTCGGAAGGAGCCCAGAGGTGCCCTCCCATGCCCCCAGGGACACCCCCTGTCACCCTTGCCCACCCCAGGAGGACACCCAAGGCTGGAGGGACCCATCCCAGGGACATTAGGTAAGTTCAGGTAAGTATTTATTTTATTTTTTGTGGCATAGGGGGGCCTGATTTGTGCCCCCCTACATGCCACTATGCCCAATGGCCATGCCCAGGGGACATATGTCCCCTGGGCATGGCCATTGGGCAAGGGGGCATGACTCCTGTCTTTGCTAAGAGAGGAGTAATTTCAATGGGGGTTGGAGTCGAAAAAAATGGCGCAAATCGGGTTGAGGCGAAAAATTTGCCTCAGCCTGACTTGCCCCATTTTTTGGCGCCCAAGCTTCATATCCCGCTACGCCGGCGCTGCCTGGTGTACGTAATTTTTTTTCACGCACACCCGGCAGCGCCGGCGGCGATCGCCGGCTAACGTCATTGATTAAATACGGCGCCCGCATGGTGCTTCAGAATGGCGTTAGCCGGCGCTAATTTTTTTGACGCAAAACTGCGTTAGCGCAGTTTTGCGTCAAAAAGTATAAATATGGCCCTAGGTGTTTAGGCGTTTTCGGTGTTGGGTAGTATTTGTTTGGGTATTCGTTGTTTGGCTAGTCGTTTGTTTGGGTAGTAGTTATTTTAGGATTCGTTGTTTAAGTATTCGTTGTTTGGGTAGTAGTTTGTTTGGGTATTCGTTATTTGGGGAGTCGTTATTTAGGTAATTTTTTTTGGGTAGTCGTTGTTTAGGTAGTAGTTATTTGGGGAGTCGTTGTTTAGGTAGTCGTGGTCTACAGAGTAGTGGTTTAGTGGAATATTCGTGATTTAGTGGTTTTCGTAGTCATTAAAAAGGTGTTCGTTGTTCAGGAATAATTTAGTTAATGTTTTTTTTCGTTGTTTAGACTTCGTTGTAAAATAATTCGTTTTATAGGTTTTTTCGGTGTTGGGAAGTCGTTGTTTAAGTAGTAGTTGTTTGGGTAATAGTGGTTTAGTGTCATATTCTGGTGGGTGCAGTGAACCTCTTCTTTAAGTGCAGTGGATGTAAAGTTTCAGTATGATCCTACTCTTCATACACAAGGTTTTCTCCAATATGAACAACATATTCTCCCTTCTCCAAAAGCCTTACTTATTGAGTCTTTCCAGAGCATATTCTATACAGATGGCTCTGCTCGACCAGAATGAGGAACAAAATACAAGTACTCTACAGCCTGTATAGCAGTGAAAGATATAGAGAAACATGGTGAATTCCATCAGCAGTGCACATACACTAGGATCATAGGTGACAACACTGTGCAACATGCAGAACATCACACCCTGTTAATCGCAGTAGAAAATTCGAATCCATCAGTTCCTAAACTTATAGTGTCGGATTCATCCTTCTGTATGCAAGGGTACATTGTTGATTTGCACCAGTGGTGCTTGCATATATTCAGTGAGTCAAAGGGAAAATCAGCTAAAGTTAAACAACTCTGGGAAGGGTAGCTCTCTTATAAGATAAGCTTCCATTGATCAATGTGAGGCACACTTTGGGCCATCAGCGTGATGGATTTCTGTGGCTGATTTAGCTGCCAAAGTTGCAATTCAGACTGTTTTAGTAGCAGACTTAATCAGATCTCAAACCAAGATTGACACAAATGTTTTAACAGCCATATATACCAGCAAACAAGACAGAAAGCATCCTGCAGGCTTTCCTCATAAATATTTCTACACCCTTAATTCAGACAAGATTCCTGTAGTCACACTACCAGGCATACAGGATAATACCTAAAAAGCTTTCCAGATTAGAAATAATCTCGAAAGGTCATGAGGGATTGACATCTGCCCATGCTGGGGTTAATGCACCTGCAGCAATGCCAAAGCAACACTAAAGGTGGCCTTGTTTATATAAACAGACAAGAGATTATGTCAGGGAGTGTGAAATTTGTCAGTGGATTAAACAATCTACTGTTAAGAAGCCCCTGCTAACTCCTGCCTCCAAAATCCGTTTCAGAGTAATTTATTTGGACCACACCAGACCAATAAAATCTGATATAAATACATATTGGCAGGTATTGATTATTGTTCTTGATTTGAATGGGTGTGGGCACAGACAAATGTAAGTGCTTCAGCAGTCATAAAGGATTTGCAGTGTCTGGTAGCGATGGAGGTAGTACGTTCATTTCACTAGGATAATGGCCCTCTGTTCGCCTCCAAGGCTTACCAGGAAACCATGTCTGTACTGGAAGTTTGTATGCAATTTAGCAGCCTGTTTAGAGTTGAAACCATTAGGTTTGGTGAGAGTGCTAACGGCATGATTAAACAAGCCTTGACTGCTAGCAGACGAAGATCAGGTTTCAATTGGTCCATGATCTGTATGGAGTCCAGAGAGCAATAAATAACTTGCCTAGATGAATATTCCATATGGCGTTCTGTTTGGAGTTCCTATCTATGTGTCTTGGCTAGATAAATGTGGAAAGTTGGTGGAAGAAGAAAAGTTTGACCTGGAAAAATATTTGAATGTTTCACAGAGTATCCAGGAGGTCAGAGACAAGCATTTTAAAGTAAACCATTCTGGAACCATCACCAGCGAAGAGAAGGCTGAAACCATTGCTGATGGGCAGAACCCTTAATTAGGGGATTTAGTTTGTGAAAAGATCTACAACAAGCATCCTTTTGAATCATCCTACAGATCACATGCTACAGTCCTTTGGTTAAAAAGCAAAAGAACTGTCATCCTGACCCTTTTGTCTAGTTCAAAGAGGAACAGATAACTGCCCATCAACCATGTGAAAAAGCACTATGTGGCCAATTCTCTACAGCGGACAATTGTAGACACCCAGAATGATTCAGAGTAGAACCTCTCAGTCTCTCCCTCCTCTGAATGAAATACCCCTTAATGACAACATCACTAGCTTGAGTTTCCAGACAGGGATATTTGAGCATACTGCTTCTCCAAAGCTACATACAGGAATGAATTCCACTGATGAATCTGATACTGTCATCACTACAGTTGCAAATGTTTGCATGCAACTCCACAATATATAATGAAATTCCACCTGATACCGCATGAATTGAACTGGTGCCTATTCAAGAAGCAACTGAGAATGACTGAATTTTGCACATAGGATTTTTCACCACACTCCAAAGCTACTTTACACCATAGATTATTTCAGTCCTATCACTGGATCCAACTTGGTCCAATGTTTGGAACACCCTAGGAGTGTTTCTACTCACGATATAGCTATCAACAATGATTACTGCTCTACTACTACTAAATGGACATTGAGGCACTTATTCTGACATTGGCAGTAAATCCTGCTTACCCCCACAGTGACGGCCGCCAACATACCGCCAAGGTGGCAAATATCCGTTTGCCATATTATGACACACATACACCACTCTGACAGAATACTCCCACATACATAAATCCGCCAGCCCAAAGGTCAGTGCTAAAGTGGCAGTACCAACACCCATACAGTTACACCAACAGAACAACACCCACCACATTATGACCCACGAATCACCACAGTGGACATTCAATGGTGGTAAACCATTGGCGGTACAGACAGCCGCGCTCAGAATGGACACCCACATACAAAACAACACTACATTGGCCAGTACTAAAAACACACACCTGGCACTCATACACACACCACAACCACCCACCCACCCACAGCACTATAAAACACACACCCACATTACCCACAACCTTTTACAAACAACAATTACTGCCAGGAGATTGACACGAACAGCACAATGACAACTAGACACACACACACCACATACTCCTATACATCCCTCATGCACACCACATTGAACACCCCACCACATTACTCAACACACTCTCACCAACACACAACACCCATGTCCCCACAAAGGCAACCCCGTTTCACTGATGAGGAGTTGCGGGTCATGGTGGAGGAAATAGTCAGGGTAGAGCCACAGCTGTTTGGAGTATAGGTACAGTAGATATCCATTGCCAGGAAGATGGAGCTATGGCAGAGAATCGTGGACAGGGTGAACGCCATGGGACAGTAGCCAAGAACAAGGGACAACATCAGGAAGAGATGGAATGACCTACAGGGGAAGGTACATTCTGTGGCAGCAAGGCACCAGCTCACAGCATGGAAGGAGCAAGTCTTGGCATTACTGCATCATGAGGGACTTGCTGGAGTAGCAGGAGGACTGGACACTGGTAAGTCAACATTTACCACTTATCACCCCCCATATCTGCATGCCATCACACCCCTTCACCCTCACTTCCATCACTCCACTCCACCCCACACACTGCATCAACGCAGATTACTAACCCCAATTCCAAGCCCTGCATGCCATACCAATGCATGGACAGCCCTCCCAGCCCTGAATGGACACCCATCACCAAAGCCTACACAGCATAGGGAAACTAACAATCCCAAAATACATCACCATACACAAACAGAGGTGGCAGGGCAACAGCAAACGATAGAGGGGGAGCCAGGGATGTACAATATGTCACAGGCATGAAGCATAATACATCACTTACATCCCAACAGGTGCCCCAGCCAATGTCAGCAGAGAGGAGGTGCCACGACTATCAAGTTCACCAACAGAAGATGCCCCCAGTGATGATAGTAACTCTGGACTTCAGGATCTGGACCAACAACCTGGCCCATTAGGGACCACTGGACAGTTAGTCACCCAAGCCCACTCACAGTCCACCACAGAGCCTTTCCCATCATTATCCAACACCACAGCACCCACCCAGCGTACCCACACCTCTGTCCCCAGGACACGTTAATCAGCAGTGTGCCCTCCTGTACAGGGACCCCAATCCACACCTCATACCCAAGACAATCAGGGACCTAGGGTCAGTGGCAGTGGGCTCACCATTCAGGGGACAGAGGCACAGGCCAAAAGGAACACTGGGAGGACCGCTGTGTGCCAGGGGGAGGACCGGCTGAGGGAACCCACTCTCCAGGGGGCACTCACCGAGATCCTGGGAGCCTACCAACATTCCCAGGACACGATGGGCCAGATCCTCGACAAGGTGCAGGAGAACAGGCAGCTGCAGGAGGAACAGTATCAGGGGGTCAGGAGGACTTGCAGGCCATTAACACCACCTTGATCTCCATAGCAGGGGTGGTGGCAGACATGGGCAACATCATGAGGGAGGCAACAGCACAGCAGCGGGCCCCTACAAGTAGCCAGTCCATTGACCAGCCCTCCACTTCCGCTGCAGCTCGTGGGCAGGAGGCTCCGCCACAGGATCCAGAGGCCACCAGCACCCCTCCCCCTGCAGAAGGTGAACCACCAGCAAACGTTCCCTGTGAGCCAGACAGAAGCCAGAGACACTTGCCAAGACCACCGCCAGGAAATGGGACTCTCCTGATTGTCTCCCTTGTGTCCCACACAGTCATCTTGTCCACTTTGAACTGCCTTTGCTCTCCTTCTAATGGCCCCTTGGACACTGGACCTGTGCTACAAACAGACTGGAACAATACCATGGACTTTCCTCCATCATCACCCCATTCCATTGCATGTTCCCTCAATTTTGTAGCACTACAATAAACACCCTTGAACACAACTTGACTACTAGTATTTTATGTTTTGAAAATGTGCATTTATGGAAACAGTCACATCTAGTGCAAATGATCTGAACACTGTGAGAGCATAGAAATAAGGACCTGTAGCTGTCTGTAGTCATCACATTAGTACACAGTTCTTATCTCACCAACATCTGTAAAATGACAAGCCTTGGTGTCAGTAAGTTCTGATGCAATGGAAGTTAATGCCATCATGCTAAAGCCACACAGAATACATCAATAGTCAGAGGAATGGTCAGTTGCACTGTCTCGCCTGTGTGTCATTGTAATTATTGACGGATAACTGATATTTTGTTGTCCTCATCCTCAGCCTCCTCATCCTCACTGTCCTCAGGGTCCAATGCTGCCACAGTGGCAGCTCCAGTCTGCTCGTCCTGCAGAAAGGGTCCATGCAATCTGAGGGCCAGGTTGTGCAACATGCAGCATGCCACTACTATCTGGCAGACCTTCCCGCATGAGTAGCATAGGGATCCACCTGTCAGATGGAGGCACATGAACCTGACCTTCAGGAGCCCAAAGGTCCTCTCGATGATCTTTCTGGTTCACCCATGTGCCTCATTATAACGTTCCTCAGCCCCTGTCATTCCCCACAGGGGTCAGCAGCCATGATAGGTTTGGGTAGCCAGAGTCACCTGCAAGTATTGAGGGACAACATTTAGCCTCACACAATGTTTTGGAGATGAAACCTGAAGGCATACACTAACAAACAGTGGGTGGGGGCCATGGCTCACCTATTAGCCACACCCTGTGCCTCTGTAATTGGGCCATCACATTTGGGATGCTGCTATTCCTCAGAACAAAGGCATCATGCACTGACCCAGGATACTTATCATTGACGTGGGAGTTGAACTGGTCCGCCAGGCACACCATTATCACATTCAATGAGTAGAAACTCTTCCGATTCCTGAACACCTGTTCATTCTGGCAGGGGGGACTAACGAAATATGTGTGCCGTCAATGGCCCTAACAATAGTGGGTATATGGCCCAATGCAGAGAATCCGGCCTTCACAGTGGCCAGATCTCCTACCTGGGGGAAAGCTATGTAGCTGCACATGTGTTTCACCAGGGCAGATAAAACTCTTGCCAGCATGATTGAGAATAATGGATGTGACAGTCCTGCTGCCAAGCCCACTGTCACTTGGAAAGAACCAGTTGCCAGGAAATGGAGCACTGATAGCACTTGCACAAGAGGTGGGATCCCAGTTGGATGATGGATAGCGGTAACAGGTCAGGCTTTAACTCTGCACACAGCTCTGTGAATGTTGCCCTGTCCAGTCTATAGGTGAGTATAATGTGCCTATCTTCCAGTGTAGCCAAGTTCACAAGGGGTCAGTACACTCGGGTATGTCTCCTCTTCCTATTTATCTGCAGTGTTAGGTATCTAAGGGACACAAGAGTGAGTAGGCTGTCACAATTTTAACGATAGAACCCCAACCGCAGTGTACATAGTGCATTTATGTGATGGGACAGTGAGAATGGCGAGGTATGTGCTAATCTACACTGTGATGCAGTTAAGGTTGCTATGACCGTTGTCCCCCACCATGAAATGGCGACCGCCTGTCCTGTATGTAGGGACAGGTGGAAGTGAGGTAACTCCGCCGACGTTGGGCGTCATGGTGGAAGGCAGTCTTGCACCGCCGTGCAATTCCTCATTGGATAATAGGGGAGTATAGTGGCCAATGGGGATCTGTGCTGGCAGTGATGGTGTACACTACCATGGACTTGACCGCCATTTTCTATCTGAGTCATCACTTGTTTCCTTACCTTCAACAGGAGAACACCTACACTGCGTGTGCTGCTGTGACCTGTGTCTGGAACCTACCATGGCCTGTGTAAACGGGGAAAGGGCCCCTGCCTTCACTTCAGAGGAGTTGGAGTGATTGGTGGATGAGGTCCTACCCCAGTACAGAGTGCTGTATGGGCCTCGGGACCAACAAGTGAGTACACCTTGGGCACGATACATGTGTAAGGATTCATGGAGATGTGTGTGCAAGCATCGTGTCATCAGGGGGGGAATGTCTTGTGGTGTTGTACATGATGTGCGCCAGCTGATGTCTGTGCCGCTGGTGACAGGCTGGATTGTATGTGTAATGGTGTCCTCCTGTCTGTAATACCTCTGCAGGTCAGCGCCCATCAAAAGAAGGGAATATGGCGTGCCATCGCCAAAGACGTGTGGACCATGGGGGTCTATGCAGGCGGAGCACCCACTGTCAGAAATGGTGGGAGGACCTGAGACGCTGGGCACAGAAGACTTCAGAGGCCCAGCTGGGGATGGCCACCCAATGAGGAAGGGGTGTCCGTCAGAATCTGACCCCCCTGATGGCCCGCATAGTGGTGGTGGCCTACCCAGAGCTGGATGGGTGCTTAAAGGAAACACAGCAGCCACAAGGGGGTGAGTACAGTGGGCATTATTACAATCATTGGCAGGTGACATGGGATCTGGGTGGTGGATGTGAGTTAGTGGGTGCCCCTAAGGCCAGGCCAGACATTGCAGCGTGATTCAGCTCAAGGGTAATGGGTGTATGGCAAATGCAGGTAACCTAGCTTGTTAGCACTTCATGTCAGTCAGGGCTTTGTGGGTACCATGAGGGGTGCAATTGGTGGTGTGTGGCCCTCATCTTGCCATGGCATCTAGCCAAATCACTGGCAGTACAATGCATAGTGCTCAAGCCTGATCCCTGTGTGTGACGGTGCTGTGTATGCCAACTGTGGTGTTTGTGCAGTAATTGACCCAGTGTTTTCTTGTTCTCTCTCCCCCCTATTTCCTTCTGTCATCCTGTCTATGTGTACATTAGCATCATCTGGCGGAGGAGCAGGGGCACCGGTGACAGAGGGAGCTGCATCCCACAGGATGCAGGAGGCAGAGTCCACTGACGCCAAGGGAACCAGTGGGACGGAGGGGGAGAGGAGCACCACAGCAAAGACAGGAGGTGATTACACAGACTCAGATACTCCTCCGATGGAAGCTCCCTGGTGGTGGACACCTCTGTGACCACCCCAGCTGCAGGTACAGCCGCCACCCCGTACCACCACCGCCCTCCCAGTAGCCCCTCAGCGAGTTGCCCATGCCCGCTCACCCAGGAGGGTAGGGATCTCATTCACCCCAGGCACCTCAGGCTCTGCCCCAGTGAGCCCTGCTGCCCTGAGTGAGGAGGCTATTGACCTCCTGAGATCCATCGCTGTAGGGCAGTCAACCATTGTGAATGCCATCCATGGGCTGGCATCCCAGATGGAGCAATGCAATGCATTCCTGGAGGGCATTCACAGTGTATTGGCGGCCCAACAGAGATCGATTCAGGCTCTGGTCTCCTCTCTGATGGCAGCCATTGTCCCTGTTCCTACCGTCCCCCCTACAACTTCCACTTCCCAGTTCCAGTCTCCTCAACCCCAACCCATCCCATGCACACATACAGATGAGCATGCACACAAGACTACACCCAAGAGTGGCACAGTCAAACATAGGCACCCACACTTCATCCCACAAGCACTCACACAAACACCAGATAGTTGCAGACACAACCACATCCACTACCTCTACTGTCTTCCCCTCCTCCTCCTCCACCTCCCTCACAATCCTGTCCATTCTCACACCTGCATGCACTGCATCAACATACACCACCAGCATCACCACACCAAGCAGCACACACACTTCACTAGCAGACACCTCCACAACATCCATGCACGAGTCCCCTGTGTCCTCTCCCACCCTGTTTGTCCCCCCCACCTAAAGGAAACAAACACAAGTACTCACATACCCAACAGTCATCCAACTCACATCAGCACACTCCCCATGCGCCTGCACCCAAATCCAGCAGACATGCACCTCCTACAACCACTCCCTCAACCTCCACTCCCATCCCTCCTCCATCATCCCACCCCTCTGTCCCTAAGAAGCTTTTCCTTGCGAACTTGACCTCTTCCCCCCACCCTGTCTTGCCCATAAGAGCAGGGTGTCAAGGACCCAGACCAGCACCTCAGCCAAACAGTCCACACGGGCAGTGGTGGCACCACCTAGTCATGGTGGCAAGTCACTGAAGGATCCCACTCCACCAGCCAGGAAGGTTAAGGATCCCACACCTCCTGCCATGAAGAGGAAGGAGCCTGCACCTCCTGGCATGAAGGGGAAGAAGCACTCAACTTCTGCCGGAAGGCTAAGGAACACGCACAACCTGCAAAGAAGGTGAATAAGCCCTCAACCCCTGCCAGAAAGGGGAAGGATCCAACTCCTCCTGCCATGAAGGGGAAGAAGCCCTCGACTCCAGCGGAGGCTGTCAGGGTGACACCACCACCAGTGGTCAGAGGGCCCCCACTGCCAGCTGAGGAAGTGCATGCCCCACCTCCAGCAGAGGCTGCCCAGGAGGCAACTCCACCTGCCACCACAGTTCAGCCCTCACCTCCAGCAGAGGCTGCCCAGGAGGCACCTTTACCTGCTGACACTGTGTAGCCCTCACCTCCAGATGACACAGTGCAGCCATCACCACCAGTGGGAGCCATGTAGGCCATCCTCCAGGGACTGCTGTACAAGGGGCCCCCTCCAGGAGCAGTGAGCATGTTCCCCACCTGAGAGATCGTGACCCTGCACTCCCCAGGACAGAGAAATGGGCATGGAGCTCCCTCCAGAACCAGTGGGAAAGTCACCCACTCCAGAGACTGTGGTCTTGCACTCCCCAACACAGAGTAATGGGAATGGAGCCCCCTCCAGAACCATTGTGAAAGTCACCCACTACAGAGACTGTGGCCTTGCACTCCCCAGCACAGAGATGTGGGCATAGAGCTCACTCCAGAGCCAGTGGGCTTGTTCCCGTATTCAGCTGAGGTACCCACCCCCCATCCGCCTGAGGTGCCTGCCCTCTTGCAAACTGATGCCCTGCAGAGTTCTATCTGGATGAAGTCAGGACTTGAGTTGGGCCTTGGACTGTGCCCTGTGGCCATGTGGGCCCTTAGTACATTGGATTGGGCATTGGCCCTTTGTGTACATTTGTACATATGTGTTTCTCATACAATTGGTTTATTTGGTAGCTGTTTAAATCAATACATTCTCATTACTGCATTCTTGTTGTTCTTGCAATATTCTGCCGTGCATTGTGTGCCAATGTTTTTCATCTGCAGCTGGTTGTGTGTATGGTGTGTGTGTGTCGGGTGTGTGTCATGGGTGTGTGTGTCACTCTCGTTTTCCTCCCTCCCTCCGGCTGTATTCACCATTGTCGTCTTCGTCGGTGTTGGTGTTCCAGGTGGAGCATGACATAGATGAGCATCGGGAAGACTTTCAGTTCCGGTTCCATGGCAGCGTTGTTCTTCTCTGTGTTTCCAATGGTGAGTCTTTGCTCTTCTGTGCAGTGTTTCCGCCAGGCTTTTGATGGCGTTGGTACAGCCCCAGAAATCGTGACGGATCGAAGGGTCAGAATATGGTGGGCGGTACTTTGTCTGGTTGCCTGGCTGTTGTTGGCTTCCGCTGTGGTGAGTGTTGTTAACGCCCTGGCGGTTGGTGTGGTACATTGGGTGTCTATGGGAGTTTTCTCCACCATGGTCATAATTTGACGGTAATTACCACCAGCCTGTTGGCAGTATTACCACCACTTTATCACTCACTGCCAGGGTCATAATGAGGGCCTACGTTCCAGAAAGAACAATTGCGTAACCTGTGGTTTGTGAATTGCAGCCACATCTTTCATCTCACAGAGCTCGAGGAAATCTCTACTCTGTAAACATTGCAGATTACCTTATGCCCAAGGGCATAGCTTGGGAAAAAGTACTATATAAAATTATGGGATAAACTGAGACATTGCGATCTCCTTATGTTTTGAAATTTTCCATGAATAATATTGTTATTCCTGGTTCTGTTTCAGATGACTGGGATATAGAGACTGTAAAACAAATGACGTCTGATTTACACGCATAGGTTACTTTGAATTTTATTTGAATTTAGTTAATTGTAAATAAATGTATTTTTATTATCACTATGCACACTATTACATGCATAGAACTAGCTATCCTAGAGAGCATTACAACTATATACAGTGGGAGCATCGTGAATGTCCATATCCTAAACGACACAGACAATTCTTTAAGAAATTTTATTACTTTCAGAGTGAGAACAGGTCACATCCCTCAGCTTTCTGTTTCCACAAAGTCCAGAAGACTTCAGAAGAATCTCAACACAACCAAGAAGCCAATTTATTCAAAGGAATTCAGTCATAACCTGGCTATTCAAGGCTATTAGTACTGGAAAGAAAATGTTGATGACAAAAGTATTTAGGGAACAATAGTTTGGCAGATGTAAGGCAAAGAGGCCTTATTTCGGGCATGAATTATACCTAAAGAAATGATTTTCTTGAACAAAACCATCCAGCAGACTACCTGTCTGGCATTTGGTGCTATTAAAGACTTAAAAAATCTCTATATCACAAGTTAATCTGACCATCTTTCATAATTGACAATCACAAATGAACATTTCTTATATAAATAAAATGATGAGAATGAAACCTATAATTCCACTCATTTCCCAGCTGAAGGTTTAGCCATATAGCCCTATGATTCTAATACCTGCATTTGTTGTTTTCTTTCCCACACCCCTAGTCCTAAAGGTAATCAACCTGATCCACAGTATAATACACAAAAACCTGTAGTAGTTACTGCATATAGAGTAGGTAAACTGTGCCACACTGGTAAGCATATTACAGTCTTCCGGCTATGAAAGAACACCTCAATCAAAATAAACATGGATTTTTCTGCCTTCCTTCTAGGCCGACATCCCATTAGAAATAAATGATTCTTGGTGAGAGGAATCTATGTCATTTATAACAAATCGAACAGATACTCAGAGAAAAAAGCTGCAGTAAAAATTAGGCAAATAGATAGGAACTCTTGCAAACAATTTTTAAAGTTATTGACAATTGTATGCACACGCTTTCTAAGAGAGTGTATTCATTAAACCACAACCTTTCCTCAGCTTTAGACTCTTAAGAGGAGACTTAGGTCGGTTACAACACAGCCAGGCTTAGTTAAGAGCAATTATACAAAGAAATTAGCCATTACAAGCACTGAGATTGTGCTTTGTGTCTTGGCAACTTCTAAATGAAACAGCTATTTTTGAATTGTATAATTTGACCCTAGCACATAAAACAATGGTGAAAATAGAATCCACAAACACTATACTAAGCATAATACAAATGTAGGAAGCAACATTTTGAGTTAGTGACCATTCAACTATCACTTGGCTGATATGCGGCAATATTTCCTTAGCCATTACAACCATTCACTCTCATTACTGCCAGAAATACAAATTACTAGACTGGTGTGAAACAATACACAATGCACATCTGTTCAATTCGTGGAAATGTATTTTTCTTACTTATGCTTGACTGAAGAGGGCCATGTGTTTACTAGTACATACAGCTGTAGAACTCCATTAGGTCACTACTTTCCGGGTGATACCATTTTGTTTTGGGAATGTGTAGTGCTTTAATGTGAGGGTTAAGTTCCATTTTGTCAGTCACTCCTACTATATCCACCCATCAACACACCATGAACTACTGCACAATGGCTGCTATTTATTGTTAACTAATGTTACTTGCTCCGATTTGAAACCAGGCAAATCCTATCTGATGACAGTTTCTAAAACAATACAGTGTTGTGAAAGGACCTTTTATCAACTGCTTCAACACGTAATCAAAAATGTTAGTATTGATATGGGAGGCATGCATTTCGATGAAATTAGCATTGCTACTACAAATAAAATCCCTTTGACTTCCCGGTGAGAAACGTACAACTTGGAAATAGCCAGAGCAGCTTAGGGATTCAGAGGCTGCTACCGACGCAATACCCAACTCACTTTGCCGATATTGTGCAGAGGATTTTTAATTTGTCCTCAATAACTGGTATTGTGCATCTTTTAAAGTACATTGGATCTGGTGACAGTATTTGGACTGATGCCATTATTTTTCCATTCTTTGTTCTTCAGTGTTTTTGGAGGATTTCGGGCCATTCTTCTGCTCATCCGCTATGGTATTGCCATTGTTCTCCTGCTCTGACGAGGAAACCAATAACATCTAGTACAGCGATCCAGCTCAATAAAGATGGAGAGAGACCCTAGCATGTTATCATGGGACATGCTTGGCTTTCTGAATTTAACTAACGTTAGATGCTAATCTTTCTGAAAATAAACAACGTACATGTGAAACCTGTGTTCTAATATATAAACTGTTTAGCTGAAATCATCTTGGATTTACATCCAGAGCATCCTTCGGTGGCTTTCCTTGACGTGGAAATGTTGCTACAGTTGTTGCAATCACACCAGAGACAATGCATTTGTACCTACTACAAAACGCGAACTATGATGGATCGACTACACCAGTTACAATCATTGACGAGTTGCTTCATGAGTGTCTTGGCTTGCTGTTAATGTTCACTCCTCCAAATCCAGTGTTTTCATCAATCACCGAGTACTTTAGTAGTGCACCCAATTGTAGGTCCATATCATGTGCAAGCTGACAACGTTAATAGCATGCATTGACTGAATTTCACAATGACCACACATATGCTGCATGTGCACCATACAATGTTGATATGTTCTCAAATGAGGATTAAAAGCAGAACTCTAATTTACCTCAGAGACTGTATCAAAGAACTGAAGATTTTTTAACAGACTATTTTTATTTTTTGCTTTTTAATGCAGCATAATTCTTTATTAGCACATTAGGTATCATGCCTGATCTGGCTTTTGGGTGGTGGATGCAGTTAGCACAAGTTGGAAAGTACTGCGGAGGTTGTGGTATCCATACAAGACATGTACTTCTGAATTTGTGATAGCTTTTTAATTAGAGTATCATTTCCTTAGCACATCTTGTGTGTGTGTAATTGAAGAGAACAATTAACTGTTTGTTTCTGATCACCACAGTGCCCTTGTTTAGGGGCTGTTAATAACCCAAAAGCATTAACAGCACTTCAACAATGTATTGAGTGGAGTTCTGCAGGCCACAAAAACCTGTCTCTCTCATTCAAGAATTGGTGCACTGAACTAAGCTCATTCGTGTCACCCATGGGTGGGAAGGTAAACCGCGTAGAGCTGAGCCAGAGACTCAGTTTACAGGTCAGGTTTAAAAGCAAACATTAACAGGGGTTTACAGTTAGGGCAGTCTGACTTTTTAAATAGGATAATTACACTTTAGAGCTGGGGTTTTATATAAAGTAAATGTAGGAAAGTGCCCCTTTGTGTACGGTCACCCCCCACCTTTTGCTCCCAATGCTGATGATTGTGCACTGGAGACTGCTAACCTGGCCCCAGTGCTCATGCTCAGTCCCGAAACTGATTTGTCGACTGGGTAATTCTCTAATTGGTAAAGACTTTCACCCCCTTATAAGTCTCTATTAAATGATACCCAGGATACCCAGGGATAGGTGGTAAAGGAGTCCCCAGGTCTGCAGCATGAGTTTGCGCCACCCTGGGCGAACCCTAACAAACTATTGATAGCAGGCTGCCATTATGGACTGCAGGAGCCGTGCAAACTGTTTGAGTTCACCTGTGCTCTCACCATGGGTGGCTCAGTCCAAGGTAATGCTTACATATATGTCAGACACCCCTAAAGAAGGCCTCTTCAGCCCAGGAGGCAAGATGCATTATATTTAAGGTGCTGGCATATAGGCACATGCGTAAATGTCTCTACAGGGTCTTTTCTATTAAAGTACACTATAAGTGATAGCCGGTTGATAAGTGTCAAACAACGTGCCTTCTCTCCCCTGACATGAATATGGTGTAGAGGGACACCTGGCATGTACCCAGATGACACCATAAGGTTACCGACCTGTTTGCCCCAAATTCCTTTCTGCTCTGGCTGGTCAGGCTGAGCTTTCCCATGCTTGCTGCCACTAAGACAGGGTACTGACCTCCTGACAGGTAGTGTGAACAATCCCAAGAGTCAGAGACAAAGCCTGAGGTAGGAAAGAGGTCACATCCCCTGCCCCCCAGCTGGACTAGTGCATGGACTCTTCAAGACAGTGAGCTTCAAAGGCTTCACTGCCAACGATACGAATCTGTGCTGTTCCTCAGAGAGGGAAACAGCCCTCCCCCTACCCACAGGCACATTTGTTCGTGGACAGGTGGGAAATTAGATATGCGCTGTAGTGCATAACCCAGCAGGCTCACCATACCTCTAGTGTGGGCAGCCCAGTTTGTGCATTACATTTTGATTTCTGCCACCATATGAGTGGCAGAATAGAGGGTTCTGGATAGCAAAAGGTGACCCACCCACCAGATGTGGTCACCTCAGCGGCAGATTTGCTGCAAGAACTAGCTTACCATTGACCACTAGCCTCCACACCCCTAATTCCTCTAAATCAAGGATATAAGAGACAACCCTGACACCAGAACCTCAGATCTGAACAACTGACTTTGAAGAAGGACTAAGAGGAGCCTGTGTCACCAACAACCAGACTTTGTCCACTGTAACAAAGAAAACAAGCATTTGCAATGCAATAGGTCTCGCCTTTGCGAGAGTTAGAGCTATTGGTGTTGTAAATGCTTAATTGGACTTATTTTGCCACATAATTTAGTCCTTTTCTGCCACAGAGTTCAAGTGGCCCTGCATATAAGTAAAGCCCTTCCATTGACCTTCTTCTATCTGTAAAAAAAAAAAAAAACATGTTGTAATTTAGCATTTAGCATTTGCCATGCCAATTTCAATACAAAACCACTTTCATCACCCCACAATCAGAGTTGCTGGCTAACACAATTCCAAGAAGAAAAAGAAACGTAGACAACACTTACACCGTCATGTACGCTGGCAAACACAACAAGACAGGCACGAAATATGGATAATGAGTGGCGTCAGTGGGGTTACACATTCATGTAAATAGCAAGGAAAGGCACCGATATACAATCTAAGTGCTGTGAAGCCTGCCTGTTACCCAACGGCAGCTCGGCAAAGCAGGTCCTAACTTTTTGTGGCAGTCAGAAGTAGTGTGTGAGTGGGTGAGTAGCATGAAAGTTGCAGAAAAGCAGAAGGGCCAGAATGTATTCTGGAGAGAAAGAGGGATATTGTGATGATGCTCGTTGTAAGCTTTTGTCCTAAGAAACATAAGAAAGTTCGGTGTCATAAAAAGTGACAAATGCACCTTCCAAGACAGGTTCTCTCACTTTAAATTTCTTTTTAGAAAGTAAAGCCAAGTAGCAAACAGAGGAAGTTTACAAACACAATTGAAGATGTTTTGCGCTATATATACATGGGACCAATTGCTAGTTTAAGACAGTTTAATTTTTGCTTAAGCGCCAGAGCCACCACAGTTACAGCAAATGTAGCTTGAAATGTATATCAAATAATTTGGTAGGTTGCCAACTCCGTTCCAGTCTCTTTGTGAAGTTTTAGAGTTGGGGATTCAGGGCAATTCATGCCATGTTTACACAGCAACAAAACAGACCTTTCCAAATGTGAGGAGTGATACATACCTTTACAGCTAGGCTCATTTGCTCTTTCATGTAGGGTAGATATCGCTTTCTAAACAGATGTGAGTGCATGGGATTTGGTTTTCATTGTAAAGGTAGCCTAAAGGTATGAAAAAGAACACATTTGACCTTTAGAGCCATCAGTGGAAAGTTATTTTTTTTACCCTGAACAACAGTAAATTAGCAACAAGTAGTCTGGCAGGCGGGAGAGAGTTATATTGTTTTTAGGGTACAGAAAAATATAATGTATTTGAAAGAAAAGGCCTCTATAATATTTAACGCACCATACAAAGCTTTCCATTTTGTAAAGTTTAAATAAAGAACGCCTCTGTTGTGCTCCTCATATATGCAGTGCTTAATTTCTAAATAAAAAAGGTGTCAGGGCCCAAAGCCCTCCTCTGAAACAGGCGTCTGCTGCAAATAAATGTACGAACACAGAATACTGAGGGCCTCTTCAATCCATTTGCAGCCACTCCCTGCCCCTTCAGCTCACTCTTGCAGCTTTCCGCTTTCTCCCTCTCTGACGCTTTTTCGTTTTTCTCTCCCTTTGTCTTTCCCATAAATGTCTTTTGCTCACAGCAAATGCTTGAGGCAAAAAAATAAGTGTCAGCCTCAAAAATAAGTGCTAGTGCTCCGCACCGGAAACAACAAGCACAAATTAGGCACTGCATATATGTAAATGGTATTTTATGTCCTTTCTTTGTTATTCGGTATCACAGCTAGTATGCTCTGTAATGTATTTATGAAAGTGGCAGGTTTGAAACCCAGCAGAAGGCTGAGGACAACAAAAATAATGGGAAAACACAGAGTAAAGACACATATCCCCGATTTAGGCTCGACCTTAAAAATTACATTGGTTTGCAGCTCTAGATGGGAGAAGCAAGATCGCAGAGCCAGAAGACCTCTGAAAGCATCAGAAAAGCAGAAGTGGCCATATGCCCACAGAAGCGAAAACAAGGTACTTTAATGAGGCGCGTTGATGAAATGTTGTTCAAAGATTAAATGTAATCACACCAAAAAGAAATCAAGTGGTTCCTCTAAAAGTAAATTGCGGTCCTTTGTACTCAAAACATGATGCTGTAGTTTGTTACTGTTATTGTTTTAATATGTTGATTTCTTTTCCGAACATGAAACCACTTTCCAAAACAGCCACAATGCTAAAAGATAAAGGGCTGCTTTCGTGAAGTGTTCACCTAGTGTGTGAGATTTCCTTTCTATAGGAAAAAACAACAAAGATTTGAAATAACACGGAAAAAAATAAAACTGGCCCTGTGTACAAAAATTAAATTGCGCTCCTTCTCACAGGTGCTTAGTAAATTAAAGTGCTGAAAAATCAATTTCTCTCACAGTACTGTTGCTTGTTCTAAAATATGATACTAATTCAAGCAACAGTAAGAACACGTCCCCATACTGCCATGATGCTGCCATATAAAGCGCAGTGGTCGCAAAGCAGATGCCACGTTGGGGATGAAAACAAAACACATCAAAGATTTGAAATCACACGGGGAAAAAAATTACGTTGGGGCTATGCACAAAAATGAAATGGCGCGCCTTTCACATCTGGTTAGTAAATTAAAGTGCTCAAAAAGCAATTTATCTAAGCGAAAGCGACTAGTAAAAAGTCCTCCCAAAAGTGTTATTATGCTGCAGGTTGAAATGAAATCACAAGGGAAAAAAATGAAGGAAGTGCTATGTACGAACCTCAAACATAAATATCGCTCCTTTCCACAGGGGACATGATACTGTTTGTTTAAAAGTGTGTTACTTATTCAACCGAGAGTAAGAAAACCTCACAAAAGTGCCACAATGCTGCCAGGTAAAGAGCGGCGATCATGAAGCACGAACGCATTGAGGATGGAAACAAAATACGATCACTGATGGGAAGTGCTCGTCCCAATTGTAAACTAGTGGTGTCTGCTCCTCTCCTCTCGGGAGACCGGAGCCCCTGGGCCCAGCACTGCATAGACTTCCTTTACTCATTCCTCCTGCTCTTCTGGAGGATGGGGGGAGGAGAGGAGCGGCAGGGTGCCCTCACGCAGGAGGGTGGGGAGCATCTCCACACCGCCTCCCTTGCAAGCGTCCAAGAAAACACATAATAGTGAAGAGATGCTTGGAGGCTGCTCCCCGCACAGCTCTGCCGGAGCGTCCTACATTGGGCGCGGCAACCGTGGAAATAAGCATCTGAAAAACACTCCGGGTAACCTGAGCTGAGCTGAGGGGGGACTTCGAGTCCCCTAAAATCTAAAAACAAAACAATTTACAGTATGCGCTTTTTATGTGCGCACTTCAGCCATAATGAGTGCAATTAACTATGTAACAGGGTCGATGTTATGCAAAGCGCTCGACTTCTGCCAAGCGAGATCGCGCTGCGAAAAAAGATAAAAAGCATTTGGAATGCAATAGTCTTGTGTTTGCTCGGGTTAGAGCTCATAGTGTTGTAAATTACTGACTGGACTTTTATTGTCACACAGACTGAAAATAACAAAGCATTTGAACTGCAATAGGTCTCGTGTTCGCTCGAGATTCAGCTATTAACGTTTTCTTGCTACAGACTGAAAATAAAAAGTTGACATAAGCAGCCGGTTCAAAGTGCTGCTGAGAGCTCGCAGAGACAGACAAAAGGAACAAGCATTTGTAATGCAAGAACAGAAAATGTGCGAGGGAGAGTAATGAATGGAATAAACAAAGTCACACATCACTGCAGATGAAAAGTAAGTAATAGACTAGAGCCCTGTTAACAGAAACAGACTGGGGCCACTGAAGCATCCAGCGCTCTGGTCAAATGCTATTAGCCTTTGAACAAAGTAATCCCTAAGCACATGCTACATAGGCACAAGTGGGAGGGTACAAGTACTAGGGCCATGCTCCAGGGGAGTGTACAACTGTGGAAAAGGTGGGACAAAGAGCAAGGCTTGGCCACTAGCAAGCAATGATTTTTTAAGGACACTGAAATATACAAGTGAAAAAGCAGAGACCCCACAAAGAAGTATAGAAGTATATACTAAAGTATATGCAAGAGGTCTCGAATGCTCGACCTAAAAAGGGATACTCTGTACCTTAGGCAACAGACTAGGAATTGCACGAACGACCCTTGTACTTGGCCCAAACTCAGCACTCTCAACCAGAGGGATCCCTATGGAGGCCCTACGAACCCTCAGACTCCCCTGGATTAGTGGCACTAGTCCCCTTCAAAATGAAAGTAAAAACAGTTGCACGATTCGAAGGTTCACCATCCATCAGGCCCTCCATGGGATCGGCCAAATCTAGGTGGTTCAGTGTCTTTTGGGAGTTGTAGTTCCAGCTGCCCCAAAGTTTCAGGCTGCTACATCACTTCCCCAGACCCTGTGAGGTTCCCAAGCTTTTCATCACCTTTACCACTGCCAAGGCATATTTGCTGCTAGCCCTTTAACTAACCCACACATTTGATGCTGCAACTGTAGGGCACATCATGCAGCTGACATCCAACACTGACAACCCTGCTCCTGCTGAGTTTTTGCATTTTGTTATCTGCAATGTTGGTTAAGCGGTTAAATCAGCTCTAGCATTCTGTTCAGCACCACTGACAGCCAGGACAACTCTGATCTTGGACGCCATGGGCCAGGTAAAACTGAACTGGCTTGTGTGGCCTAGTACTAGGACCCGCACCACTGTAACCCTGAAAGGGTTACACGTAACTCGACCTCGAAGTGGTTGTCACTAGTGTTTTTCTCCATTTACGTCAACCGAACGTTTAAATGCCATTTTTGGTGTGATTTTTTTGGTTTCTAAAATCTATAACTCTGGTTGTACTAATGTAATTCCATTCATATTGGTGTCTAACTTAAGATCAAAAGAAGCTCTATTTTAATAAATTGGTACCAGGTTTCTTTTGAGTCATGTCAATTACTTATCATACATGTTGGTGCTCTGAAATGCTTAACACAATCTAGGAAAGCCTGACTGCTCCTTGCCACACTAACAGGACTGAACTAAGGATTTATTAGTGTGAATCCAAGTACCATCTTTGGGGTATTTTTATAGTAATACATGGTGAGGACTAACCCCCACACCCCATAGTACTCCACTTTTCTACAGTAATGGCTCATAATTAATGGTAGCTTGAAATAATTCCATTAAGGCAAGGGTTGAATTTAAATTCTTCTAATCTAATTACAGCACTGAGTATAAGAATTTACATGGAGTAAGAGCTCGGGATTGTGTTGCTTATTTTATCAGTTTAATGTAACTTATTCCAACATTTAAAACAATTAAGTATCAATAGTCTTTATTTATTTTGATATAAGTAGGTATATGGTTAAGGTTAGCTTTCCCGTTAAGTACAGGTAAAAGTGATGGCGTCAAAGTGATGGTCATTTAATTTTTAAAGATATGGGGCCTTATTGCGACCTTGATAGAGGAGTTTCCTCCATCACAAATGTGATGGCTATCCCGTCCATTGTGTTATGATCCTCATTGAATATAATGTGATCATAATACGGCGGACAAGATATCCGCCACATTTGTGATGGAGGAAACCCCACCGTCAAGATTATAATAAGGCCCGTGGTGTTTAAGTAAGGGGCTTCTTTAAAGTGGAGGACAAAGGTGAAAGTCATGGTAGACGTGGGTCTAAGTAAGGAGTCAAGGCAATGGCAGGTTAAAGATGGAATTGAAGGAATGTTTCGTCAAAATACATTAGTTGAAGTAATGAATCAAAGTAAGTAAGGTAGTTAAAGTATTAGTAGGTTAAAATAAGAAGGTTGCAGTAAAGGTGGGTCAAGATAAGGGGAGCGGTTAAGTGATAGGTTTATCTGCAAGGGATCAAACTAATGGTGGTTTAAAGTGAAGAGGTTGAAGTACAGGTGAGCCGAAGTAATGGGGTCAAAGTAATAGCGGGTTGAAAAGAGTGATATTAATTAATAGTGGGTTAAAGTAAGAGGGCTGAATTAAAAATGGGTTGCAGTAAATGTGTCAATGGAATAAAACAAGGAGTTGAAGCAATTATGGATTAAAGTAATTACTCAAAGGAATAGTGGATAGAATAGTATGTGTTAAAAGAGTGGGCAAGTAATGGTGGGCCTAAGTGAGTGGGACTAAAGTAAAGGTAGTTTAAAGATTCAAAGTAATGATGGGAAAGTGAGGGAATTAAACTAATTTTGGGTTAAAGTAAGAACAGTTGAAGTGAAAATAGGTTAAAATGTAGAGTTGAAGTACTGATGTGTCGAAGTAAGTGAGAAAAGTAATAGATGGTAAAAATAAAGGGGCTCTCAGCAAAAGTGGTATCAGGGGTGAAAGTATTGAAGGTTAATGGAAAGGGGTTGAAGTAAAGGTGAAAAAGAGTCAGTGGAGCTGAAGGAACAGTTGGTCAAAGAAATGATGATGAAGGTGGAACTAGTAATGTATCTATATTCAGCTGCCATCTGTCAGTCTTGCAAGGCTGGCTGTGTGAGCCTCCTGGCCCTGTTGGTTGGCATACTTTTTAGGTGTACCACTGTTCAGCAGTAGCTTGTGCTGGGCTGGCTGAGACAAAACATGAAGCCCCCTCATTTGACCTGTAGATGGTCTAGTCTACTGATGCAAAACAGTAGAGGAGAGGCATAAAGAATTTTGAACAGGTGTAGTGTGGCCAGAATTTCCTTACATTACTTTCCAACAAATATCAGCTTGTTCACATGGGCACTTCTAGGTCACAAAAGATCCCTATCGCCTGTAAAGTGCCCCAGCATTTCATACTATCTCATATCATCTTTCACTTTCACCTGAAGTGTTCTGTACTCTACTCACAGATGACAGCATCAAGATTCATCAATATGCCAATTGTACAACTCTACATGAAAGTCTATTCTGCTTCAGACATGCAATTCCTCAAACACTGCGTGCACATCATCTCACCCTTGCTGTTCAGCATCTAGCTGATGCTCAACCGAACCAAGACAGAATTCTTGTTATTTGCCAAGAACAATAATCAACAAACAGTACAAACCTAACTCAATGAAATTAACCTTGCCAGCTTCAAACCACAACTTTCACAAAAAGCAGTGCCACTTGGATTCACCCTCAAAGAACCAATCTCACCCTCAAGAAACACATTACCAACAAAGATATCCTAATATCAGCTCTTTCATACTCTCACATCTGGATCGTGGTTATGCCCTTCTCAATTTGCTCTTAGACTCCGCACTGGCACTCCTTCACGGTATCCTCCACACAACAAACGTCTCATGCAGGGCTTGAAGAAATATGATTACATCACACTTATCACAATGGTACTCCATTGGCTCCCATTAGTGGCCTTCACCATCTTCAAAACCAGCTGCATTATTTACAAAGCCATCATGACCAGCACCCCACTTATTTTGTAGATAAACTCAAAGTCTATGCTGATTTTTGGCATACCCACAGCCAAGACACCATCAGACTGCACACTAAGAAGTGTAAAAAAGAAAAAACAAGACAGTAGGCCTTTTCCATCTACGCACAAAGAATCTAGAACACCATCCCTGTACCCCTCCTGGATCTCTAAATGCTAATCCACCTTAGGAAAGAGTTGAAGACTCACCTCTTCAAAGAATAGTTCATCACAATGGATTAACCATTGAAAAGCCACCTACCTCTCCTATTACTCATTTCCTTTGTGCCTATCATTGACACTGTAGAGCACTACAATGCCTTTTGGCTAGATTTGTACTACAAATACCATACAAATATTCATACATACATAAGGGGCCATTAGGTCATATAAGAGGGCTGTTTGTTGGAGATGAAGTACACAAAAAGTGATGGTTGGAATGCTTGAATTAATCTCAGCCACTGGTTATTCTTCAGGACTACATACTAATCCATTGTTATTTTTCAAACCATGCTACTTCAGTTTGGACCTAGCTATATGTAAATCAGTTTGGACCCTGTTCCAATGGGTGCAGTCCAGCCCAGACTGCCAAGCTAGGTCCTCCCTAAAGCTGAACACAAGCAACCCAGGACATGTGCCACCCTTGTCATGGGCTCATCAGCCTGGTATAGCTTGGTTCCAGTGAAACAGTGTGCACGGGACCCACGTCTAGCCCCTAGGTCTAATAAACATATTTGTTTAACAACTTTGCAGCAAATTTGCGGAGGATCTGTGAATCTGCAGCAAAATATAAAGAAATATACCCAGGCTTGAAAGAACAAAAACACTGAAATTCACCAATTATAGTTATCTAAAGTAATTATACCATGTGCTCTAAAGTACCTGGAACTTGTGCCCTCGCCACGCACTGCTTATAATCTTACATAAAACATCACTCATAACATCTGAAATGACATGATTGATGACAACACTGTGCCTGGAGGAGGTGTGAGTTATAGTTACTTTAAAGCACAAGTTACAGTTACTTGAGATAACTATACAGGGAGTGCAGAATTATTAGGCAAATGAGTATTTTGACCACATCATCCTCTTTATGCATGTTGTCTTACTCCAAGCTGTATAGGCTCGAAAGCCTACTACCAATTAAGCATATTAGGTGATGTGCATCTCTGTAATGAGAAGGGGTGTGGTCTAATGACATCAACACCCTATATCAGGTGTGCATAATTATTAGGCAACTTCCTTTCCTTTGGCAAAATGGGTCAAAAGAAGGACTTAACAGGCTCAGAAAAGTCAAAAATAGTGAGATATCTTGCAGAGGGATGCAGCACTCTTAAAATTGCAAAGCTTCTGAAGCGTGATCATCGAACAATCAAGCGTTTCATTCAAAATAGTCAACAGGGTCGCAAGAAGCGTGTGGAAAAACCAAGGTGCAAAATAACTGCCCATGAACTGAGAAAAGTCAAGCGTGCAGCTGCCACGATGCCACTTGCCACCAGTTTGGCCATATTTCAGAGCTGCAACATCACTGGAGTGCCCAAAAGCACAAGGTGTGCAATACTCAGAGACATGGCCAAGGTAAGAAAGGCTGAAAGACGACCACCACTGAACAAGACACACAAGCTGAAACGTCAAGACTGGGCCAAGAAATATCTCAAGACTGATTTTTCTAAGGTTTTATGGACTGATGAAATGAGAGTGAGTCTTGATGGGCCAGATTGATGGGCCCGTGGCTGGATTGGTAAAGGGCAGAGAGCTCCAGTCCGACTCAGACCCCAGCAAGGTGGAGGTGGAGTACTGGTTTGGGCTGGTATCATCAAAGATGAGCTTGTGGGGCCTTTTCGGGTTGAGGATGGAGTCAAGCTCAACTCCCAGTCCTACTGCCAGTTCCTGGAAGACACCTTCTTCAAGCAGTGGTACAGGAAGAAGTCTGCATCCTTCAAGAAAAACATGGTTTTCATGCAGGACAATGCTCCATCACACGCGTCCAAGTACTCCACAGCGTGGCTGGCAAGAAAGGGTATAAAAGAAGGAAATCTAATGACATGGCCTCCTTGTTCACCTGATCTGAACCCCATTGAGAACCTGTGGTCCATCATCAAATGTGAGATTTACAAGGAGGGAAAACAGTACACCTCTCTGAACAGTGTCTGGGAGGCTGTGGTTGCTGCTGGACGCAATGTTGATGGTGAACAGATCAAAACACTGACAGAATCCATGGATGGCAGGCTTTTGAGTGTCCTTGCAAAGAAAGGTGGCTATATTGGTCACTGATTTGTTTTTGTTTTGTTTTTGAATGTCAGAAATGTATATTTGTGAATGTTGAGATGTTATATTGGTTTCACTGGTAATAATAAATAATTGAAATGGGTATATATTTTTTTTTGTTAAGTTGCCTAATAATTATGCACAGTAATAGTCACCTGCACACACAGATATCCCCCTAACATAGCTAAAACTAAAAACAAACTAAAAACTACTTCCAAAAATATTCAGCTTTGATATTAATGAGTTTTTTGGGTTCATTGAGAACATGGTTGTTGTTCAATAATAATATTAATCCTCAAAAATACAACTTGCCTAATAATTCTGCACTCCCTGTAACGTGTTCACTATGCGCAGAAGAATCTTTCAGTAATACACGTCCCAAAGACACTTATCATTCATCATCCCCCACTGCACAAAGCATAACTTAGAATCTGCTGCAACAAATCGGGAACCATACTGTGCACAGTTAGTATTTCACTGAGCAGGTCTGCAACACTTTTAACTGCGGCAATCAAAATGACTGTACATCTTTATATGGTTCATTTTGTTCGCTAACTAATTCATATTAAAATCGCAAATTCATTTTTTCTTTGCAAATTTTAATTTCCACCTGCAGTTTTATAGATTTGATCAGATATAAAATGCATACTGTTTCAGTCAACAGTAAAATAAATAGAATGCAACCCTGGATTAGGCAGTAGTCACGTTAGATGATGCTAATGTGCCTAGGTTGAAATTCTGCCAGTACTGGCAGAGCAAACGCATTTCTAGACAAAAGACAGGAACGCAGAGAGTAATTCTTTTGGAATTATATCTAAGTCACATAGGTGTGAATTACTTCTAAACATGTTAGAGCCTACCTTCTTTGTTGAATGAGTAACACATGGGAAATTACTTTATTCTTCTTGAAGGGCAACATTTCAGTCGAAAGTTAAGCCCAGGGAGGACAGGTTCGCAGTCTAAGTAGCATTCCACCGTTTGAAATTCTAACCAAAATTATCTGTCTAAATGAAGGCGAATGCGAGAAAGTTCGGAAAACACCGACACTGATCTCTCCATCCTGCACGTAACTTTTGATTAATACTATTTCACTAGGAAAGTAAGGAATGGGCCTACGTTCATCTTCTTCATGTATTTTAATTCCTGTTTGATTTTAGTGTTTTTGCCTTTTCCAGGACTTCATTGTCGGAGCTCGTGCTCATCAAATGGATATAGTGTAATTTATGGTCTGAAGATAAAGCTCCCTGCATCAGTCTGTACCTTTTATAACATTTTAGAGCCTGTGTACTAGAAAATCGCATTAGAGGTTTTTAGCTTAGTGAAAGGGTCTGTTATCAAGGTTACCATATGTAACCTCTTAAAGTGGGACCCTTTTTGCCAGTGTTTACTTCTCTTTATCAACTTTACCCTGATGCAGTGAATATAAACAAGACTGGTGGTCTCACTCCTGTGGCTCTACAAAGAGAAGTTCACCTGAATTCCTAATACTTTAAACCAGTACTGGGTGATCATATCTAAACAGTTGACTAAGAAATATGAACATTAAATAAGCGTTGTATGTACTCTTTCCCTTATGCTTCTACTCAGAGCTTCTAGGAGTTATAGGTATGTGTAATGATCGTAGATATTTACACATGCAAAATGATTTCGCACACTTCCACTTGCACGTTTGCATTTTACTGCTGGTCATAGCTAAAGTGAGTCAACACAATCCTGAAATACAACTTGCAATATTATGGATCTCTATTCATAAACAATGCATGATAAAGCAAATTTAAGTTGAAGAAAACATTTATTTATAACTTGTCATGCTGCTGTGGTGAACAAATATGTTTGTACATACGTCCAAAATCTAAGGTTGCTAAAAAAACTAATATCTACATGAAACTAAGGCATGAGTTACTCCTTATAGAACTATGAGAGCATGTCCATATACATATAGATACACCTGTGACACTTTTTCAGTATATGGGCAGTGTTGTGTTCTTATATTTAAACATCATCAAATAGCCTTTTCTGTCAATTTTTGATACACTAATAGTGAATAATATATTATTATTTGCAATTAGTGTATTTAAAGTGGAGTACAATTAGCTGGAATATGCCCTTCTGTGCCAGATGATCTAAGTAAAAATGTTTGTAAATGTATGTTGTGTGTTTGCTTGCAGGTGACAGTGTGTTTATGTGCGAGTGTATGTAAGTGTGAATTTGTGTGTATGTGTAAGTACGTCTGTGTGAGTGAAAGTACAGGTCAAAGGGTTTGTGATGTAATTTCCACTACCCCTGGCATTTTGGTGAATTGACGTCCATGCTAGGCAGGCTTTTAGAAAGGCCTAGGATTAAGGTCAAATTTCAGTCCTTTGGAAAGAACATGTAAACACATTTTATTAGTTTGAATTCATCTGTAATGCTGCTGCTTTAAAAAAATCCTGATGTGGAAACCAAGCCTACATAAAGTGTTTGCTTCCCAACTATAAGAGAACTGTTGTGACTGTGCAGCTGTCACGATTGATAGGACTTCAGCATCTCAGCTTTTCTATCTTTCCCTGGCTCTCTCTTACAGACTCCGACCAACACATATGTCAGTTGTAGCCGTATCCTAATATGTCAGTTTTAGGTGCATCGTAAGCAAAGCAATACAATTGTGCGAGATGGGGCGCGAACAACAATACACACACAATATAAGGGGTAAAAGGCTGCTTTAATAGAACAGGTCTAGCAAATTATAAAACAACCTCGGCAAAAAATGCCTTACAAAACTAACCAACCTCACTAATGCATAGAAAAAAACACATAACGCCCAACACCTCCCTTCTAATAAATCCTATCCCCCAGAGATGACCCTTCCCATCCCAGTCTTGTACCAAACATCCTGTACCCCTCTGCCCTGTTCTCTACCTTGCATTGTCTATTGGCCCTCCATCCCTTTGGTTCTTACTCAATATCCCTGACCTCTCCTTGCTCTGCTTTTGGACCCCCCCTTACCATCCAAAAAATCCCTTCTAACCTGCACCAAAGTCAGACCCGCCTACCAGCGGCAAACAGCAACAACCTCTTCAAGCCCTATGAAAGCACAAGAATAACATTACATCAAAGAAAACCATGAAGCTAGGTACCTAACCAAAACAGAAAAAAGGAGGAGGGAGGGAGGAAGGGATGACTGCAACTACCACACCCTGAATCTGGGTGTGACAACAGCCAAACAGGCCACCCACACCCTCCCCACCCTTAAAAAGCCCTTACTCAGTCCCACCCACTAATACCTAAGCCACCAATCAGTCCCCTGGAGCATTGCCGGAACACACAACCATGCCCAACCAGGCTGGGGGGGAACAGACAAGCCCATCTCTTCCCACCCCCTGCCAGCCCCCATTATTGAAATTTGTATCAGATCAAACCAAAAAACAATTTCTAAATCACGCTCTTGGAAGAACGTGTTTCACTTATCCTGCAGCATCACCCATGCACCCAGGAATGTAAATACATATGTTAATCATCAAATCACAAGTTCTTCCCAGTCACAGATTCATAAGTGCCTCATTTTTACTAAAGGGTGGTTCCCTGGTGGCATCAATGGAAGAACATTGTGATCAACTTTCACTGGTAGAAGGATGATTTCACAACAGGCCCTCTGTGGGAGTTGCAAATGTTCAGGTGTGATTTGTATTCTGTAATAATCCCAGGTTGAGTTCCTTGTTCTTTGAGGATGCTGTTTTACAAACACAGTTGTGAGGGTGTATATAGAAAGTTCGTATTTTTGAAGAGGTGTGGTAGGCCTTATTCAATGGTTTTGGTTTTAGATCCATGTAGTTTCAGGCGTTTTCTCCTATCAATGATTCGATCGCTTAAAGGCCTTTTATTCTTGTACGGCCTGTGAGGTATTGCTTACTTTGTCTGGCATTTGCATAGGGTAGACGTTTAAGTGGTGAGGGCAGTGTTGGTCCATTATTGGTTTGAGATGATGTTGAAAAGCGATTGGAAGAGAAGAAAGACTTGGGAAAACTTGGCAGGTGCAGGGGAAGGAGGGCAACAGCATGTCTCTGAGTCTTATGCTTTGGTTGGGACCTATAAGGAAGGGTTTCAATCATTTCACTGAGTAATCTGTGAGGGAGACCACTAAATAGAAAGGGTGAGGGAAGATCTTATGATACACTAAGTCAAGATGCCAGAAAGATTTAAAAGTGTGGGCATGCTGAGCTAGCCACCGCTTACGGCATTAAGAATCGTGTTCCATTTAGAGCAGCTCTGCGTCGCTGTCAAATGAGAAAGCATCTAGGTGTTTGTGGCATGCAATGTGGAACTGGAGAAGGGCAATAACTACAGATCCCAGGATTTTTGCAGAAGGATATTTGCTGTTGGGTAGTGTGGCAATACTCTCTGCTGAGATGTGTGCATGCAACTCATAGAACATCCCTCAAAGTAGCCCTCTCTCTACACGTTGGCAAGGCTAGTCACATAAATAAATATATTTCCTTCTTTTCTCATTGGGTTATAATTCTCTCTCAGTCTCTGTCTCTCTGTCTCTCTCTTTCTTGCCCCCTCTTTCTCTCTCTCCCTGTCAGAAGCTTATTAAGGCCCCTGCAGGCCAAGGGCCCACAGCACTTCAGGGGCCCAAACCCTTCAGGGGCTATCCCAAAATCAATAAACATATGTGAGATGTGGTCGACTAATGGGGCCCTCTTCAGATTCTGCCATGGTGGCTTCATTTTGTGTTACTTCACTGTTCTCTCTCTCTCTCACTCTCCCTCCCATTGTTAATGAATTTTCAAGCAAAGAAACAGGTTTACAAGGCCCTTGCGCGACATTAGCATCATTTTTTGATGCTAATGTGGCTCAATGAGTCAGAAATCGCTGCTCCCCACTTACAAAGTAGCGTAATGCATGCATTCCGTCACTTTGCAGCCCCTTGCTCCACATTATGCCTGCGTCAGGCAGAATGGATGCAGGGGGCGTTCTGGCATTAAGAGGCCCACAAAAATGGCGCCATTTTTTTTACAAGATTTCATTGCGCCATTTTTTTGGCATCATTTTTAATGCCTGCTCAAAACAGGCATTAAAAGCACGCACCCATTGGAGTCAATAGGCCTCCTGGCACTTTGTGCACTAGTGTCAAAATTTTGGCCTATATATTGGCCTAACCTGTGCCATGGAGCACCGATTTGTAAATTCGGTGCACCTATGGTGTCCTTAGGTGGCAGTGGGTGGCACAAGAAATCTGGTGCATCAGTACTAATGTGCCAGATTCTTGTAAATCTGGGCCAAAGTGTCTACTTTTATTTAAACCTTGCCAGGTTTTTATGTGGTTATTTCACATATCAGTATTTGTGAGATTGCAGCATAGTTAAGTTGCAAGGTCAGTGTTTTTGTGTATTTTCCACATTCATAGCTAAAAAGATGGTGGCAGATTTTTGCTGCTGCAGACAGGCATACATTTCACATACAATGGAGTTGTATTGCTGCATTTGAAATGTGGCAATATCACTTTAAGGAGCAAACTCATGTTAAATGTGCAGTTATCCGGTTACACCATAAGTAATAGTTTATGCACCTTGCAACCGATCATAAATATTGGATCAGTTTTCATTGTCCCTACAAGTAATCCAAAGGAAGGTGCACTTGTCCCTCAGAAGAACAGTACCTTACTAGTTGTGTATGGAAACAATTGTTATTTAACAAATAGACATGGAAACCGCCGACTATGGGTAACAAGACAAACATTTTATTATTTCCATTCTAGAAAACTGAGTAATACATTTTGTGTCACACACAGCAAGGCAAACCAAACGTCCACGCTACTCTGTCCGCACAGACCCAACATGATCCTCAGGCCGGAGAGCTGGCCCACATATGCAGCCTATGCCCGGTGCCCTACCTACAGCAGGCCTGCGGTCTAACATCACATGTAAGTTTACCTATTTGGCTGGGCATACGTGAATGACACAAATCAACATTTCTTTTTACCGAGCCACCTACCTCACTTTCAGCCTATTCCTGTGAAGGTCATATGAGATAACGGATAAATGTCCAGCTTCGGTGTAGTGGGGTGCATGACACATAGACGTAACTAGAGATGGACACACATTTCACAATTACAACCTGCGCTGGCTAATAATGAAACGTCTAACATAGAAGTGCCCTTATGGTTGCTAAGAGACGGCTCATGGAGGCCTAAATTCAGAAGGACAAAGAGGCGTAGGAGCAAGAAAACATGAACCTGGAACAAGGCGTCAAAACCCTACTGCTGATGGGGGCATACAAAGACTACACTTTCCTTCTCACTCAGGGGCATACTTATAGTGCCCTAGCGCCACCTTGTGCCACATTAATGTCATTGTTTTTTACGTTAATGTGGCCCAACAAGGCCGAAATCCCCACGCCTTATTTACAGGGTGGTGCAATGCATGCCCCTTGTGCTATATTATGCCTACGCCAGGCATAATGTATGCAAAGGGGGTGTCCCCCGTTAGGGGAGCCTGAAAAATGGCATAAGGAAATCTATGAGATTTCCTTATGCCATTTTTTAGAGCACTTTTAACGCCTGCTCTTTAGAATGGGCCCCTATGTACTCTGCAGGAGTAGCGCCAATATTTTGGCACTACTCCTGCAGAGTACATCAATAGCGTCATAAAAACATGACACTATTACCCCCCACCCTGCTCCATGGTGCACCGTATTTTTAAATACGGCGCACACATGGTGGTGGTAGGGGGTGCTAAGGGGCGCAGGGAAAGTGAAATCTGCCCTTTAGAGACTTGAAGTACAAACCAATGCCTAGCAGAGAGATCTAACAATAATGCTACAAGACCCCTCCATGGACATTGACGGTTGTGGCTAACACCGTGTTCTTGGGTGTTTTTGTTGCTGGGAAAATGTGTAATTCATTAGTGACATCCAGAGAATACTCATCAAGGGGAGCATGTCACTCTTACTGATCTTCCCATGTTGGGTTATGTAAGGATGCAGATGTGACATTCTCTGGCCTGATACTGAAGACTGGACCGGAAGTAGTAGGTCAATAATGAGCATACATGGACCATCAGCATTTAATTCTATCGTTGTGCTCTGAAGAAGGGTATTGGGCCGGTGTAGACAGTAAGGGGAAGTTCAAGAGCCTCAGGCATTAGTTAGATTATACATGCAGCGACAGGTATGAGTTGATGATAACAACATATATGTTGAAATGTCCATGAACACTGTTCCAGGGTGATGAAGCAGTTTGAATCGAACAGAACAAAACTGAAAGTTCGCAACCACAGTTAATAAGATTTTTTTTAAATAATCTTTCACCAATTTGAAAATAATTTAATATTATTGTTTTTCTTTCGGACATGGTGATCACTGGGTTAAAAAAGTTGTAAAGTTTTTCCTCCCCATATTTTACGTTCTTTCAAAATGGTTTGGATACAAAGGTGAAATTGCGAGGCGAACATTCCTGCATAAGTAGACTTTATGGACAAAATTCCAGAAAAGTCCTCTTGTACAGAGAGGCTTTTCTTGAAAAACCCTTTTCGTTTCGACAATGCTCCATATATTTTGTTTTAATTTTGCAAGGTAATTTGACCGCAGACAAACTTTTTCAATCTTTGCTTAGCAGACTTCAAAGTTTGTAAATTTGAATTTTAACCACCCTGACATTTGGTTTCTCATATCTTTGAATTTCCATATTGCTATACTCAAGGCTTGTACGTTCAAGCAGAGTTTATGGTATCAGAAGAGGAGCTGTTCAGGAGTCTCAACAAGGCAGACAGAGGGGCTGAAAAAAACTCTTGCGTGTGATCATTCACATCTGAAGTCCTTAGAGCAGTAGGAATCAAACAAAGGTTTTGGCAGTTAATGGAGAATGAATCTGCAATGTTTGTAAAAAAAAATATAAATGATGCAGAAAATACTGAGTAGAGCGAATAGTTCACAGATGTCATCTTCAGTTATTTATGTAGATGAAAAATGGTTTCTGCGCGACTGAATGATAATGAAGTGCTTTAATCTTCATAATTGCAAAATAGGACTGCAAAATAGATGTTCAAAAGTATAAGAACATCACGAGCCGGTCAAGTGCCCCTGCAATTGTTTACTACAGATGTGGGCCTTTTTAAAGCTTCCTATCTGTGTACAATCTGTTTAATGAGCAAGAAACAAAGATGAAGGCTATGGAGAAATATTACTATATTCTCTTTTTAAACTTGAGCAACAGGAGCAACAATAATATGGCGTCAATTACTAAAAAGGCATATTTAGCAAACATTTGTTGAACAATGTATGTGTGCACTTTGGAAGATGTAGCTTAACAAAATACCCTAACCTCGCTAGATATTGTCTTGATTGTAGCTTTGTCAGTGTTGTAAGGGTGATTTGATCTGTTATGCTGAAAACCCGTACACATTGGACCCCTTTGCAAGTACCCCTTTAATCCTGAGGGGGTCAAAAAATCAATTTAACAGACTCATCTGAATTACATGGTCCATGAATGTACCGGAGATGCTGAAGATGTTTCTCCTGTTTCAAGCAGGCAAAATATCTTTCGGGAAATTAGCAATTATAGGAGAAATCCTGAGATAAATTCTCATTTCACAGGGAAACCTAATGGCCGCACTCCTAATCCTTCGTTTTCAAGTGTGCTTCTGTGGAGGTTTCCATTCTGCACTCTATGCTGCTGTTAAGCTGTGAGACATCCAGGATGGTCTTGCATAGGTGAACTATGTCTACTATAAAGCTTTGCTAATGTTTGTAACTTTTAGTTAATTGTCAACGTCTTGACCACTGATCTGGACTGGCTGTTCCATGGTGTGCCGATGGTGTTTGTGATGGTAACCTGGTGGAATTCAAGTCCCAGCGAATCTGTGAGCTGCTGGTGCTGAAATCTTTTGAATATGCAAAGCATTGCTGCTCCTTAAGAGTGGATGCTAATATTTCTAAGGCACTTATTAAAAGCAATGCTTCTTGTCACCCAATACTGGTTTGTATTTTGATAACAATTCGCAAAATTGCATTGAAAACACAGATCCGTCATACTGAAAGAGAAGAATTGTTTTACCATGAACAGAAATCCACATCAGAAGACATATATGGTGATGGTATCACTTACAACTAAAACCTGCTAAAACTTACAACAAAAAATCACATTATAACATCAGGTTTCATATATTGGTTTACAAGTGACCTATGTCACCAATTGTCTAGATACGCAACGCAATTAATGTCAAAGGGTTAGCCTCACTTGAATTATAGTCAACTGCGTTTTGGCCCTCTAAAAGATGCTGGGACTCATTAGGGCTAACCAGTGAATAGGAGACCCATAGCAAACAATTACAACAAGATGTTAGAAATACAGGATTAAATAATCCATAGAGAACAGAATAGTCTATACACACCGGACCGTGAGGGCCAACCCACCCGCTACAAAGACGAGCACCCATGTGAAGACACCCAAAATTGTATGATCCAAAAATATACTCATGAGGACCTGTACACTGCATAAAATATAATCAATAAATTAGAGAAGGTATAGAGGAATCAAATAAGAGGCGGTTTAGCCCCCAAAAATATTAATTCAGGTCTCCACAATCCTCCACTGAAGAGGACTGTCCCACGTATGAAGCGCATTGCACAGTAGGCCTCCCTGTAAGGCTGGTAGAAGCCACTTGTGATTCTAAATAAATAACACATTATAATGTCATGGTGAGAATAGTTAACTTATCCTGAGTACATACATGTATAGAAAATACAGGGTTTAGGTAAATTAGAGATCCTTGCATCCTGAAAGCATCCTCCGAGGTTTACAGGGTTGTCGATCACTCAAAAGGATACCGGTTGCTAAAAGGAATCGTCCAATGGCAAGAATGTAGCTGTGTTGGATGCAGCAATAACAGAAGCCCGCTCAATGGCAGGAAAAAACAAGCATTTGCAATGCAATAGGTCTAGCATTTGCTTGAGTTAGAGCTACTTGTGTTTTAAATTATTAACTGGACATTTCTTGCCATATAAATTGGTCAACCCTGCCTTATAATTTGGCCTTCTCCTGTCACCTTATTCCAGTGGTCCTGCAAATAACTAAAGCACTTCCATGTACCTTCTTCCTCTATCTGTAGCAAAAAATGAAAATGTTGCCATTTTGCATCCTAATTGAAATATGTTATGCTTATCCAAATAGAATACCACTTTCACCACCCCACCATCAAAGTTGCTGGATGGCTAACACATCCCGCCCCCCAAAAAAAACCACCCACTGAGGAGTAACAAGAGAAATAAACTAAAAGGGTCGCCCAAACATATCAATAGTGTTTCAAACAGTCGGGGTGTAATAAGCATGTTAAGTTGGCCTGAATCATGATCATAATGGCAATAAGGAGAGATTAATAGAACATAAAGAATTGTCATGTAAACCTTTTTCAGAAATACACCTTTGGCATTAGGCTGTAATGATAAATTAAGCACTGCAAGCTAAAGGGGTTAAAAGTGGCTGTACATATATAAAAAATGCTCAACATGGTTTTAGAATAATTGTGCTTTAGTATCCACATTGAACTACAACAGACAGACATTACAAAGAAAAGCTTTAGCCACCAGCATGTGATTACAAATTAGGCACTGCAAGAGTGAGCTAAAGGGGTTAAAAGTGATGGTACATATATTAAAAATGCCTGAGATGGCCTTTGAATAACGCTGCCTCAGTATTCACATTGAACTGCAACAGCTGCGCATTGGAAAGGAAAGCTTTAGGCACCACCACTTGATTATTTACAAATTAGGCACTTCGCTAAAGGGGTTAGATGTGGCTGTACATATATTAAAAATGCCTGATATGGCTTTAGAATAATGTTGCTTCAATATTCACATTAAACTGCAGCAGCAGCGCGTTCCACAGGAACGCTTTAGGCACCTGCACATGATTATTTTCAAATTAGACACTGCAAGATTGAGCTACAGGGGTTAAAAGTGGCTGTACATATATTAAAATGCCTGAGATGGCTTTAGAATACTGGTGCCTTAGTATTCGCATTGAACTGCAACAGCCGTGCATTGCAAATGAAAGCTTTAGGCACCGGCACGTGATTATTTACAAATTAAGCACTCCACTAAAGGGCTGAAAAGTGGCTGTACATATATTAAAAATGCCCAGGATGGCTTTAGAATAATGGTGCCTCAGTATTCACATGGAACTGCAAAAGCCACACATTGTAAAGGAAAGGAAAGCTTCAGGCACCGACACGTGATTACTTACAAATTAAGCACTCTGCTAAAGGGCTTAAAAGTGGCTCTACATATAATAAAAATGCCTGAGATGGGTTTAGAATACTGGTGCCTTAGTATTCACATTGAACTGCAACAGCCGCACATTGCAAAGAAAAGCTTTAGGGACCGCCACATGATTATTTACAAATTAAGCACTGTGCTAAATTGGTTAAAAGTGGCTGTACATATATTAAAAATGTGGAGATGGCTTTAGAATAATCAGTATCCACATTGAACTGTAGCAACCACAAGTTGCAAATGAAAGCTTTAGGCACCAGAACTTGGATGTTTACAAACTAAGCACTGTGAGCTAAAGGGGTTAAAAATGGCTGTACATATATTTAAAATGCCTGAGATGCCTTTAGAATAATGGTGCCTTAGTATTCACACTGAAATGCAAGTGCTGTGCTTTGGAAAGGAAAGCTTTAGGTACTGGCACATAATTAGTTACAAATTAAGCACTTTGCTAAAGGGCCTAAAAGTGGCTGTACATATATTAAAAACACCCACACTGGCTTTCACATTGAACTGCAACAGCTGCTCATTGCAAAATAAAGATTTAGGCACCTGCACATGAATATTTACAAATTAAGCACTGCTCTAAAGGGGTTAAAAGTGGCCTAAGGTGGCTTTAGAATAATGGTGCCTAAGTATTCACATTGAACTGCAACAGCAACATGTTGCAAAGGAAAGGTTTAGGCACCAGCACATGACTGGTTTGAATTAAGCACTGCAAGCTAAAGGGGTTAAAAGTGTCTGTACATATATTAAAAATGCCAAAGATGGCTTTAGAATAATGGTGTCTCAGTATTCACATTGAACTGCAACAGCCTGCATTGCAAAGGAAAGCTTTAGGCACCAGCATGTGATTATTAACAAATTAAACTCTACTGTCACATATTGTGGACACTGAGTAAGATAAAAAAGCAAATTCTATGATTAATGGTAATAATTTGAATTATAATAAAACTATTTAAAAAAATAAGAAATAAAATAATAAAAAATATAAGCAAGTAACACCGGTGAAATCTTTTAAACTAGAACTGAATTAATTAGATTTATTTTGCGTGAATGTGTAAATTGAAAGATCACTGTTAAAACAAGCTATATCATACCACTATCACAAAACTGGAAAACTAACTATGCTGCTACAAAATGCCAGCCCAACAGACCATAAAGTGCTACAATGTAGCATTACGTTCTTGCGCCTACAAAACCAATCTCAAAAGAAAGCACTGCTACATCATAGTGATTTATTACGGTTGCCACATTATAAAATTACATATGTTGTTTGATTTCACGTTCCACGTAAATGTATTTTTAAAAGCAACCTTTTTAAGTGTTTATCTGCTTATTTTGTCACCACGCAGCTCCAATTACCATATAAACCCACAAAAATGTGTTTTTAAAATGTATTTAAATGCCACCGCGACATGTATCGCTTTTTTATTTGTGCTAACACCTGGACAAAACCACTGTTAATATTCAGCAACGTGAGTGCAAAATATGGACAAGTACATGTTCCAAAGTAACCTCAAAATAAAGCACTGCCACATTAACCTGCTTTATTACAGATCCTATATTTATATTATAATTTTATAATGTGCAACTGTGGTAAAGCGCTATGCTATAGCAGCATTTTCTGTGTCTGTCCTCTGCGCCAACGGTGTCGCCAATGCATGCACTCAACATGTCATTTTTTCTCACCCCCCCCCTTTTTTGTGGTCTTCCTGTTCATGTGTGCATTAGTATCATCAGGCGGAGGAGAAGTGGCATCGGAGCACGAGGGAGCTGCATCTCACATGGCCCCGGAGGGCCATGCAACCGACTCCGAGTTCACCAGTGAGACGGAGGGCGAGGGGAGCTCCACAACGGGGACCCGTGGAGATGTCAGCGACACAGACACGTCCTCGGAAGGGAGCTCCTTTGTGGTGGCGGCAACATCCATGCCCACCGCTATAACAGGTACAGCCGCCACCCCGCGCACCAGCTCCGCCCTCCAAGCAGCCCCTCAGCGTTCGCCCCGTGCCCGCTCTGCCAGGAAGGCGGGCATCTCCTTCGCCCCAGGCACCTCAGTCCCTGCCCCAGTTACCCCTGCTGCCCTCAGTGAGGAGATCATTGACCTCCTCCAGACACTCATTGTTGGGCAGTCTACCCTTTTGAATGCCATCCAGGGTTTAGAAAGGGAGGTGCACCGGAGCAATGCATACCTGGAGGGCATTCATTCGGGTCAGGCTGCCCATCAGCGATCGTTCAACGCTCTGGCCTCAGCACTGACGGCAGCCATTGTCCCTGTCTCCTGCCTCCCCCCTCCAATTTCCTCATCCCAGTCCCACTCCCCTGTTCCTCTGCCTATCCCAGCCACACCTACAGACCAGCCTGCACACACATCAACGCTGAAGAAACGATGCGCCGCCGGCTCCGCAACTGAAAATCGATGCTTGCCGGAAACGCGACTGAAGAATCAACGCACGGAGCAGGAGAAATGATATGCAGCATCGCTGACGGAGGCTGGGAGATCGCAACTCGTGTTGTGGTGTTTTCAGATCCTCATGTGGCTGGATTTCCGACTCAAATACTGCTGGGCGTGTAAAAACAACGTAAGGCCTGCCCGGACCCGAGAGTGCTGACCGGATCGACGCATCGCTCTCCAGCAGAGAGAAGAAAAGACGCGGCCGAACAGGCAAAAGGAGAATCGATGCAAGGTCCCACTCGTGAGTGGAATCAACGCATTGCAAGCCCTTTTTGATGTGCACTTGCCTGTGCGGGTTTATTTTTGACGCACTCTAGGTACATTTTCAGGCTAACATGTTAGTGTGTTTGAAACTACTAAAAGACTCTTTTTGCATATTTATTAATAACTTGACTTGTGTATTGTGAATTGTTTTCATTAGTTTTGTTTAGATGAATATTTCCTATTTTTCTAAACTTGTGTTGTGTCATTTTGTAGTGTTTTCATTAAGTTACTGTGTGTGTTGGTGTAAATACTTTTTACCTAGCATTCTAAAGTTAAGCCTACTGCTCTGCCAAGCTACCAAGGGGGAAAGCAGGGGTTAGCTGTGGGTGATTCTCTTTTACCCTGACTAGAGTGAGGGTCCTTGCTTGAACAGGGGGTAAACTGACTGTCAACCAAATACCCAATTTCTAACATTGGTGGCAGCGGTCGGATTTTGACTTGTATTTGTACTTGACATACAGTGATTAAGTGTACACTACTATTTTGAGTGCAGACCAGTACGTGACCACATACTACTTGTTTGGTGATTTTTTGATTTTTTCTCTTTGAGACTGTTTTTCTTCTACTTCCATTTTTTTGATGATTTCTTGATTGACTTTCTTTGAAACTTCATTTAGGAACTTGATTTTCTGCCTTTGGAACTTTGCACTTGTTTTTGAATATTCATCATCTCCCAAACTGGAAATGCATCAGTTGGAGTTGACTTTGACCTTGAGAAATTGGAGAGTTATACCAAGGCTCAGTTGAAGCAGTTCTGTAAAAGTTTTGACTATCCCATTAAGAGCTCATCCAGGAAGGAGGAGCTGCAAAAGGCACTGAGGGCCTGGGTGACAGCTAAGAGCACTGAAGGGCACACAGAGGATGAAGGAGATGAGGAGGAGGTGGAAGAGTGTTCCGTACACAATGGTATTATGGGTGGGCCTGTTATGTCCAGGGAGAAGGTCTCCAGGGCAGGTAGCAGTGTCTCATCTTAGGGTCTGACACCTGAGGAATTACAAGACAGACAGGCAGAAAGGGAGTACCAATTGGAGCAGAGAAGGCTAGCACTGGAGGAGAGGAAGTTAGCGATGGCTCATGAGCTTAGCTTGAGAGAGATGGATCATAGAAGCCAGTCTAGTATAGATGGTGGCAGCAATCCTACAGTGCAGCCTGAGAGGAAGGTGCACATTCCTAAAGACCTTGTGAAGGATTACAAGAGGGAGGATGACATATACTTGTGTTTCAAGGGTATGAGTCTGCTCTCCAGATGAATCTGGTCCCTGAAGCTCTTTGGGGGGGGGGGGGGTCTGTGGAAGCACTTTGAGGTAGAGGGGAGGGATACACCTTGATCATAAGGGCTGCTCAGAATCTCACCTACTCTAGCATGAAGGATGCCTTGCTCACAAGGTATGGTCTTACCCGTGAGCAGTACAAGGATAAGTTTAGGTCCTACAAGAAGAAGGCATCCCAAACATGGTTGGAATGTGTTGATTCTTATTGCAGGTCACTGGATGGTTGGGTGAAGGGCAGTAAGGTAACTACGTATGAGGGGCTTTACAATCTGATTGCTTGGGAGCTCTTGTACAGTTTATGTTTTCCAGAGCTGCACCAGCACCTGATTGACAGCAAGCTGACTGACCCCAGGAAGCTTCCGCTGGTGCTGGGAGAGCACCAGGGTCCAGAAGAGGTATGGGGGAGACCACGCCAACGGTGGGCAGGGTTCCTCTCAGAAGAAAGGGGGGTAAGGGTAAACAGGAGGAGTTCTCTAAAGGGTCCAAAACTGATTCCCAGGGTAAGGATTTCCAACCCCCTAGTGAAAAGAAGCTATGGTTCTCCAAAGGGAAGCCAGTGGCAGGTGGTCCCCCACGTAAGTGCTATGCATGTGACCAGGTGGGTCGTGTGAGGGGGGACCCCAAATGCCCCTAAAGTACACCGGCACCCACTGGTGCACCGTCACAGGGTTTGCCCAGTACAGCGCTTGGGGAGGAATTGGTTTCAGGTGGGTGGGAACCAGCTGAGATGGCCCTTGTCTCACTAGGGGACAGTGACATGGTCCAGAGAACTCTAGTGGCTGAAAACACTAAGAAGTACAGTCAGTGGGTGACCATTAATGGACAGAGGGTGGAGGCTCTGAGAGACACAGGAGCCCGAGTGACTACAGTGAGGAGTCAGCTGGTGTCTGAAGAGCAGATAGATCCCCGGGTACTTCACCAAGCAGTTGCAGTGGACAACTCAGAGCGCCTGTGCAGAGTGGCGCAGGTTCCCTTTCAATGGGGGGGGTCTCAGGTTCCTTGAAGGTAGCTGTGAGTCCAACCATGCCTGTTGATTGTTTGCTAGGCAATGACTTGGAGGATTCCCCTTGGAAGGAGGTGGAACACAGGTCTCACTTGGAGATGTTGGGTTCTGCCTGGGTGGGTATGCATATCCACCTGGTCAATGGCAGCCCGTCAGGGTAGTCAAGAGCCCCTGGAGCCTGAAACAGTGGCCCAGGGTACCGCCAAGAAGAGGAAGGGCAGGGGGCGTGGGAAACCGGCCCCAGAAGTTCCCATGGTCCGGGAGGAGGCAGAGCCTGAGGGTGACACCCCGGAGCCTACAGGGGAACGGGTGGCTGAACTGGGTGAGGTTCCTGAGCTGTCGCAGTGGCCGCAGGAAGGTGGGCCCACCAGAGAAGCATTCTGTGCAGCACAGAAGACATGCCCTACTTTGGAGGGTTTGCGGCAGCAGGCTGCAGACCATGCGGCTGGCAAGGAGCCAGGATCACACCTGATCTGTTGGGAGGATGACCTCCTGTATAGCCAGCCTAAGGTTCCTGAGCCTGGGTCAGCCCGTGTGCTGGTGATACCCCAGTGTTTCAGGGCCTTCCTACTGGGGTTGGCTCATGATGTGCCTTTAGCTGGACATTTGGGGCAGGACAAGACCTTTGAGAGGCTTGTCACCCACTTTCACTGGCCCCTAAGTGGCTAGAGTGGGAGGAAATGTAAGGCTCCCCTCTAGCCATTGCCTGTTGTCAGTACTCCCTTTGAGAGGGTAGGCATTGACATTGTGGGGCATCTGGATCCCAACACAGCTATTGGCAACAGGTTTATCCTGGTCTTGGAGGACCATGCCACTCGGTACCCAGAAGCCATTCCTTTAAGATCAATCACTTCCCCTGTGGTGGGTCGTGCTTTGATGGGGGGTTTAACCTGCATGGGGTTCCCAAGGAAGCGGTATCTGATAGGGGTACTAACTTCATATCCACGTATATGAAGTCTCTGTGGAAGGAGTGTGAGATAACCTACAAGTTCACCACCCCTTACCACCCCCAAAGTAATGGTCTGGTTGAGAGATTCAACCGCACCTCAAAAGGCATGATCATGGGCCTGTCAGAGCCCTTGAGGCGGAAGTGGGACGTCCTCTTGCCATTCCTTCTGTTCACCTACAGGGAGGGGCCTCAAAAGGGACTTGGGTTTAGTCCCTTTGAGCTGACCTATGGCCACCCTGTGAGGGGACCTTTGAGTCTGGTTAAGGAAGCTTTGGAGAAAGCTCCTAGTAAACCCCCCCAGGATATATTCAGTTACATGTTGGCTTTGAGAAACCAGACTGCGCACTTCAGGAGTCTCGCTCAGGAGAACCTGGAAGCAAGCCAGGAGGACATGAAACACTCGTATGACCAGAATGCCACTCTGGTCGAGTTTCAACCTGGACAAAAAGTGTGGGTGATGGAATCAGTGGAGCCTAGGGTGCTCCAGAATAAGTGGACTGGGCCATTTGAGGTGGTGGAGCGCAAGAGTGAAGTCACCTACCTGGTGGACTTGCAGTCTCCAAGGAACCCTTTCAGGTGTGAGTGACCACTCCTCCTCTCCCTCCTAGCACAGATGGCTCATCAGGATATGCAGGCTACACCCTAGCTCCCTTTCTGTCACTGTCTAGAAACCTTCTGAGTCACAGCGGAAATCGGTGCTCCACCGGCATCACAGCAGGAAAAATGACGCACAGAGCTGGAAGATCGACACGCAACACCCGCTGACGGAGGCTGTTAACGTTGCAACCCACATTGTGCGGTTTTGCTGATACCGTGCGACAGGATTTTCGATGCAAACCTTGCTGGGCCGTGAAAAACATTGCAATGCCTGCCCGGACACAAGTGCTTCCCGAATCGACGCATCGCGCCTCTGCAGGGAGTCAAAATGATGCACGCGATCCCGACGGAAAAGGAGAACCAATGCACGGTCTCGCTTGCGGGTGAAAAGTTGACGCATCGCTTACCTTTTTCGATGCACACTCGCCTGTGCCTGCTATTTTGATCCTACCCAGGTACATTTCAACTTTGACTGTGTCTTACCTGTTTTCTCAAGGATTTAAGACTCTTTTTGCTTTTCAATTAATAACTTGACTTGTGTATGTTGGATTTTTGTCATTTTGGTCTTCTTTTGTTTAGATAAATATTTCTTATTTTTCCATCTGAACAGCAGTGACAATTTTCTCAGTGGGAGCAAAGTGTTGTTCAGCTGTAGAGTACAAGTGTGATTTGTCTGCAATCGGGACAGCCTCACCCTCATTGAATGTTATGTAGGTGAAACCAGTGGAGGCAGAAATTATGCTGATGACCAGGTGATTTTTTATGTCCCTTGTATGTTATTTGTTTTGCTCCAAGCATGTTTTTTTGTAAAGCTCTGAGAATGCGTATGTGTTTGACTGTCTAGTATTTGCTGGTAAAGTCAGGACGTATTAAGTCATATAATGATTTAATGCGTTGTGCATAATCTGGAATGTATGTTCTGCCAAAATTTAAAAAGCCCAATAAGGACTGGAGCTTTTTTATTGTGTTTTGTGGGTGTAATTGTGCACATTTTTCTACAAATTGGGGCGCAAGGTTCTTGCCTTCATCCAACAGTTTGTATCCCAAAAACAGCACACTAAGGAAGGCTATTTTCATTTTTTTTAATTGAATTTGTAGCCGAATTCAGAAAATCCTACAGCAATGCTGGCTACCTGTCTTATATGTTGCATGAGGTGGTCATAAGTAAGGTAAATGTCATCCACGTATGGCAATGCCTCAGGGTGAATGTTGTGTAAAATAGATGTAACACGAGCTGAGAGAAATCCTGAACTGTTCTTGTACCCTTGTGGGAGTCAGCAGAATTTTTTTCTGAGAGCCTAAAGCACTGAAACTTGTTAAGTCCCTACTTTCAGGTGCTATATTTTGGCAGAAAAACCTGTTGGAAATATCTAGGGTCATTTTGTATTTTTTGCATACTATATTGTTCATAAGTTCTGTACTATGTGCATTTTATATAGCAAATGTGCGTGTCGGACTGCTTAAATGTCTGTGGTCTAAGACTATTCTGTATGTGACAGGAAACAATGGATTGTTCATTGGTGAAACACAGGGTTCAATTAAGTGCCTGCACCACTGCCCAATCAATGGCGTGTATTTCTACAAGATTTCTGGGAACAAGGCCCGAGAATCATTTTTCATTAATGTCTCCATAACGGAGATCACGGACAAATTCTGGTGGCCAATCTTTTTCGGCCACTAAACTATCAAAAATGGTGACAACCTGGTCCCAAAAGATAGCGTTGATTGTGCGTTCAATGTCTCCTTCTAACTGTATAGTTACTATATACACCCTGTCAGGAGTGGAGACACACAGATACGCAGTCTCAACTTGTAAGAAGTCAGTTGCTTTCACCTCCAGATGCGCTTGAAGATTCAGGTGAACTATTTTGGCCTCTGCAGCACTATCTTGCAATGTCAGTGCCCACTTCCTGTTCTTCAGTAAAGCCTTCTTCCTGAGTGGCATGTCGTATTGCAACTGCTGCCACCTTTTTCTTTTTGTACTGGGATTTTGTTGGGGAAGTTTCTCTTCTTTCCTAACAGAAAATTGGGGACGAGGGTTGTGAATCCTTTATCGGTTTCACGTACTCCGATCGTTGCTCTGACAGCCCACCTCTCCCACTGCATTTTTCCGATGAGTCCTGAAAGAAACAAGATTGGCATGTACCAGTGTATTGATATCTGTCAGGCGTATTTATATTACTTCTATTTCTAAGATTATATCTAATTTGAGGGCACTCCGAATGTGGAGATTCTCCCCTTTCTTTTTTTAGGTGATTGTAGTTTTTTATCCCAGCGCTTTTTAGAACCTTCACATGCTTGCTTAATAGAATCTTTATTAGATCCACCTTGTAATTGTGGTTTAATTGGTCTGGCCCCAAGACTATCTTGACCAATACTAGAGTAGGTCTCAAAGATAATCTTTGGCAGCTCACATTCTTTATCCTGTACAGGAACGTTCCAGAGCCGCATGGGCACTGCTAGTGTGACTGCTTCCCCTTTAAGGTTACTTAAAATGATTGAAGATGCAGTGACAAAATTAGCCATTAATTGCATCCCCAAATCCAGGGCCGGGGCAGCCCAGTATTCATCTTGAATTTGTTTTAACACCTCCAGAAGATTGGCTAGTGTTGGTGTACCGTGTGCGGTAGTCTAGAGCGTGGCAAATACCATGTCCCATGTATTGCAGTTATCTACAGTGGGAACCATCCCAAATGGCAAGCACATACTGAGGATACTATGTCTGTCCTGGGGACCTGTATGGGGTAAGACTGCTTCCAGCGCATTCATTTTTTGAGCCTACCAAAACGGAATTTACTCCCGCTTGGCGAATGCTTTAGCCATGATCTAATGTACAGTTGCCAAGTTAATGTCTGGCGTAACTGCATGTGGTTGCTCTGGGGCAGCACATGCTAGTTTAGTATTTAATGTTTGCATTACAAACTGTAATTACAGTCTGAATATTCCAGTGAGCTCTATATATAAGCGGCAAACCTCAGCTACCGCCAAGGTTGCTGCATCAGGGTGCAGTGTATATGTGGCCAATAAACAATAGGCCAGGCTGTCATTGCTCAGAGGACCTAACCTAATGTGTAATATTATATGTGGTAGGGCACCATCAAGCCAATTGTTATGGTCTTAATAAGATAAAGGTATTTCTAAATATGCATAAGCTCTGTATTGTGCAGGTATATTTGCAGGTGTATAGTGACAACATTTGTTTGTGTTCCCATCTACTGCTGGAAAAGAGACCCAAGAATAAAATGTTTCTGTTCTGTAGGCTGGATGAGCCTCAACAACAAATGTGGCTTGACCACCCCCCCGGGACGTTAGGCCATTTGCCAATAAGTGTGCAGTAAGGGGCGGTCACAAATTTACTGCAATCACCACCCATTGTGGGTTTGTCATGTTAATAGTAAAAGGTGTTTGTTCTGAGATAAGGACACAAAGTAGGGATTTATCATTTTAAGGTTCAAGCTTGAACAACCTACAGCATTAGATAGGTACTACCTACTTAGCTGAGGAGGAAATCCTCAATACCATGGACGTCTCCGTATATAGTATTGAGGTGTCTTTAGCCTTTAGTGAGACAAAAATTAGTGCCTGAGCAAACGTTGGCAGTGCCATGTTGCGTAGGTTTTTATTATCCTAATGAGGCTACTGGATTTGGGCAGCAAAATCACCGGAATTGTGGGGTACTGAGTACAATTCCATACCATGTAACGCCTGTCGGCCTAATCTGGATTTTCTGGCTAACTAGCAGTGCCTCATCTCCACCCAAGAGCAGGGGTGATTGTGGCAACTGGGTGCATGACAAGAAAGGCTCCTCAGGGGAATCGTGGTCGATCAGATCTCATCCCTTTCTCTCAGTTACATTAGTCTCACACAGGCAAAGACAAGCAGAGGCAGAATATAGTTCAATAAGGGTTTATTGAAGTAACTGCATCCTAGATAAAATGACATGTATTGCAATAACTAGGATGATAAAACACAATAGAAGAAAAATTGTGACAAGGAGAGTAAAACACATGAACAGTCCCACCATACTGTCACTATGAATTATATATATATATATATATATATATATATATATATATATATATATATATATATATATATATATATCCCACCTAAGCTATGTTAGAGCACATTGTGATAAGCCTAATCTGCCCTTCAGGTTTTCTCACCTGGGAATAAATCATCCCCCATACCTGAGCAGGGAAGCCTGTGGTCTAGAAAGACACCTCATCTGGGCCAAGGGTTCAGCAGCCTAAGCAAGCAGCTGTAGCAAAGGGAATCAGCAATCAGCATACAGTTGTAGTCTTCTGGCTGGAATCTCCCTCTAACGTGTATGAGACAAAAGAATGTTTTTATACTGAAACAGTTGACATTCTAAGAAAGGGTCCCCACGTAGGAGTGTGAATGTTTCAGTGAATGTTGGAGACACAGCGTACCACATTTGCCAGTAACCCTATCTAACTGCAGCTTTGAGGAAACACAAAGTGAAATGAATGTTCTGTTAAGAATGGAATGGTTTCCTTGGCAAAATTACAAATAGATAAAGAAAATAAAACAACACCGCAAATGTGACTAATGCTAGAAAAAAAAAGCGATGCTGAATAAAATGTATCTGGGCTAAAGTGCACAATGGCAGGACTAGTTCACTAAAATAACATGTTGACAATATGCCTAAAATAGCTATAAAACAACATCACTCATGACATCTTCAAGGACATCATTGTTGATATCAGTGCAACATTTGCAATAAAATTATTGATGAGAAAACTGTGCATTGTGTGAGCGCAAGTACTATTTACCTTAGAGCACGAGTTATAGTTACTTGAGACAACTATATCTGTTGAATGTCATTGATTTTAAAATGTTACTGAACATTTCACCTGAGTATAACAGTACTTTAGCCTTTATGTTTTTCAGTATATATATGTTATATATATATATAAATATATTACCTAGATATAGTTAGGACCTAGTTTCCATAGGAAAAGTGTTTTTTTGTTTTGACAAGGACTTTGGCACCACTTGACACGGAATTCAGCACGTCCCCCTGTGTAAATTTGTGGTAGCTACGCGGATCCAGGGAAAAAAAATGAAAAAGAAAAAACACCAACTGCAAAGGCCATGAGCAGCTTGTGTTTTGGTGCATGAGGAAGGGTTGACTGCAGGGGCTGGCCTTAGGTCAGGGAGCTGGTTATGTTAACTTGCACGCAAAAAAAACATAGAAATTCACTCAAACAACCGAAGGTTACAGGGACATTAGGCTCTGAATTTACTTGCACAAAATCATAGAAATTCAGCAGTTATAGTTATGATTAACTCAAGTAACTATAACTCGCGCCCTATGGTAACTGTAAACTTGTGTGCCTTCACCATGCATAGCTAATTACTCCACATATTACATCAATGATGACACCTTCTATGGCATCATATATATTATCACTGCAACACTTGCAGTAAAATTATTAATGAGAAAACTGTGTATTGTAGTTACCTTAGGGCGCAAGTTCTAGTTACTTGAGGTAACTATAACTATAACTATGACTGCTGAATTTCAATGTTTTTTTGCAAGTAAATTCAGAACCATAATGGCCCTGTAACCTTTGTTTTTTTCAGTGAACTCATATATATGTGGTCATCAGTAGGTAGTGAAAGTTAGGACCTAGTTTCCAAAGATTGTTTTTTTTTTTTTACTCGGTTATATATTTGGCCCAGTTTGAAAAATCTTTGCAAAATCTTCCAGAAAAAGTGTGCCTAAGAATCTTGTTGTGCATGGAAAGTTTTGGCGGGAGCCGAGAAAAAGAGGGGGGTCAAAAAAAGTGCATTTCCCATTGTAATTCTTTTAGAGATTTTCGACATGACTACAGCCTGAACTGCTAAATGGAATTACACCAAATTGCGCATGAAGGTAGCTCTTGGTCCAGAAAGGGTGCTTTTTGTTATTTGGTGCAAATTTGTTAGGTAGTTTTCAAGAAAATAAAGCACGGATCTCATGGTAAGGTCTGATTGGCTGTCAGCACTTCAAACAGAAAGTGATGGCAGCCATCTTGGGACCACTATAAATGATAGCACCCCATTAAAATGTATTGTAATGAATGGCAGGTTTTGAGGGTCACAAAAAGTAGAACATATAAAGGATGATAACAAATTTTAGTTAAAATATAAAACATTTGTAGATGGTACTAATTTTAGGAATTGTGGTGTGTTCTAAGGCGATTTTACCCTGCTGGGATTTCATGAATCATGTTCGAGAGAAAACTATTTTCTCATGATTTTTCCCATAAAGGTTATAAAAGGTGCTCCAGAAGCTAAAATGAGAGAATGTTTTCTATAAATTCACACTATCTTTCTCAGCCATATGAAAATGAAGTCAGACATTCTCAGTAAAACATGTACTTCCAGCAGGAGCAGCCTGTCAGTTGATTCCCCTATATTCTACTGCAGCCTGCCAGAGTGTTTGAAAGAACAACTAGAGCCTCTTACTTATGACAAAAGTATGGCACACTTTTAGCCTTCTTGATTTTATTTAGAAAGGACCAAAATGAGAGTGTTAATTTTGTCTTAAAAAATTATGGTTTGGGGCACGTATTGAAGTAGAGGATTAGCCTATGAAAGGGGATTACATGTATAGAACGATTTATATATGGGCTGATGGCCTAAAGGGTTGCACTCTCTACTATGTCCTAAATGGAGAGGAAGAAATGACATTTCAAAACAATGGACTCACAGGATGCATCAGCGTTTCTGAACGCCTATAGCAATTACCGATTGTATGTACAGGACACACCCTTATCTTGAACTATATGTAGCTAGGAGGGTTGGGGAAGTTGGGAATGCTTTGAATATAACACATGCTTTTGTTGTAATATTGTGGAGTACATCCTACTGCAAAGTAACTTAGATGTAATGTCTTGATCCTATGAAACTCAATAAAAATTATTATAACAAAATATATGGTTCTTGCTGTAGAAAGTAAAAATAGCACGTTTTAAGAGAGTTCTCAAATATCTTTCTCTTCTATTTTATTAAAACATTCTGAAATGCGGACTGAAACATGCAGTTTCAACACCAGCAGTAGACTGCCAGTTAACTCCCTGGTGATCAGCAGCTTACAGTCTTCTAATGAGCAACTCGAGAGTGAACATTCTGAATTTATGTCAAAAGTGTGCTAGATCTAAATGCCATCTAGATGGAATCAAAGTGGAAAACTGAAGGCTTTTCTACTGAGGATACAGCAATAAATACGGAAATTGGGGGGCCAGGCCCTGCATCCAATCTCCCCTCCCGTGAGAGAGATTACATTTTACTAATACAGTAAGGGCACAGAAGTTAGCATATGGTGACTATTTAACCTTAATTCAAAATGGCTAACATAGAAAATAACATGAAATGAAAAATTTGCTTGTTTGAAATATGGTGGACAATGTGGCCTCCATTCGTCTTTGACATCACGTTTTAACATGAAAATATTGTTTATTTATATTCCAGTAAGCTACTGAAATGAATTAACGTTAAAAGTATCTTATTAGATGAATATTAGAATTGAAGTATTAACTGAACATGACTTAATGTTCTTATAGTGATTTAAATGAAGTTATTAATGTGAAGTTGCATGTGTGCAGAAAAATAATGCATGTTTAAACTGTTCTAATATGTTGTAAATGATCCTACAGTGAAATAAGGAAGTAAAGTATTTACGGCTATTATGCAAATTAATCCCCCAGTTACACAGAGAGATGTCAGAATGTTTTTGGGCATGGTGAGTTACTGTCGCCAATGGATCACACATTTTTCAGTGATTTCCAAACCACTGCAGAAGCTAACGCATAAAGAAATTACAGGCCCAGTCCCCTTTAATGAAGAATGGATGAAAGCTTTCACTGAGTTGAGAGAGAGTTTGTGCAGAGCTCCAGCCTTGGGAATGCCTGATTACACAAAAGGTTTTTCACTGTTTTGTAATGAACGTGATAGTTGTGCTCTTTCTGTTTTGACACAGTTGCTCAGAGGAACGAACAAACCTGTGGCATATTTTTGCACCACATTGGATCCTGTCACTACTGCTTTGCCTGGCTGTTTAAAAGCTGTGGCAGCTGCTAGTGAAAGCAAGGGTCAAGGCAAAGGCATTGTGATAGGACTCCCTATAACTATTTATGTCCCCCATTCAGTTGAAGTTCTTTTTTTTTACCAACCCAATATCTGACTAGTGCCAATTCCACCCGTTAGGAGTTACTGACCCTTGGTTCTGCTAATGTGACTATCAAAAGATGTTCTGTGTTAAACCTAGCTACATTGTTAATGTTAATGATGTAAATGATGTTAATGAAATGGAACATGACTGCCTCGTTGTCACTGAACTGTGCACCCAATCCAGACCTGATATTCAGGATATGCCTTTAGAGGAGAATGATGAAGTTGTATTTGTTGATGGCTCCCCTTTAAGAGACAACAAAGGTACTCTGAGAGCTTGTTTTGCAGTTTGCACCCTTTCAGGAGTAGTAAAAGCTTCATGGTTTCATGGAGTTATTTCTGCCCAAGTAGTGAAGTGAAGCATGCTGTGTATCTGATTAGATCAAAGTGACAATATTCACAGATAGTCAACCCAGCTTTGGTGTTGTGCATGACTTCCAGCAGTTATGGCACCAAAGAGGTTTCATGACCTCTTCAGGAGCACCCATTCGGAATGGTGAAAGAATTCATAGTTTACTGAATGCATTGCAGTTACCTGAGAAAATTGCAGTTGTGAAGTGTACAGCCCATCAGAGATCAAATGAATATGTATCATTGGGCAATAACTATGCTGACCAAATTGCCAGATATTGTGCATGCCATGGTGTTACCTTCAATGAAGAGTGGGTTGGTAGAAGTGACACTGGTGAGACAACTCAAAGTTTCCTAATGTCAGTGGTTGATACCTGGGATGAAATTAAGAGGTTGCAGAAAGAGGCAACAGAGGAAGAACACAGAAGTTGGAGTAGAGAAGGTTGTGTTCAAAGAGAGGAAGATGATGTCTGGATTTCAAATGAAGGGAAATTTGTGTTACCAGATTGTTGGTTGACCTCGATGGCTAGGTATTATCCTGGTCAAATTCATCTCGGCAGAGATGCAATGATTTGCACAATCAGACATGGTAAAACCCCAGATTTAGGTTGATTACAAAAGTGGTATGTCATCGATGTGTAACATGTCAACAAATGAATGAATGTAGGGAAATGCACAGTGGTTAAGTGAAGCCACATAGGCAAATCAGGAGGCCCGTTTAACAGAATGCAGCTTGATTTCATTGAGATGCCTGCTTGCAATGGATTGAAGTATGTTTTGGTTGTTGTGTGTGTGTTTTCCCACTGGATAGAAGCATATTCAAGATGTAGAAATGACAGTCTTACTGTAGCTAAGCTGCTGCTCAGGGAATTAATACCACGATCTGGCTTCACGACACCTTTGGAATCAGATAGAGAAACTCCCTTTAACAGCAAGATCATACAATTGTTGTGCGCAGCACTAAATATTGAGCAACAATTGTACTGCAGTTACAGACCAGAGGCATCTGGATTGGTAGAACAAATTAATGGAATACTGAAAGCATGATTGGCAAAGGTGTGTGCCTCTATTGTGTGGCCTGATGCATTACAACTTGTCCCTGTGAGCATGCTTAGGACTGTCTCCACACAAGATCCTTCTGGGGTGTACAATGAGGTTACAAGTAGGACCTGCAAATTCACTTGTGAACATAACCGATGACTTAGTGCTGGATGATTACAAAGGTCTGGCTGATGTTGTTCGCTCTTTGTCTCATCAGGTTGAAGCAGCAACAGTTATTATGGCTCAAGAACAGTGTCACAGCTTTAAAGCTGGAGATTGTGTTCTTATAAAGAAACACGTAAGGAAGACATGCCTGGAACCAAGGTGGAAAGGACCGTATCAAGTTATCTTGGTAACAACAATAGCTGTGGAGTTTGCTGGTCTTCAGAACTGGATTCATGCAAACCACACAAGCAAAGTTCTGTGTCCTCTTGAAAACACAGAGGCAGTCATTTTGACCCTGGTGGTCTTTTGAACCCCACGTTTAATGCAGTGTTATACTGCCACATTATGAGTGTGGCGGGTAGGCCGCTGCCAACCCGCCAAATCACCACTCATACCACCATGACAATATGAACTGCTGGGCCGGAGATGTGCATCCCCAACCCGGCGGTCCACACATGACCGTCATCAGTATTATGAGCCGGCCTACCGCCATGGTTTTTGCAGCAGTACCACTGCCACAAAAACCATGGCGGCAGGGCTACCAGTGACTGGGAATTCCTTCCCTGTCACCGGTAGAAGGCCCCCCTACCCCCCAGCAATCACATAACCCTCCAACCCCTGAGAATCACAGCACCCTCAACTCCTTAACCCCTCACCTCCTACCCTCAACCCCCCTCCCTGCAATCATGCACACCCACATGCACCATGCATACACCCATGCACCACCACTTCCATACACGCATTCACTCACACAAACTCACACGCATGCACACTTACACACAGACATGCACTCACTGTAACATTCATACACGCATTCACTCACATGCATATAAACACGCATACACCACAACACTCACAGAGGCATACACATACGCACACACACATTCATACACACACACAGACACCACACACTCACACACAGCAACCTCTACCCCCCCTCCCCTGACGGACACCCAACTTACCTTGTCCGGCAAGGAGGTCCTCCTGCAGGGAAGGTGCACCTTTTGTTTTGACCATGAGAATTTGTTTAAACATTCTGGAACTTGAAATTGCATTTGAATTGAGTTTTGAAATAGCCTTGCCAATTGATCAATAAAGACATTACATTCTAGAAGTGACCATGAGCGATAATAAGACTGTGTTATATTGAAAACCAGCATTTTGAACTATATTTGAGAACTTTTTAGTTGAAACCTGATAAACTTTCTTGAAGATCAAGAACTATTGTAAATAAGTGCAAAAAGACTTTTGGAAAAGCCGCTTTGGATTTAATTTGCTCGCTTATGCTTTTTGAATTTTAACTTTTTCTTTTCTCTCTCTGACTCTTCAGAAGTCATGAACCCAGGACAGGGTAAACGTAGTAACTGTAAATATGTGTGTGATGGTTTAGTTATAGTGTGGATAATTGTGTGCATTTTCTTGATTAAGGGGGTGAGTGTTTTAATGAAAGGAGACATACAAAGCACATTAACTCCAGTACAGAAAATGACAACTTCTAAGAAGGAGAAGTTTTATAAAGATGAGGGATTGCTTCATTTAGATGACCCAAACGGAGATTTGTCTTCCAATGTTTATTATACTTTGCTGTATGAATACGTGGACACAATGAATGTGTGTGACTGTTATGTGTGTACACAAATTCCTTTGTCAGTACAAGAGGGGATCACAGACTACCATTAACTTATGGCATTAGTTGCAGTTTTTATTAACACATTTGTACAATCAAGACTATATTCAGTATTTCTATTCTAACTATGATTTAGTTTTCTCTTTTTTTCCCATTAATCAGCATTTCAGCAGCAAATGCTAAGAACATAGATATGGTAGGTGGGTTCTTTGAGCCTACACTAACCTTTGCACAGCATATGCACACCAGAATAATTTAACATGTCTTCTCATGCAGGTAGAAAAAGAGTTCATTAACCAAGTTGATGACAGAAAAAAGCAGTGAAAGAAAAGAATGATAAGGATATAGTTTCTAAGAAGAGAACAGTTCATGACACACCTGATACAGAGGGAAGCTTAGCTTTAGATTGGCAACATTTAGGGAAGCTTTGTGTATGTATAGGCCGCAATCAAAACTGACAATAAATTTGTTGGAACAAAAGAATGCAGACCTGTGTTTTTGTTTAAGAATATATGAGATTTTATGCTAAAAAGACAAGACCCCACTGTGCCTGGTGTGTATTACATATGTGGAAAGAGTGCTTATTGCAAGTTACCGACACATGCTATTTAGGAGTGTTTTTTCTAAAAAAAATCCAAGTACACAACATTGACAATCCATCAGGGATAGAGTAGGTGTTATCTTGAATGACATAACAATAAAGAAGTTATAGACGATTGTAGATAAGATGTCAACTGATTTTTCAGGTGCAATGCTGCTAATGGATACAGAAATGGTCGCAGTAAGATCTATGGTTTTGCAGAATCGCCTTGCGTTAGACATCTTTTTAGAAAAAGAAGCCAGAGTCTTTCGAGTTTTAAGGAAGCAACACTGCTACACATAATATTCCTGATAATACTAAAGAGATAAAGAAATACTTATCTCATCTGACGAGTCTGAAATATGGCTTGAATGACCTGAAACAAATAAATATTTGGGAAACAATAGGTGAAGGATTCTCAAAGGTAGGATCTTGGTTTAGAGATTTGGGAAATGGATTTGTGAGAATGATTTATTGATTGTGACAGTGTGCATAATTTGTGCACTTGGATTTTACAAGTCGTACAATTTTTGGAAAAGACAAAGAGTACATAATACACATAGGAGGGAAGAAATAGAAATAGAGAATAGGAGAACCAGGTATTTTCAGACTATGAAGAGATTTGACAATTATCACAGACCTAGATCTATGCGTTACCAGATAACAAGGTTTTGATTTGTCTCATTGTAAATGAGAAAAGTTATTTTGTGATGTCAGAGGAGGGACTGAGAGGGATCAAATTTTACTAATACAGTAGTGACATAGAAGGTAGCATATGGTGACTAATTAACCTTCATTTAAAAAGCCGAACAGAGAAAATACCACAAAATGAAAAATTTACATGTTATAATAATGGTGGACAATGTGGCCTCCATTAATTTTTGGTATCACGTTTTAACATGAAAATATTGTGTAGTTATATTCAAGTAAACTATTGACATGAAATAATATTAAAAGTATGTTATCAGATGAATATTAGAATTGAAGTATTAAATGAACATGAATTATTAGTTCTTCTATTGATTTAAATGAAGTTATTAACGTGAAGATACAAGTGTGCAAAAAAATAAATGCAGGTTTAAACTGTTCTAATATTTCTTAAATAATCCTACTGTAAAATAATTAGCTTTGCACATTTGATTTAAATTGTAAGGCACACAATAGGTTCTATATGTATTAAACTGATTTAGAATGTATGTAGGTTTTCTTTTTTAGGTTCAATAGTCCTGAAGATTCATTTCTGCAGCAGTACCTGCTTATTCTGTTCCCTCTAACCTGAATTATTTCTAAGGTTTCTTACATGATGTTGAATGTCCTATTGTATTAAAGACTGAGAACATGGTTTGATTTCAACAAAGTAACATATTTGTTCTAGCTGCTGAGCAGACAGGAAACTTTAATAAATTTCATGTGAGAATTATTCAGCTCATTTTGTGTACCGTGACAAAGGATCCTGAAATAACAATCAACTGGAAGATGTGAAGTTTTGATGGAACTGTATGAACTCATGGAGATGATCATGTAATTTCTCTGAAGAAATCTGGAATAGTTGCAAACTTGATGGTGTTAGCGGCTACCATGGGGTGCTGATCCTTGTGTGTACGATGAGCCCACCTGGAGGACCAATCGGAACCCCCGTACATTTCTAGTTAGGGAGAGTCTTTTGAAACTTTTAGTCAGTCTGTAAGTCTGCTGTTGCCTGCCGAAGCCTTAGTTCTTCTTGGGTATTCATGCTGTCGCCTCCTGTCCCTCTCTATGTCTTCTGCCATATTTAATCTTTATGTTATGAATTTCCTTAGTTCTAATTGCCCCATTTGCTTATGCTGTTCATTACAAACATGTCCGAACAATTCCGAACTGCTGACCTGCCTTATGTGCAGCCTGTGCTCTGCACTGTCCTGATACTGTTGTCTGCTGATGTCATGAGAAGGTGATAGTTCTATGCAACTTTCCTGTCTGCTGTCCCATGAGGAGAGGTATAAATTAAATGTGGTTTCTTGTTTCCTTTTTCAGCTTAGATAATTACAACAGCACGTTTTTATAGACAGTAATCCTAGATAGATGATTTTTCAAATTATTTCTGTCTCTTCTTTTGATTTGTGTGCATGTGTAGCCTGTTCACATACATGCAAGTCCAAATTCGTGTTAGAGTTAAGGATGGCCAGCTTTGAAACTAAAAGCTATTATTGAATTTTGATGATTTACTGATATCACTACCATCTGCTTTGAAATTTGAAGTAAATGCGCATATTGTAGTTTTGCTAATTTATGTTATTCTTTTGGAGTGCCGAAGGGTATTGATGTTTAGTAGACTTAATTACTTTAGAAGTTTAGGTCTGCCTAAGGTTTTTCTGTATGTTTATAACTCAGTTTTGCGCAACATATATGTTACATTGATTTTGGGGATGTAACAAAGCTTTGAAACTTTAGTCAGCTTGGAGTCTGTTTATGGATAAAGTGGTCATGGTGTTTTAATTGTTTATGCATTTCATGTTGTTGGTGTAAATTGAAGGAATCCAGTTACCACACTCCTCACTAGGTCCCAAGGTCCAGTCGACATCTAGTGGTGGGATAAGGTATGGTGTCTCACAAGAGTGCTTGCGGGTTCTAAACCCGAGGCGGGAAGAAGATCTCCGCTAGTGCATCAGTACCCGTGCATTGCAAGGGGCATCTTACTTAATCTTTAAAAAAAAGCTAGAAATTTACTGAAAAAAACAAAGGGTACAAGGACATTATAGTTGGGAAATAGAATTTAAAAAAAACTTAGAATTTCACTTAAAAATCCAGAGGTTACACAGATTTTATCGTTAGGCTTAAATTTCAAATGTACAAAAACATAGAAATTCAGCTGTCATAGTCAGAGTTATTTCAGGAATCTATAACTCGTGCCCTAAGCTAACTAAAACTAACGCCCTCACCATGCACACTTTTCTCATCAATAATTTTATATCATATGTTTATATTATTATACATGTATATATAGAGACGTTATTGCTAGGTTCTGAATGTACTTGTACAAAGCCATAGAAATTCAGCAGTTATAGTTACAGTTCTTTCAAGTAACTAGAACTCGCGCCCTAAGGTAACTATAACTCACACCCTTGCCATGCACAGTATTCTTATGAATAATGTTATTACAAATGTTGCAATGATATAAAAAATGCCATACAAGATCTCATCAATGACATAATATGTGGAGTAATTAGCTCTGCATTGTGAAGGTGCGATCTACAGTTACCTAAGGCATGAGTTACAGTTACATGAAAGAACTCTAACTATAACTGCTGAATTTCTATGGTTTTGTACAAGTAAATTCAGAACCTATCTATAACGTCCCTGTAACCTTTGTTTTTTTCATTGAATTTCTATGGTTTTTTAACGTAAAGTAATTTTAATTACTATACGTTATTCCAACACCTGCAGCACACTGCCTTGCAACTAAGCCCTTATAACCACCCAACCCCACACCATGCATGACTTTTGGCCATGCACAGTGCAGGTTGGCCATAGGGCCTGTCTCTTTCAATGGATGTGTGAGTGGGTGCATGAGTGTCTGAGTGGGTCTGAAAGTGGGTGTGTGAGTCTATGAGTGGGTCTGAGTGGGTGCATGAGTGTCTGAGTGGGAGTGTGTGTGGGCGCCTGAGCCTCTGAGTACATGTATGATTGAATAAATTACTGTATGGATGAGTCTGTGGTTTTTCTTTCAAATTTTTCCTTAACTGCGAATATTTTGTGAATAATTTATGGAAATTTGCGAACTTTCATGAATCTCATGCACTGTGACACAAAATTAGTTTAAACCTATAATTTCCCCCTAAATTACATCTATATCACACCCCTGGAGTTGGGGTACCTTCACCCTGACCCCTCATGCCACTTTCAATTAGAATTTTCACCCCCAGGGACCGTGTGCCGTGAAGTAAAATGTCAGTTGCAACTTTCTAGTCAGGCTGTGGAAAGCCAATTGCAGCGCTTCTTTTTGTACACCTATTCACTAAAACACACAAATTTTGTGAATTATTTGCAGCCAGAGATATACAAATGTATTTGCCCTAAATATCTCCTAAACTACTGAATGGATAACATCAAATAACACAAAGCACAATCTGCGTACCAGCAGCTAGCTTTCTGCCAAATTTGGTGCAATTCCGTCCAGTGGTTCAGGCTGTAAACGTGTTGGCAAGTCCTGTGGGAATTAACATGGAAAACGCAATGTTTTTCAAGCCCCCCTTTTCTCAGCCACAAACAGTTTGGAGCACACCTGCCTGACATCCCAGCAAGTAATCAGCCCCATTGCATCATGATAAATGTAGTTTTTTCAAAGAACGAACTCCGATAATTTTAAATATTTCACCTCTAAATAGGTACAGCCTTTACTGTGCATCTCTGGACACATATGCGTTTCTGGGTTAATCCCTTCTTCAGCAGAGAACATTTGCGGGGTGCTGGAAATGCTGCCATTAATCATCTGGTTTCAATACCTCTTCACGGGCATGCCGGTGCCTACTCCAGAGCTCGTCAGCCCAGTGGCTCAAGGGAGCCTTTTTAAAGTCACAAACAGTTTGGAGCACACCTGCCTGACATCCCAGCAAGTAATCAGCCCCATTGCATCATGATAAATGTAGTTTTTTCAAAGAACGAACTCCGATAATTTTAAATATTTCACCTCTAAATAGGTACAGCCTTTACTGTGCATCTCTGGACACATAAGCGTTTCTGGGTTAATCCCTTCTTCAGCAGAGAACATTTGCGGGGTGCTGGAAATGCTTTTCTCAGCCCCCCGATCACCCCAAAACTTCCATGAACAACAAGAATCACTGGCCCACTTTTTTTGGAAAATTTCATGAAGATTCTTAAAACGGTGTCAAAGATATAGGCAAATCAAACAATCGCTTTTTCTCTGTAAACATGGTCCAAACTATAACTACCTACTGGTGACCGCCAGTAGGTAATACAGATATATATACATATGTGTGTGTGTGTATCACAAAGAGAGGGCCTTTGCCTGAGCCTCATAAACACCCCTAACGGGTACATAGCGCGCTTTATAAATTATTGATCGATTGATTGATCCCCCGGGTGGAAATGTCAAGGCCCTAAGTTTCCCATCCCAAGCACAATATGAAAGGGTGTGCAGCCCCCCTCCCTAAGCCTCGCTCAGGCCTTGGTGAACCCAATCTGGGGCAGATGAAATATTAACACAAAGCTTAGGCAGGGAGTCAATCCTCAGGGGCTGGCTCTGCTGTGGTGTCTCAGTGAGTCTCCCATGGGAGCGAGAATACTGATTGGCTGGCCACATCGTGAAAGAAAATGTTGCTGCAGCCATTACAAGACACCAGCAGCTTAGTCCCCCATCCTAAAAAGATTTAAAAAAAGATTTAAAGTGAAAGGGTAGGGATATCCTGACTCATAGCCCTTGTACAGAGGAATTACTTGGGGTCAAAATTAACAAAAATGTTTTTGCAGCAATCTCGCAGGACTCCCACAGTATAGCGTAACAAAAAATATGCTGCCATAACTTTTTTAAATTAATGTGACTCCCTTGGTGGGTCAATACTCGGGGGTCAATATATGTTGCTGATTGGGGAGGGGGCATGTGTGAGATCCCCGCACCTTGAGTGGATTACAGCCCTGGGGACCCCATCCCACAAGATCAGAATAATAGAGAAGGGGGGTGCATGGTCCTCCCTCCCAGAACCTCAACAAGGCCCCAAGGCCCCACCCCTGGGGAGCAAATAAGAAATTAAGGGAAGGGGGCATGTTGCCCTCCTCCCCGAAGCACTATGACCCCAGGAACCCCATCCCTCTGGGACACATTGTAGTAAAAGGGGAAAGGGGCATGGAGTACCCCCTGAACCACTTTTGGATCCTGGAGACCCCATCTATCTGGGCCTAATTAATTTGTAAAGGGAGGGCCTACCCCAGGATACCATAGTCCATTGTCCGGAAGAGAATGAATATACTATGCCTGCAGTCTCACAGACAAGGCCTCAACTTTGCTCCTGACTAGTAGGATCAGTTAAATAATGCTGCTTGTGCTCTGGTGAGAGCATAGGAAAGGTACCGGCTCCCGCGAGCACCATATATGGTGCTGGCTTGGGAGCTGGCTGGGGCTGTCGGGCCTTGTCCTTCCGCCACAGCCCACAATGACCACTGGATTGTGGGTGCCCTGGGTGGGCATTGGAACAGTCACTGGAATATTTTAAAAAATGAATAATTTTCCCTGTGGGCAACTTCTTAGAGTGAGAGGAGTTGTAGTAAAGAACAGGATTTTGAACGAGAAAAGGAAGATATGATTCAAAGATTAGCCAAAAGTAGGTATGCTAATTTTACCCTGGAAACAGCCAGTAGAAAAGTAGAAGCTAAAGTAAGAGACGATTTTCTGTTTAAAGCCCATAAGAAGAAGATCAGAATCGCATAGATATAGGAGGTTAGGAATGCACTGAGTAAGCATTGGCACCTACCGAGGAGTGATCCTATTATAGGAGGTGAGATACCTAAGCGTTCACTTGTATGATTCTGAAAAGCAAAATCCTTACTAGACCAGCTGGTGAGAAGTGATATCAGAAATTAGAAAAATACATAGTTGACAGCCAGAGGAGGGTTTGTAAAGTGTACAAAGTGAAAAGCCTGTAGAAATGGTGACAACATTACAGAAGTCTCTATAGGAAGGAGAGTAATACTCAAAATAAAGGACTGTTTCACCGGTAAAAGCGACTAGGCAATATATAGATTAAGATGTACCTGTCCCAAGATGTATGTTGGTGTCCCGGCACTGTAAGTACATAAAAGAATGTGTTAGGAATTAATTCCATTAATCCAAAACTTGTATAATAAAATCCTTTTGTTGTTCAACATCCACGACAGTGCCAGCTCTTCGTCACTGCTTCCTTCCACCTTCTAACCGTCTACCTAGAACCCCACAGTCATCTTCATTCTGTTCTCTGACATCACTGGCCCCAATAATGTCAGAAACCAGCAAAGTCCACAACACATCTCCCTCCTATAGAAATAGTAAAAGTTTAACTTAACCATAACTTGATAACATTACAAACACAACAACATGAAGATAAAAGGCTCGTCGGCAAAATTGCAACTATAGCCCATAAAAGTGAAAACAAAAAAAACATTGAAATGACCATGAGTAATTAATATGTGATCAACGTATAATCATACAGTGAAAATTGAAATGACCATAAGTAATCAATATGTGATCAACGTATAATCATACAATGTGTAATCCTGTCATGACATCCTTAACGTGTAAAGTCTTCTAGGTATTTGGGAGTTGTTCTATTCCTTACACTCCTTTTGATCTTCTCACCTGAATCCAGAGTAGATCCACAAAACTTTCCCTCCTTATATAGTCCTTCTGTCACTGGTCTATCATTCATACATTTAGCTATACCCGACATGCTCCACACATCACCCCCTTCAAGAACAACAACATTTTTTTTTACTTGCACAATTTTCTTCGGACCCATAAACTTAGACGCTCCCTTTTTTGACCAAAAAGGTTTTTTAATGTACACCATGTCACCTTTGTGCCATGACCTTTGATGGGCACCATGTTTAGTATCAAATGCTTCCTTATACTTTGCTTGATTATCAATAACTCTGTGTTGGATGGTACCCTTGTCTGCAGGTGATTCCCCAAATCCCTTATCAGCTAATAACCACAAGGGATTAAGTTTAGAACCCGCCAATCTACCCCTCAATAACCTAAAAGGGGACATACCAGTAACGGCATTAGGAGTATTCCTGTGAGCCCATAATTTCTCCCTGAGAACAGTTTTTAAAGGAATGCTATTGTCCATGGCAGTCTCTGCACTGGCTACCACCAATTGGTTCATTTTCACAACCAACCCATTGGCTTGAGGTGAATATAAAGCCATACGAAAGTGAGAGATGGCCAAATTGTTGAGAAAATTCCTCATTTCCAGTGAAGTAAATTGCACTCCATTATAAGTGATTATCACTTTCGGAATGCCTTTGCATGCAAAAACATCTGTGATAGCACTTACACAACAAGCAGTGACCCATTTGGACATATAGTCAACTAACACAATTACAAATCTCTCATTGTGAGGTAGGTTTTCAAATGGCACCACAAGGTCTAAACCTAGTTTGCACCATGGCTAATCAGGAACACGAACCGGGGATAAAGGAGCAGTTCTTATATTTCTGGATTTATCGCTCCTTGCACAATACATACAATCCTTTACAATTGCCTCAACCTGTCTGTCCAAGCCCAGCCACCAATAGCATTCTCTGACCCTGGACTTGGTTAAGTTACTACCCAAATGTCCTTCATGGGCTAAATTAATCAACTTCTCATACAACCCAACTGGAGGAACCAACCTATCACCTCTGTACAAATCCTTCCCCACAATGCTCAATTCATCCTTGACATTCCAAAATGCTTTAATACCATCTGGACAATTGCGTAAATCAGGCCAACCTCTCAAAACATATTCTAAAATGAGTGCACAAACAGTGTCTTGTTCACATTCCAACTCCCATCCTTCTTTATCATATGGCTGGCTCCTTCACCCACAAAATTGGGACCTGAACATTTGTGGTATTGTCCGTCAAAGGTAATCTAGAAAGGAAATCTGCAGGAATATTTTCCTTTCCTGGGAAATATTCCACATGGAAATTATATTCCATTAGGTTTTCCACCCAACGTTTGATGCGGGGAGTCATATTCTCTATATTGCGGCACGAAAACATTTGCACCAAAGGCCTATGCTCACTTCTAATTACAAATGATAACCCTCAGAGGTAGTATTTAAAATGGTTAACAGCCCAATTCCATGCCAAAGCTTCTCGCTCTATTACTGAGTAACGTGCTTCAGCCTCTCTAAGAGAACGAGAGGCAAAAGCCACTACTCTCTCCTCACCATCAACCAACTGTGAGATGACTGCACCCAAACCCTCTGTGTTGTCCACAGAGTTCTCCTTTGAGTATCAAAATGACCCAGTGTAGGCATCTCTCCAATTCTGGATTTAACGATATTAAAAGCCTCTTCACACTCCAGAGACCACACAAAGTCTACACCCTTCTTCAGCATAGCTCTTAAAGGTTGAACAACACTTGCAACATTTTTAATAAATTTCGAGTAATATTCCGCTAGACCAAGAAATTAACGCACTTGATCTCTGTCAGAAGGGGTAGGCATAGATGTGATAGACTTAGCCTGCGTCACTTTAGGCTTGATACCGTCTCCAGAAATGGTATGCCCCAGATAAGAGACTGTGCCAACCCTAAATTTACACTTTTCCTTTTTCGAAAGTTAAACCCTTTTCTTTTAGTCTTCTCAAAACTGCTCGGAGAGCAACATCATGCTCCTCTTCATCCTTCCCATATATTAGCATATCTTCTTGAAAGAATACGACTGAATTCAAACCCTTAAGAACTTCCTTCATTACTCTTTGAAAACATGCAACAGCCGATGCTAAACCAAACGGCATTCTAATAAATCGAAAAGCTCCCAAAGCTGTGACAAAAGAGGTTAAATGTCTTGAGTCTTCATGAAGTAAAACTTGATGATAGGCCGCCGATAGAGCATAAAGCATGGTTAAAGTTTCATTAATATTCGGTAACGGTTGGCGACCTACCCATATGCACTGGTTGAGGCCTCTCAAGTCCACACACATCTAATTTTAGAACCGTTATCCTTGGGAACCAAAACAATGGGGGCCAACCTTTCTGAGGCTTCAATTTCCTCTACAACACCCAGACTTAGCAACCTATTAAGCTCATCCTGCAATGGAGATAACATCAAATGAGGGACCTTTCTCACCTTAAGTACCACTGGTTTGGCCGAAGCTTTTAGAATGATTTTATGCTTGAAACCGGCCAACAGCCCCAATTTGTCACTAAACACCTCAGGAAATTCATCTACAATCAAAGTATCATTCCCTATATTAGATATGGAAAGAACCTGTTCAGGGGAATTCGGGTTTAGAATAATGCCCAGATCCTTTTGATGTCTCCACCCCAACAAGTTGTCAACTAGTTTAGCCACAGAAATTTTACCAACCGTTTCACGCCCTTTAAATTTGATTGTCATTAAAGAGTACCCAAATAAGTCAATTCTCTGTCCCCCATAACCCTTGGGGTCAATGTCTGGGGGAAGGAGTTCAATATAGTCATTGCCAAAAATTGTCTCCCAATTTTTGTCTCCTATTAAGGTAAAAGGAGAACCTGAATCCGCAAGGACAGGAACAATTTTACCATCAATTTCTATTTCACATTTTGCCATAATTAGCTTGTTATCACTATTTATAGCAGAATTGTGAATATTAGGACACTTCACATTTAAGATCAATTCTTGACTTGACACAGTTTCATCTACTGCATTTATCTTCTGGTTCTTACAAACTTTTGCCAAATGTTCTTTCTTCCCACAATTTCTACAGTTGACATTTCTAGCAAAACATCTTGAATTATTCGCCAAATGTGCAGGACTGCCACATTTGTAACATCTAGGTTTGAGATCCTTGGTCATTTCATTGCCACCTTTCAAATGGCATGCAACTGGTTTCTGTATATTATTCCTGTCTACTTGAATTGAGACTCTAGCTACTGCTGAATTAACTAAAGATTCAGCTGAACAGTTCGGGTGGTGTTCTTCATTTCTTGAACCCAAGAGGTAGCATGTTCTAAACTTTCCACAATGGCAACAGCTTCTTCCAGAGAGGAATTCTTTGCTAGTAACTTTTTTTGTACTCTTGGATTATTGGTGCACCTTACTAGTTGATCTCTGATGAGAGAGTCAGTTAAATCAGCAAATTCACAAGTCTGAACTAATGTCTTAAGAGAAACAATGTAATTACCCACTCTTTCATTTTCAGCTTGTGCCCTCATGAAAAATTGATGTCTTTCCATGACTATATTTATACGAGTATCAAAATGTTTCTTCAAAATCATTACTGACATGTCATATACATCTCTAGGGTCCCCATCAGCAGTGCCAATTGCAATTGAATCAAGACTGTCATAAATATTTCTTCCTTCAAGACCTAAATTATGCAGAAGAATTCCTTGTTTCCTTGCCGGCGAAAACTTTTCTCCACCAATATCAATTAAATAAGATTCAAAAAGATTAATCCATTTTTTCCATGGTAGAATGGGTTCTCCACGTTCAGATAAGAATTGCGGTGGTTGAGCCAAACTAAGCGTAGCCAATTGAGACATAGTGTGAAAGGAAAAGGAAAAATAAAGAAGAAAGAAAAAGGAAGAAAAAAAACTAATAATAATATATGCACCAAAATAAAATGTATAATAATTAAATATAGTGAAAATACTCAAGATCCTTTACTCGTTTGAGTCATAGACAGTTAAGTACCTTCCCACATTCAGTAAAATATATATAAGGATAAATTGTATGCAAGGTATAAGCAAATGAGTATTGAACAGAAAATCAAGTTAGCAGTCTAGTCATTTGTGTTTGTAAAACATGCAAGACTTGGTGTCTGTGTCAACCTCGCGGTGTTTGAAAAGGAAACTCCTTCACACTGAGTGTTGAAGCAGTGCGAAGAACCTCTGGCACGCCTCTTTTGAATTGAAAGAAAACGGTGCAAGGTATTCCTTTTCCCTTTTTAATCATTTCTGTGTGACTCTCCCACGGTGTTCGTTCCATTTCTGTTTAATCGCGCACCACGATGTTCCTTCCTTTTTAAAGTTGCACGCACAGTATTCAACCGCGCGGCTTCAAAGAACACTCGTGCGGCTTCACGCAATGAGCGCTCTGAAGAATTCTTTGAATCACGCGATGAAGAATTCTCTAAGTCACGCTGAAGAATTCTTTGCCTGTTTAAATTTACACAGGAATTCAACTGTGTACTTAGGCCGCCGCTGCAACACAGTTGATTCGTAAAAGCAATGCATAACACACCTTGTCAGAGCAATATGAGGCATTCGTAGGGAAAAAAAATAATAATAATAAGTGAAGAGAAATACCTTCTGATGACACTGCAGCTTCACGGCACACTAAATGACAACGCTGCTCGCCAGTGTAGCAAATCGGCACTTCAAATTGTCAAAGTTACAGAGAGAACCAAGATTGCAGTATCACTGTTCTTGGATCCAGACTATTAGCGTAATGCTGAAGTACCTGTAATCAGTGTCTTATCATTGCAGCGCTTCCTCTTAACAGCATAAAATCAGCTCAGTCAATGGTCCATTGCACGCCAGGTTCAGTGGATGCTGAAGACTCTCGTTGCCACTGTTAGGAATTAATTCCATGAATCCAAAGCTTGTATAATAAGATCCTTTATTGTTCAACATCCACGACAGTGCCAGCTCTTCGTCACTGCTTCCTTCCACCTTCTAACCGTCTACCTAGAACCCCCCAGTCATCTTCATGATGTCAGAGACCAGCTGTTAGAAATGGGGTTTTTGGTTGGCAGTCAGGTTACCCTCTGTCCAAGCAAGAACCCTCACTCTAGTCAGGGTAAGTCACACACAATCCCAATTATCCTGTGCCCACCCTCTGGTAGCTTGGCACTGAGCAGTCAGGCTTAACTTAGAAGGCAATGTGTAAAGTATTTGTGCAATGAATCATACAATAACACAATGTAGCACCACAAAAATACACCACACAGTGTTTAGAAAAATATATAATATTTATTTGGGTATTTGCAGGTCAAAAAGTGATATAAAGAGGGTCATTCTGACCCTGGCGGGCCACCGACCACGGGAGCACCGCCGACAGGCTGGCGGTGCTCCAATGAGCATTCTGACCGCGGCGGTTCAGCCGCGGTCAGAAGCGGAAAGTCAGCGGTCTCCCGCTGACTTTCCGCTGCTCATTGGAATCCTCCATGGCTGCGGAGCACGCTCCGCAGCCATGAGGATTCTGACCCCCCCTACCGCCATCCAGTTCATGGCGGGAAAGCCGCCATGAACAGGATGGCGGTAGGGGGGGTCGCGGGGCCCCTGGGGGCCCCTGCCGTGCCCATGCCAATGGTATGGGCACGGCAGGGGCCCCCGTAAGAGGGCCCCAAAATGTATTTCACTGTCTGCCTTGCAGACAGTGAAATACTCGACGGGTGCAGTAGCACCCGTCGCACCTTCCCACTCCGCCGGCTCGATTACGAGCCGGCATCCTCGTGGGAAGGTCGTTTTCCCCTGGGCTGGCGGGCGGTTTAACTGGAACCGCCCGCCAGCCCAGGGGAAAACTCGTAATACCAGCCGCGGTCTTTTGACCGCGGCGCGGTAATTTGGAGGGCGGGATCCTGGCGGGCGGCCTCCGCCGCCCGCCAGGGTCATAATGAGGCCCAAAGTGTCTTAAGTCTTTAAAAAGCAAACAAAGTCTCTTTCAAGCACAAAGTACCTGGTTTAAAGTGGAAAATCTCCGCAAAGGGCCGCAGAGGAGGAGATACGTGGAAAAATGGTGTGTGCGTCGGTTTCGCCCCTTCACACACGGACTTGCGTCGTTATTTTTCACGCAGGGAAGACGTGCGTCGTTTTCCGGCGTGCGGACAGTCTCCTTCTGTGGTTTGCGGGATTACCAGATGTCCCGGGGTCTGTGCATGGAATCCTAGGCTTGTTATCCGGCTGCGCGTCGTTCCGGTGGGCTGTGCGTGAAATCTTCTCCCTCACAGCAGGCTTTGCTTCGATTTCTTCTCTGGAAGTCGGGCGGCGTTGTCCATGCGAGGCCGTGCGTCGAAGTTCCGGTTGCACTGCAGGCGTCACGTCGAGCGGCGTCTTTCCGAATCAGCGTGCAGTGAATTTTTCACTGCGGAGCAAGCTGTGCGTCGAATTTTACGGCGCACAAGGCATCCAGTTGAAGAAGAGAAGTCTTTTTGGTCCTGAGACTTCAGGGAAAAGGAGGCAAGCTCTATCCAAGCCCTTGGAGAGCACTTTTACAGCCAGACAAGAGTTCAGCAAGACAGCAGGCCAACAGCAAGGCAGCAGTCCTTTGTAGAAAGCAGTCAGGTGAGTCCTTTGAGCAGCCAGGCAGTTCTTCCTGGCAGGATGCAGGTTCTGGTTCAGGTTTCTTCTCCAGCAAGTGGCTGAGGTGGTACGGCAGAGGCCCTGTTTTATACCCAAATGTGACTTTGAAGTGGGGGAGACTTCAAAGAGTGGCTAAGAAGTGCACCAGGTCCCCTTTCAGTTCAATCCTGTCTGCCAGGGTCCCAGTAGGGGGTGTGGCAGTCCTTTGTGTGAGAGCAGGCCCTCCACCCTCCCAGCCCAGGAAGACCCATTCAAAATGCAGATGTATGCAAGTGAGGCTGAGTACCCTGTGTTTGGGGTGTGTCTGAGTGAATGCACAAGGAGCTGTCAACTAAACCCAGCCAGGCGTGGATTGTAAAGCACAGAAAGATTTAAGTGCAAAGAAATGCTCACTTTCTAAAAGTGGCATTTCTAGAATAGTAATATTAAATCCAACTTCACCAGTAAGCAGGATTTTGTATTACCATTCTGGCCATACTAAATATGACCTTCCTACTCCTTTCAGATCAGCAGCTACCACTTCAATAATGTATGAGGGCAGCCCCAATGTTAGCCTATGAAGGGAGTAGGCCTCACAGTAGTGTAAAAACGAATTTAGGAGTTTTACACTACCAGGACATGTAAACTACACAGGTATATGCGCTGCCTTTTACCCACACAGCACCCTGCTCTAGGGGTTACCTAGGGCACACATTAGAGGTTACTTATATGTAGAAAAAATGGAGTTTTAGGCTTGGCAAGTACTTTTAAATGCCAAGTCGAGGTGACAGTGAAACTGCACACACAGGCCTTGCAATGGCAGGCCTGAGACAAGGTAAAGGGGCTACTGAAGTGGGTGGCACAATCTACAGGCCCTGGGCACACATAGTGCTCATTACTAGGGACTTATAAGTAAAGTAAATAGTCCAATCAGGTATGATCCAAGGTTACAATGTTTAAAGGGAGAGAGCATATGCAATTTAGCACTGGTTAGCAGTGGTAAAGTGCGCAGAGTCTAAAAGCCAGCAAAAACAGTGTCCAAAAAGTGGAGGGAGGCAGGCAAAAAGTTAGGGGTGACCACCCTAAGGCTGTCAAGTCTAACACCAGCAAAGTCCACATCACAATGCTACAGCATTTGAGAGGAATGAAAGATCACAACAACACATACTCAGTTGCTAGACACTATCCTGAGGTACATGGAGGTGAATTGAAACATATGAGATATAGGCCCTCATTTTGACATCAACTGTAAGAATCGCCTACCACCGTGATGACGGCCGCTAAAAAACTGCTGGCACGGCTACCAGCCATCCGCCATATTATGACCAGAGCCGGATTTCGACCACAAGAATGGCGGAAATCCGACTGTGGCCATGCCGGCGGATGACGATAAGGTGGCGCTGCTGCCACGCCAGTAGACCGGTGCCTGCCATATTATTACCAATAATTTGGCCTGGTGGTGTTCTGCTGGTGGGCACTGCTGGCGGTAGCAGCATCCCGTCCATTCCCTGCCAGAGGACCCCCTGGATCCAGGTAAGTTGGGTCACCGACAGGGAAGGGGGTGGGGGGCTGTTGTGTGTGTGTATTTGAGGGTGTGTGAATGTTTCTGTGTTCGTGGATGCAGGTGTGTGTTGCATGTTGAATGCATGTGTGCATTTATGGAGGTGTGAGTGCGTGTATGTTGTGTTATGTGAATGCATGTTTGCGTGTATGTTTGAAAGTGTGTGTGGAGGTGTGTGAACGGATGTATGCATGCGTGTAAGCACGTGGGAATGGTCGTGTGTATGCGTGTGTGTGCGTATGTGAAGGGGGTGTGAACGTAGGGGGTATAGGGGGTCCTGGAGCAATGGGGATGTGGGGGGTAACTAGAGAGGAAAGGGGGAGTCCCCTATCAGTGACAGGGAAGGAATTCCCTGTCACTGATATGGCCTACCTACATGGTTTTCGTGGCGTTACGAACACCACGAAAACCATGGCGATAGGAGGGGTCATAATCCTGCAAGCGGAATAATGGCGGTCCCCTGGCTGAGAATGGATATCTCCAGCCCCGCGGCTGTTACCGCTGTGGGGGTCGAAGTGGTACATTGGCAGGTTGGCTTCAGCCAACCTGCCAATGTCATAATATGGCGGTAAGTACCATCAGCCTGTTGGCTGTATGTACCGCCACATTAACGCCGACCGCCGGGGTCGTACTGACCCCCACAGTGTCATAGATGGGGTCAACAAGGATGCTAAAGGAGGCATTTGAGAAAAGAGTTTAAGGACTTTGGAATCTAAGTATATTTTGTCCTTTGGCAGGAAGGAACCTAAAGGGTCCTGTGCTGGTTGTCTTAAATATTGGTTCAGCCCACAGGGCCATGAATTGAGGAACATTATTTTACGGTAGTAAGGGGTATTAGCCCACTTGGGCGAATAATCTATTGTGCAACACTGACAGCCGAATGACATTGTATTACGGTCCACATCGCTATAAGGAGATGGGAATATAGGACTATGGGGGTCATTCCGACCCCGGCGGTCATGGACCGCCGGGGCCGGGGATGCGGGAGCACCGCCAACAGGCTGGCGGTGCCCCGCAGGGCATTCTGACCGCGGCGGTTTGGCCGCGGTCAGACCAGGAAAACCGGCGGTCTCCCGACGGTTTTCCGCTGCCCTGGGAATCCCCCATGGCGGCGCAGCTTGCTGCGCCGCCATGGGGGATTCCGACCCCCTCACCGCCATCCTGTTCCTGGCGGTTCTGACCACCAGGAACAGGATGGCGGTGAGGGGTGTCGTGGGGCCCCTGGGGGCCCCACTTTGAATTCCAGTGTCTGCTCAGCAGACACTGGAATTCGCGACGGGTGCAACTGCACCCGTCGCACCTTCCCGCTCCGCCGGCTCCATTCGGAGCCGGCTTCCTCGTGGGAAGGGGTTTCCCGCTGGGCTGGCGGGCGGCCTTCTGGGGGTCGCCCGCCAGCCCAGCGGGAAAGCCAGAATGGCCTCCGCGGTCTTTCGACCGCGGAGCGGCCATATGGCGGTTTCCTCCAGGCGGGCGGCGAATGACCCTCTATGTATGTTATTTGCCGATGGTCAGTTAGGCTGCATAAAAAGCACTAGAACACTTAATTACATTTAAGAATTGAAAACAGCATGTATTTTTAGATGTTGAAAAAAGGAGACTAGTTTCTAATGAATGTTGTCTATGTCTATGGTGATGTAAAATGTTTCTCACGAAGTGTAGAATCACATGAGAGGGTACTTGATGATAAACAAAATGATGGCATACAGGTGGATAAAGGCCTTTCACTGCAGAAACGCGTTTTGTTCCCTGTGATGTGTGGATTGGGAAGGGAGTGAGGAAGATTTAGGCCTGCACGGCGAACGTCGTGAACGGGCACCTCTGACGTTCAGGAGCAGTCTGGAGGACTATATATATATATGTGTATATATATATATACATCAAGCAAGTATGGTCTGAAAATTGTTGAGCGGCGCACTCCACTGTCGGTGCCAGTGACGGAGAGGACCAGTCTCGTAAAAATGTAAATTTCAAAAAGTATTCACTGCACTCCACGAGGTATCAATAGTGCAAATTTAATCCAAATAGCAACCACCAACGCGTTTCAACTCCCTCAGGAGTCTTGTTCACAGTAAGTGAGTCCCTTTTCGCTTTTGCTATTTATACCCTCAGGTGATACAAACTAAACAGTGCATTATGGTCCATGTAGTTCCCAATTAAATAGAAATAAAAATACATTTTTTTTCTAAATCTTATACTCTCCTCAAAAATAAAGTAAAATAAAAATATACCGAAAATATATACATTTATAATAAATGGTGCTCTTTCTGTATATTCTCCTTCATGATACTTCTCCTTCCACATTCATATTTGTATTGGCTACTGATTACTTCCCCATTAATTTCTCCACTATAATTGTCTGCGCTAGACATGTATATTAGTGTCAACCTTTCAACATTTCCCATATGTAAATTTTTAAATATTTGATATTATACTACTGTTATTACATTATCTTAGTCGCAACATTCCTATGCATCTACAGAAATCTGTTCACTATGTACATAGTGATAAATATCTTTTTTGAAAAGTTCCATTGTCCATATATCTTATATTAATGAATGTCAGTCCTTTCTCGCTCCATTTCTATCATTTGTTTACATTACATATGGTAGTTCAGTGGTTCTTAATGATTGAAAGTCAGTAGCCATATTGCATTGTTGTTAACATATATACCTCCTCATTGCTTAATTATAGATGTACGTACAGTTCCTCGTCCATGTTCAACCCATAAGGCATCTTTGTGCGGAGCTGAATAATAAATTTGCTCTCCATTTGTCTCAGCTTTTTCATTCTATCACCTCCTCTCTCACTCCTTCTCATTTGCGCTATGCCCATGAATCGTAGTGATCTCCAATCGTTAGTATGTGATTTTGAAAAATGTTTTGCCATCGCATAGCTCATATCTTGATTAGTAATGGCTCTGGTATGTTCAAGATCCTTTTCTTCAAAGGGCAGATTGTGCTCCCAATGTATCGCAGACCACATTCACATTCAAGCATGTAAACTACATATTGACTCTCACAAGTGATTCTTTGTAAAATGTGTATGGTCTTGCCACTGTGATCAGTATACGTTTTACTGTTTCTTGCAATTTGACATACTTTGCATTTATTACACTTGTAAAAGCCAATTGTCTCATTCTTTAGCCAATTTCTCATAGTTGGTGCTTCATAGTGACTTTTTACCAATATATCTTTCAATGAGCGTGACTTCCTATATGATATTTGTGGTTTTCCACCTATCCTTGTTGCCAAATCCCGGTCACTTCTCAGTATCTTCCAATGTTTTCTGAATACTGATTCTATGTCCTTGCTTTCTTTGCTATAAGTGAGAATAAGGCGCGGGCACATGTCTTTCTTCTCATTTCCTCTTTTTGCCCCTTTGTCTGTCAGTGTATCCTGTCGAGAAATTCTCTTAGCCCTTTTCTCACTAGTTTCAATATTAGTTCTCAAATATCCACGACGCATAAAACGTTTCCTTACCATGCTAAATTGAGTCTCCATTTCTTCATCATTGGAACAGTTCTGTCTCATTCTTAAGAATTCCCCAAATGGAATGCTTTTTATCAGTGGTTTTGGGTGGAAACTGCTCCAATGTAGGACACTATTGGTGGAAGTCACTTTTCTAAATACAGTAGTATTGATTTGCTCATTGTCTACATATACCCTAATGTCCAAAAAGTCTATTTGTTTGTCACTGATATTGTAGGTGAAGCTCAATACACATTCATTTTCATTCAAAATTGCAAAGTATGATGCAAATTCATCCTTAGTGCCATTCCAAATCAAGAATAAATCATCTATATAGCGAAGCCATAGTACTACCTTGTCCCAGTATTTAGAGTAACCATCTTGCCATGCGATTTCCCTCTCCCACCAGCCCAGGGTTAAGTTGGCATAGCTTGGAGATAGAGAAATTCCCATGGCAGTTCCTCTCACTTGCTTATAGATGTTTTTGTCAAATAGAAAAATGTTATTTTTTAAACATAGTTCCACCATATCCACTGACATTTCAGAGTGACTTTTTTCCTCTATTTTCCTTTGACGTAGAAAGAACTTTAGTGCATTCAGTCCTACTTCATGCCTAATAGATGTATACAGTGACACAGCGTCCACTGTCACTAGTTTATAATCCGATTGCCATTGAATATCATCTATTATTCGCAAGAAGTCTCCAGTGTCTTTGATGTAGGAGCTAAGAGAGGAAACCAATGGGGCAATATAATAGTCCACATATCTCGATATATTTTCAAATAATGATCCACAACCAGAAATGATAGGTCTTGCAGGGGGATTTTTTAAAGTTTTGTGAATCTTTGGAAGGAAGTAGATAGTGGATAATGTTGGATGACTTGGATTTAGGAATTTAAATTCTTCCTCGTTGATCAAACATTCCGAACGCCATTTTTCCAATTTCTTTGTAATTAGCTCCTGTATATGCCTAGTGGGATCACTTCTCAATTTCTCATAACTCTCTTTGTCATTTATTTGTCTCATTGCTTCTGTGAGATAGTCATCACGATTAAGAATCACAATATTTCCTCCCTTGTCTGCGGGTTTTATGATAATATTTTGATTGTCCGCCAGTTGTTTTAGGGCTATCCGTTCATTGACTGTTAGATTCTCACCATTTTTGGAAGGTTTAACATATTCCAGTTTCTCTAAATCATTGATGACCATTTCATAGAATAGGTCCACTTTATTTCCTGGAGTTAGAATTGGACAAAACTTGGAAATAGGTTTGAAATGACTGTATTCATGAGTGTTATTTGAAATTCCCATAGTTTCCAATATTTGACTTGATGTAATTTCCTCATTTTCCAAGTTATTCATTAACTCATAACAGACTTTTATATCTTCTATTTGATCAATTATTAGACCTTCCTCATTCTGGACATTTTCTATGTCTCTGAACCTTTGTTGATGTTTGCAAAAATGCTTGGCTAGTTTGATTTTTCTAACAAATTTATAAGTGTCTATTTTAGTTTCAACCTTGTCCATATGGTGTTCAGGGCAGAATGACAGTCCCTTGTTTAATACACTTTCCTCTTCCTTCGTTAGTACGTGATTAGAGAGATTAATCACTAGATTTTCCTCTTGAGTTTTTTCCACATCCTCTATTGTTTCATTTGTCTGTTGCGAAGAGGATAATTCTTTCTTTCTTTTGCCTCTTCTGATCTTCCTGTATCTGATTTCATGTTTCTTGGCTGGCCTCTGCCCATATTGCTTCCTCGGCCCCTGCCTTTTGATATTTGTTGGTCCTTGCATATAATTTGCATTTCCTCTAGCAGTGTGGTTCTGGTGTTTGTATTTCCAGTTTCTTCTCCTTCACTTATTTCAATATCTGATTCACTAATCGTTTCCGATAACATTGAGGTTTTTGGTTTATTGTCCTTTGAATGCTGTTCCTTAATACCTTCAAACCTCTTGGCAAAGGTAAGTACTTTTCCATTTTTATAATCAAATTCATCCCGTTGGAATTTTCTTTGTTTTCGTGATTCTACTTCAGATTCATATTTATTCAATCTGTCCTCCATTTTCTTCCTACATTTGATTGATTCCTCCTTATGATTCATGTCTTTAACTTTCTCTTCTAATGTTTGTGCTTCCTTTATTGCTTCCGCCACATCCATTTTGGCATATTTGATCAAAATCAACATCATGTTACGTGAGCAAGTCATGTTGTTTTCACCCCATTCTGAAAGTAATTCGGGTCTCATGTCTGAGTGATTGGGAAGTGTAAAAATTCGTAGTCCTCTTGGTACTCTACCAACCTCTATATATTTCTCTAAAGCAATTATTTTCCAGCTTTTATTGATCTCCTTCCGATATAACTTCTCCAATTTGTAAAATGTATCTTGTATGGTCATGCTATTATCCGTAGATTTTGTGGCTTCCTCCAATCTCTCACTTCCATGTGTCGTTGAAAATAGTGTGGCTGCTTTGAGAGCGCGTTTGGCTGCTCTCTCTTCCATTGTTGTTCCTAAGTCACTTTCTATTCACAATAAAAGTGAAAAAAGAGAAAGAGATGGAGGGCAGAGTCAAAACGAGAGAAGATGGAAAGAGAGACAAGGAAACAGCGCGAAATGCAGAGAGAACACACAGGGAAATAAAAGGAAACTGACAAGGGGAAAGGGAGAAGGAGAGAAAAGAGGAGAGAGAAGCAAAAAGAAGGTAAAAAAAGGGGAAAAAAACACACAAAGAGCACACAGAAAGAACACCTTGAGCTACTAATAAGATTTCTTTTATCTTGAGACTCATCAGGTTGTTATGACTAATTATGGTTTCATTTTCAGCACATTGCCTGTGGCCTGACTTCTTCGGCTACATCGATATTATTATACATGTATTGCATGTATTAACTACGTGTGTATACTGTTTTTAATGGCCATATAACTGCACTCATTAACACCAAGGAATATAGATTGGAGGGACTCACCGTATGTGCTGGCGTCCTCCGACTCCACACAGCCGGTGGTCATCTGCCAATCGTTAACCTTTAGTTAATTGAAATGTCTGTTTGGAAATCCTTCAAATATCCATTTTAAATGGCCGAGGAAAAAAGACGTAGCTTTAGTGTATATTTTCACATAATTGTGAGTTATTTCATCTCGATTTTCAGTTCTTAAGCAATTGTTTGTTTATTTTAGCTCACGCTGGAAAGCCCTGTTCAGGGAAAGAGAGAGAAAACATTAGCATGTGTATTTTGAACTGCAAGTTGAGTTCGGAGCTCTTTGGAATTCGAAAGCAATTAGATTCTCAGCTGTTGCTGAAGTACTCCGAAACGAAAGTGTTTCTTTAGTCTGAGCAGAAAGCATTTATTTCTAATGTGCTCTGTACTACCATTCCATTGTTTGGCAACTAGTTATCTCTCATCGCGCACGTTGCCAGTTTTAGACTCATATGTTAACTCAATATTTATTTCTCTTTTCACCGCTTGCCGCCGTAGATTGTCAAAGGCTATCCATTAGTATATTTGCGGTGCTCCAGTCATTACAACAATTATTTCCAATCATAGGTTCTACCCATCTGTCTCGTCTTTTTCTTTTCGCCAGATTCGAAATAGCTGAAAAGTTCTCACTCCATATCCCTTTATACACACGTATATATGTTGTTGAAATTCAGATTAGTAATATCGGGTGCTGCCACTCCTGTTGAAACCTCAAGCAAGTATGGTCTGAAAATTGTTGAGCGGCGCACTCCACTGTCGGTGCCAGTGACGGAGAGGACCAGTCTCGTAAAAATGTAAATTTCAAAAAGTATTCACTGCACTCCACGAGGTATCAATAGTGCAAATTTAATCCAAATAGCAACCACCAACGCGTTTCAACTCCCTCAGGAGTCTTGTTCACAGTAAGTGAGTCCCTTTTCGCTTTTGCTATTTATACCCTCAGGTGATACAAACTAAACAGTGCATTATGGTCCATGTAGTTCCCAATTAAATAGAAATAAAAATACATTTTTTTTCTAAATCTTATACTCTCCTCAAAAATAAAGTAAAATAAAAATATACCGAAAATATATACATTTATAATAAATGGTGCTCTTTCTGTATATTCTCCTTCATGATACTTCTCCTTCCACATTACAAAGAATCACTTGTGAGAGTCAATATGTAGTTTACATGCTTGAATGTGAATGTGGTCTGCAATACATTGGGAGCACAATCTGCCCTTTGAAGAAAAGGATCTTGGAACATACCAGAGCCATTACTAATCAAGATATGAGCTATGCGATGGCAAAACATTTTTCAAAATCACATACTAACGATTGGAGATCACTACGATTCATGGGCATAGCGCAAATGAGAAGGAGTGAGAGAGGAGGTGATAGAATGAAAAAGCTGAGTCAAATGGAGAGCAAATTTATTATTCAGCTCCGCACAAAGATGCCTTATGGGTTGAACATGGATGAGGAACTGTACGTACATCTATAATTAAGCAATGAGGAGGTATATATGTTAACAACAATGCAATATGGCTACTGACTTTCAATCATTAAGAACCACTGAACTACCATATGTAATGTAAACAAATGATAGAAATGGAGCGAGAAAGGACTGACATTCATTAATATAAGATATATGGACAATGGAACTTTTCAAAAAAGATATTTATCACTATGTACATAGTAAACAGATTTCTGTAGATGCATAGGAATGTCGCGACTAAGATAATGTAATAACAGTAGTATAATATCAAATATTTAAAAATTTACATATGGGAAATGTTGAAAGGTTGACACTAATATACATGTCTAGCGCAGACAATTATAGTGGAGAAATTAATGGGGAAGTAATCAGTAGCCAATACAAATATGAATGTGGAAGGAGAAGTATCATGAAGGAGAATATACAGAAAGAGCACCATTTATTATAAATGTATATATTTTCGGTATATTTTTATTTTACTTTATTTTTGAGGAGAGTATAAGATTTAGAAAAAAAATGTATTTTTATTTCTATTTAATTGGGAACTACATGGACCATAATGCACTGTTTAGTTTGTATCACCTGAGGGTATAAATAGCGAAAGCGAAAAGGGACTCACTTACTGTGAACAAGACTCCTGAGGAAGTTGAAACGCGTTGGTGGTTGCTATTTGGATTAAATTTGCACTATTGATACCTCGTGGAGTGCAGTGAATACTTTTTGAAATTTATATACAGTATATATACATATATATATAAATATATATATATACATGTATATGTATATATACACACACAGGGCCGGCTTTAGGGCGGTGCGGCCACACCGCTGACCTCGCGGGAGCTTACAAAACTTGCAATTTAAAAACACCGTTTGAAAAGTTCACTGTGGGTCCAGCCTTCAGGAAGCAATTGAATAGTCAAGATACCTCTTGTGGTTAATGTTCTTGCTAGAGAGAGAAATGGGAGTTTTCTCTCATGGCAGCTTTGACTTGCCATAAAGTAGCGTAGAGGGTTATTATGCCTGGTGCAAAAAAACAGAACTGTGTTTAATGTGGATAGCTGAGTGGATTAGTAAAGCCAGCCATTACAAGAGCTTTAAAACAAATGAATGTATGTGAAAGGGGGGCTATAGACAGATGACGGGCACATTTGTCAGGTTGGAATGAGGGAATCAGGCACAGGCCACCACCAGTCATGCATGCCTGCTAACTGTATGGGTGTGAAAGGCATCTGTGTTGTAAAGGCTGCATGGAAAAGGCATACATGATGAAGGCTTGCGTTGTGATTACATATATTCGTGAGAAAAAAGTGAGCTTAAGGTACAACCATTTTGGTCAGGTGCAGATAATGCCAACCATATTCGTGTATCTTTAAGTGACTGTTTTGGCACTTTTCTGGACTAGAAAATATGCCGCTTATTGACAGCATACATAATGAATGAGGTAGGATACTCCAGTAGTTCTATATTGCTGATAACATAAGGAAATAGCTCATTGTTTTGAAGAGAATCACATCTGTGCTCACTTAGCTATGCAACCCAGGTAAATCTACCTCTGTTTCTTGGCTTATCAATAATAATCAAGGCCACCTTCCATTACCTGCAAATAATCTGTGACGTAATGTATTCTGGGAATTCCTGTGCCCTTTCGTCACAGGGCAACTGAGGCAGATGTATGGGCGAGGAAGCCTGAGAAAAAGCATGTTATCCTAGTGACGTCATCCAATATTTCATAGTTAAATACCTACATGCCAGGATACAATCTTCAGATAAATTCTCTTTCGTCATATTCTTAAGAACAGCAAAACAGTTTGTATTTCTTCCAGGTAAATTCTAAACCGCTAATTAAAATAGCTCATGAAGAAACGTTACCATATAAGAGATACATAAAATGAGTGAACAACATTTAAAAAGTTAATTATTACTGGGTAATTAAAGAAAATTATGGTCAATTAGGCGCTACACTTCAGATGTACCAATCCTAAACCAAGATTAGTAAAATATATGCAATTAAATGAACCTAATTTACAAGCAGATGGAATGGTAGAGATTTATGTTTCAGATGAATCAATTGTGATACTATTAGAGTAAAGATGACTGACACTATTATCATGCTTTTTCATTCTTTCAATGTATTCAGATATTGGTTTCTCTAAATGTATAAATGAATTGGCTATAATCTAAAATTACACCTGATAATAGTTAATGACTTATATGGAGGAGTAAAGCGAATTTGCTAACTCAACCTTCCTACATCTAGCAATGTCAATGAAACAATGTTAAATGCAGACTATAAAATACGCCATAAATCCACTGGCCCAACTCTAATGTTGAGAGGCGGGCAGATGTGAAATCTGGGATAGTTTCCACATTCATTTGAACGCATCTGTTACTCGGGACAGACTCCATACACCATGAAGGATTTTAGTTTCATACGCAGCTTCGTTTAATACTGACTGCTTTGAGCCCATTGTCAACAGGCAGCTTATATATAACATGTACCCCGAAATCATAACATGCAGACATGGAAACAAAAGGTCTTCATAACACAACTCGATAGAATTAGGAGATGTATTATTATTTATTTAAGGGTATATGTTAAGTGCTTCGCTGATCCCAGATAGGGTTTCAAGGTGCTTGTGGCTTGAATGCGTCACTGTGCACCGACAACGTGTATTATTTTAAAGGCAGATTGCACACTGAAAAGCCATTTCTTTAGACTATCTAAAATTTCAAAATATAGGATTTATTCCAGATCTTCAGATGAATTTAGGACCCAATGTATGAACCATTTGCGATTTGGCATTCAGTTGAAAAAAGGTTAGTGGATGTTAAAAGCTGAGTTTAGAATGTATCAACATGGTTTTCGGCTCCAGACATAAAACTGCATCTTACCGACTCACTATTTGTGTGACTGAAATTTGCTATACCTTTTACCAATTTGTGTGTTCTTATTTTGGAATGTACTACTGGTTTGCGATTTGCGAACGGTCGCACAAGCAGGTTTTTGCCCTCAGAAATTAGCATCGAGTGGAGGCAGGTGGTAATCAGGTGCAAGTTATAAAAGGGGTCGTAACTTTGCTTTTTTCCACAAAAGGTGTGCTAGCGTGTCTGGTCCTTAGTAAGTAAACTTACAAGGGGACGCGTATAGGCCGATGAACCTTTTAGATCACATGGAGTATCCTAGTCATGTAGTGACCAATATTATTAATATTCAACATGACCCATCAATAACCACTAGGAGAATCATTAACTATTAGACAATTATATCAACATTTCATGAATAACCACAAATCAATATACGTTTTGACAATTTTTATTCCCCTTTTAGTTACAATTCTAGTGCATAAGGTTAACTCAAACTTTATTCAATCAGCTCAGAATTAATTTATTAGCGACCACCAATAACACAATCTAATCAGAACTTGAGAAAACATTTCCCATAATGTGTCAGTATAAGCCAAAAAAAATGAATATGTCAACATCAATAGCAGAGTTCAGCAATCAGTTTGTCAATCATTTGTCACAGTCACCGTCACCCAAAGAAACCTTACTTAACCCAGATTAGTATTAGCATGTGGGACTTCATGCGAAAACAATTTAGAAACGTGAATTTGGAAAACATCTAGGTAAGAGAAATACTAAAACAGCGCAGTTGGTACCTAGAAGAAAAAACACAAAGTTAATCAGTCACATTGTCATAGCTACCTATCCATGGAATGGATCAGCAACAAAGTCAGTCTTCGTCTTCAGGTAATCAATTGATCAGCAACACATCAGGCTCTCAGCTCATGAGCCCAATAACAGAATCTCGAATCGCGTCTTCTGGCATCAGCATTTCACCCCTCACATCTGAAGTTTTACCCCCTTGTCATGTATTTTTATTAGAGTTTTTCAGTTCTTCTCCCTAATTCCTAATTGGTCAATTAAGCACCAGTTATTAATCTACCCAATAAAATTAATTTTGCAAATCTATGAATTCTAATATTTTGCAGTTCTCAGTTCATTGATTGGTTCACTGTACGATGTTCTCATCATCCGGCTCATCAGGCATCGAATATGTTGCATCTTCTTCTCCAGTCAGTGTCTCCATTTTTTGAGTCCTGCAAAAGTACATTGGTCTGCCTTATACACCACATTGTAACAATTTTAGTTCCATTATCTCCTGTCCATCAGTATATTGCAGAAAACTCTAGCAAAGCAGATTTTATTAACACAAGTGGTCAAGGTTAGTTTAACACGGTCGCTTTCCTCCAGCATGCTCTAATAATTCAGCCTCTGCATGAGGCCTGGCAACCAGGCCACAACTTCGGCTAAGTTAACTCTACAATATGCAAAACATAGGTTATACATCTCAATATGGCACATTACTACATTATTATCATATGTTTTCATTATTTCACGTATTTTTAAAATCATTTTAGTACAACTCTTATATGAGTGGCTGCCATTCTCCGTGGGCACATTTTCAAACGTGCACATTATTTTCTCTACTATTAATTTCTCTTTGAACGTTTGCTAATCACAACATATGAACGTTTATTAATAATTTCTAATTAGCATATCTGCTTCAACAGGTGCTCTTCATGCTATGGTGAGGAGACAAGGCACCCTACCTCAATGCAAGTACAAGGAGTGAACTCTGTTATAATATTGCCCAAAAACAAACAAGGGCAGTTATAGAGCACACTTTTGGCCTGTCTACGGGGAGGTTTCTCTGCCTTCATAAGAATGGGGCAGCCCTTCAGTATTCACCTCCAGTAGAAAGCAATATTGTGGCAGTAAGAGACTTCCAATAGAGCCTGAGCAGGACAACTCTGATGAACAGGAAGACCCCCACCCTGCAAATACATCCCATGATACCAGCAGGGCAGCAGATGGAAGAGAGAGACACAGCTAAATTATCAACAATTATTTCTAAGTTAAGTGTATTTCAGTTAAATCACGCAATGTATGATAAGGTACTCATGGTCAAAATGGTAAAAAGTTGTTTTTCTTTCAGTGCTTCTTCACAGGAAATATGAAGAGATGAAGAGTCACAACAGGGACTGTGTATTTTTTCTGATCTTCACAACATTTTGAAAAGCACAATATTGTTATAAAATTAATTTCTCTTTTTTTGGAAAACATGCATTCAATGCCTCTTTCTCTTTTTGCCTCTCTAAGTCAGTTGGCATCATATCCACTTCTAAATCAGCAGCCTGACTGCGAGTACATCTAGATCTCATGGCAGCAGAGATAGATATACTACTGTGGCTAGAAGCCTCCTCACTCTCTATAGCAGGGGGAGACAGACCTCTAGAACATGTTTGGGTAGTTTACAAAAATGCAAGACATGATGTAATCTGCCCTAAATGTTATGCTACATCTTTGCAACAGCTAACATTTCTTGCTGGATATGTATGGCACGATAACTGAGTATCCCTGTTGCAGCTGTCAATTTTTCTAGGAATTTTTGACTCCTGTTTCTGAGACAAAGAGTTTGGGCTACGTCGTGTAGTTGCTCGGACATTTCTGCTTAATGTAGGTGTACGTCTTTTTGAAGGCACACTTGCATCAGTCAATATTGGTGTTGGTGTCCATTGCTTGAAGCATATCACTGTTGTTAGACTGCTGATCAGCAAGTTATTCCACAGTGTGAGCATCTTGTTCCTCTGTAGGGCTGTCTTCTATCTCTGTATATATAATGTCATATAAGGTTCATTAATATATTTTTATGTAGAATGTCACATAACAGCCTAAGTTGAAGTGTAAGCCTCTAAAATCTATGTTGCATTAATTTCTTTCTTCAAAGAATTATGATACAAAATGATTTAAGTTAATCTATTTAGTGAAGTAATTACAATTAAAAAAACAATATCAACATTGCCATTCGTTTGAACTGCTAAAACCACAGACTTTCATTGAACTACAAGTCCAATAATACATTTTTAACATTCCAAATGTTTATGGATTGAGCTGTAAAATGAGCCCAAATAAAATGTGTTAGCAATTGGGGTACTGGTTGACTAGGCTTTTAGCCTTGGTCAAGCATCAACCACAAACCTTGTCAGCGTGAGGCATAAGCCAACCCCAAGTTATCCTATGCTCAACCCTCTGGTACCTTGGAACAGAGCAGTCTGAGCTGGCCACTTTCTAAATTGTTGGTGGGTGCCCCAGGCCCCACACAGGGCAACCACACTCCAGGGGTCATTGTGGGCTCTGGGGTGAACCCCAAGGTCCCGAAGGTCCCAGCTGGATGAGAGGCAATGTGTAAAGTGTTTGTGCAACATTTCAAACAGTAATAAGTGATAATTCCATACAAAAATCAATTTAGAAGTATAAAACGTTCTTTAATAAATACAACAACAATCCAATCAGTAGACCTGGAGATATGCAGTTTGAAAGATTTTAGTAAAAATAGCACCAAAACCCACAAAACGGCAACTGTGGATATCTGGTCGCATTGGACCTGGACAAAGTCACATGTTCAGGCCAAACACGATGGAGTGCTTGCTGGCTACAGGGACTCACTTAGGCCAGCTGAACAAAGTACCTTAAATTTTTGTTTGCGGAGCGTTGCGATGATCTGCATCAAAGATGCACCACAAAGGCAGCAGGTCAGCACAGCAGGGCAGCAATCCTTCAGAGCAGCAGTCCAGCAGAGTGGCAGTCTGTTCAGCAGCACAACAGTCCTTCTTCCACAGGTCCAACTATAGTGGAAAGATAGTACCTTAGGCCCAGTATTTGTACCCAATTGTGCCTTTGAAGTGGGGGAGAAGCTTCTAGAGACAGGCATGTAAAGTGCACAGATGTCATGTCTTCCTGGCCCTGGCTCCAGACCAACTACAGGGGGTATTTAGCCCTTTGTCTGAGGAGACAGAACACAGCCTAGTCAAGTGTAAGTGGGACTGGACCCAGCTCCTCTTTCTCATCCTGTCAGTGATTGCCCATCCAGTCATACCTGAGCTCCCCATTGGGTTTGGTTGTCTATATGGTATGCACAAATCCTGTCAACTACACCCAGTCATGTGACCCAGAGACAGGCTATATGCATCAAATAGCTTAGACAGGAAAATGCCAACTTTCCTAAAGGGGTATTTTCAAAATTCTAATTTAAAATCCAACTTCACCACAAGTTAGGATTTTTCATTACTATTCCAAAGACACCAAACATAAACTGGGTACCTGTCCACATTTTGAAATTACAGTTATTAAATGCAATAAAGTAACTCCAATGTTATCATATAGAAGAGGTAGGCCTTGCAGTAGTAAAAACACATGTAAGAGTTTTTCACTAACAGGACATGTAAATCTTACAAGTACATGTCCTAGTTTTTAAATACATTGCCCCCTATCCTCTGGAATGTGCAACACCTAATTTAGGGGTGACTTATAAGTATTAGAAAATAAAGGTCCTGGCAAAAAATGTACTTTGCAAGATCAAAATGACAATTTAAAATGGCGCAAACAGGCTGTAGTGGCAGGCCTGAAACATGTTTAAAATGCTACTTAAGTGGGTGACACAATGACTGCTGCAGGCCGACGAGTAGCATTTAATCTACAGGCCCTGAGCACAGGTAGCACACTTTACTAGGGACTTACTAGTAAATTAAATAGGCCTTTTGGGTATAAACCAATCTAACGCCTTTTAAGGAGGGAGCACAAGCACTTTAATATATGTCTGTCTTTGGATTAATTTGTTTTGTCTGTTAGTAACTTTAGGTCCAATTAATTTCACATGTATTCCTCTTGTTACCACTTATATATTATATACATCCTGGCTTCAGAGGGGTTATTGGGTTGTCCATCCTTTTTATGTTACTTTTAGAAAGTTGACATATTCTTGTCCTAACCGTTTCTGCTATTTGTGCCTTCTAGTGTGACTGTGAATGACTCTACTGTTGCGGTTTGTGTATTATTCCCACACAATGGCACAAAGTTGAGTGGGTGTGGGCAGGATGACTCAACTTGCCTGGATGGCTGGGGCGCAGCTGTGCCTCACCTCATTTAAACTTCAAAAGGTTTGTATCCAGCCCCAACAAACAAACCTGACACTAGTCTTTTATCACCCCAGATTTCTTTGAGCCTTAACAGAGGGAAGGAAGAACTTTCCAGAACCAGATCTGGGAGTACTATTGGGAATTCCCCAGTTCAAATCCTGGCACCAGGTATAAATATTGGACCTCCAGAGCCACTCATCAGTACACATCTGGACCTATGGACATTAAAAAAGAAGGACTGCCTTGCCCCCCAGAGGACTGCCCTGCTGCTACCTGAGATCAGCCTTCCTGCATGTGGACTGCAGTCTTCTCTGAGAAGGAAGACTGGACTTGTTCTCTTCATTTCAGGCTAACCTGAGTAACTCCAGTGGTTAGTTGGCTGATGTCCTTTCCCAGCTACAGTGACATAACAGGTTTCAGAGGCCTTCCTGCAACTACGCAGCTGACCTGCTACACTGGACCTGTGTAGATTGGTGACTGTAACTACCTGTGCCCTGCAGGCATCTGCTGGAGTTAGTTTCTGATCTCCAGAAGGTGCCTTCAAGGACCTGGACCCTTGGCTGGCATCAGCAGAGACCCTGAAGTTTTGGGCTCTTTGCAACCATAAACAGGCCTGTTTGCGGCAGGACTCTGCTGCCCATGATGCCCATCAACATAATGCTCCAATTAACCGTGCGCTACAGCAGCCACCAGCAATAACTGGTAAAGCGAGATCTGCACTTCGAACTACAGCAACGACAGCCTGTGGTGACTGCCTACAAAAGGCTTCAGCAACTACCATCTGTGACATCCACCCAGATGTTTGCATTACAGAGATGACCATCCACAACACGATGCCTGCTCTTTGTGCTACAACAGGCATCCGCAATGATCCTCCTGCTCATTGCAGCGTCCCTACACCACAAATGGAATTTTTCATGCCGTATTTTGAGAAGGTATCTTTTTCAGCAGCATTAACTTGGCCTCTGTGTCCGGCACATGCTCCATCATGGCCAACTGAACTTGTGAGTTTCCGCCAGTGTACCACGATGGCTGCAAATGGCTCTTTTTGCTTTTAGGCACAATATCTGCCTTAAACTGTGGCAAAGAATATCTCTGCCTCTACTAATTTGATTTTTGTTGCTCTGGTATTGTTTTATGTATTAAAATGTACTCTATTTTTGTAAATTGGTTTAGGATTTTTCTTGTGTGGTGTTTCACTTTATTACTGCTTGTGTGCTAATACTTTACAGATTGCTGCTAGGTTAAACCTGGCTGCTTTGTACCAAGTTTGCGTCTGGATTAGTCAAGTGTAGTCTGCTAGACGGATGTTTTTCTTGAATTATCGCACTATTCAGAGACTGATCTAAAGTCAAGCAGTAATATTTATTTTCAACCTTTGCAAGTGTGATCAAGTATAGGAAACGTCTTGAAAATATACTGGCTTTTCATCGGCCGGCACATTCTTTTTTAAAACCATGTGTTTTTTCATTCGTTTCATCAAACGGTTGAAATGTGCTTTTAGGCACCTCCTTCCTTTTGTGCAGCTGTGTTGTCTGCTTTTAGATTCCCACCATCTGGCAATAGTTGCTTGTTACCAGTGGACCTGGTGTGGGGTCTGTGCCTTTTCTGTATTGCAACACTCTTCCTCTTTCACTATGCCAAATCAATAATCATTACAGTTTTAGTGACCACTAAATGCTTTTCTCTTTTTTTGATTACTCCGGGGATAATATGATTATTATTTCTATGTACCTCATTTTTTGCAGTCCTAGCAGCAAGATGCCTCAAGGCATTTGTGTTCTGTATAAGCCAGTTCATTCATTCATACATTGATCTTTCAAATGTTCATTTATGCCTAACACAGGTTACATGCAGATCGTTTTACAAGAGAGATCTTACATTTCTCGGCAACATTTCAACCAAAAGCAACTTTTTCAATAAGATACAGATTATAATGCTGTCTTCCAGACAGTCCATCTCTCAAATCCTGTTGTGGTCTTAATCAAGGCTAGTTCCAGAGCTTCACTTTAAGCCTCCAAGTTATAATAAGGTGGCATCAGATGTATATTATTGCAGTGTTCAAATGATGGTCATTTTTGCTAAACCCAAGCATGTACACCATTGTGTAAGGTGTTCCCTTCGGTATGTAGCCTTTACACAGCATTACCCTGCATGACGTTTACACCACAGTCTTTACTATGCAGGTAAGTATATATAGTGGTATTTCACCTTTACCACACCTAGGCTCTCATTACAACCCTGGCGGTCGGTGATAAAGCGGCGGTAATACAGCCAACAGGTCGGCGGAAGACAATGTACCGCCCACTCTATTATGACGGACCTATCTGCCACCTTTTCTAGGGCGGTATCAATGACATCAAAAGTACGGCATAAACAGTACACAGAAGGCAAATGACTCACCCCTGGAGACACAAGGAAGAACCACGCCGCCATGGAGCCCGAGTTGCAGGTGTTCCCTATGCTCGTTTATCTCCTTCTTCACTATGAACACCACTGCCATTGACCCCAGGACCCTGATCATCCTGTGTTTGTGGGGTGGCCTGAGGTCCCTGTAGTGGTGGACGCACTGCTAATTGACGTGTCCTGGGGACAGTGGTATGTGCCCGGTGGGTGGGTGCTGTGGTGGTTTTTCCTGAGGAGGGAGGCTCTGTGGTGTTATGGGACTGTGCCTGGGTTACCGACTGTCCGGAGGTCCCTGATGAGCCAGGTTGATCATCTAGATCCAGACATCCAGAGCTGCGTGAGAGTTGACTTACCAGAGTCCAGTCCTCCTACTACTCCTGCCAGGCCCTCAGGATGTATGATTGCCAAGACTTGCTCCTCGGATATTGTTAGTTGTGGAGGAGATGGGGGTCCACCGCTAGTCTTCTGTACTTCTATCTGGTGTCTTGCTGCCACGGAACGCACTTTCCCCGTAGGTTGTTCCACCTCTTCCTGATGTCATCCCTTGTTCTTGGGTGCTGTCCCACGGCATTGACCATGTCCACGATCCTCCGCCATAGCTCCATCTTCCTAGCAATGGATTTCTGCTGCACCTGTGATCCAAATAGCTGTGGCTCTACCCGGATTATTTCCTCCACCATGACCCTTAGCTCCTCTTCTGAGAACCTGGTGTGTCTTTGTGTTGCCATGGGTGTAGTGTGTGCGGTGTGTGTGGGGTTGTGTGGGGTGATGTGTTAGGGTGTGTGCTGTAAGGTGCGTGGATGGTGTATGGGTGATGGTGTTTTGTGTCTCTCGTTCTGTGGGTGCTCTTGGTCTGTCTCTCTCAGTTGGCAATACTTTTTCGTCGTAAGGGATTGTGGGTATTGTGTGTGTGTGTTTTATAGTGTTGTGGGTGTGGTGTGTGTATGTGTGTCAGGTGTGTGTAGTTTGAATTGTCCAAAGTGGTGTGGTTTTGTTAGGTTGTGTGTATTTTGAGCTCAGCGGTATGTACCGCCAATGGTTTAGCGCCGTTGAATGTCCGCCGCAGTGATTCGTGGGTCATAATGCTGTGGGCTTAGTTGTGTTGGAGTAACGGTGTGGGTTTTGGTACCCCCAATTTGTCACTGACCTTTGGTCTGGCGGACTTGTGTATGTGTCTGTATAGTGACGGATTGGTTTGTGTGTGTCATAATATGGGTAGCGGTAATCTGCCGTGGCACCGGTATGTTGGCGGTGGTTGGCATGGCGGTAAGCGGGACTTACCGCCAATGTCATAATGAGGGCCATAGTTTACTATGTTTTACTGTACTCCGCATATATTTTTCTAAATACACTTTTTCATGTTATTTAAAAATGGTTAAGGTCTGGATAGAGATAAAGGGGTTGTGGTACAGATAAAGGGAGGTAAAGATGATTTTAGGGTTAAGGGATGAGAAGAGGTAAAGGAAGACAAAGGTGATTTTAGTATATGGGGTAGGTAGGGGTAAAGAGGGTAAGGGTTTCTTAGGTTCCAGGGGCTAGTAAAGGTAATGGGAGACAAGCAGAATTTTGGGGCGTGAAGATAGGGTAGAGGTAAAAGGGGCAAGGGTTTTTAAGGGATCAGGGCTGGGAAGAGGTAAAGGGAGGTATAGGGGATTTACAAAAAAGGGGGGTATGAGAGGCATCTCACGCGTTAGATTTTTAATGCATTCATAAAAACTTTACAATATTAACAATGTACAGAACATGGTTTTGCACTTGGTTATACATGTATCCACTTATTTGATACAATTGCTTTAGATACAAATATATTATGACATGTTAAAGTGTATTTTTGTGGCTTAAGCTAACTAGGTCTCTGTTAGGCCTCGACACCATCTTCTACAAAATGGGTGTCCCCATGCCAGTTCACTGTCTATTATTTCTGCAGCACACACTCAGACAGAGTTGTTTGGTGAGTTCCTGACTTGCAGTGCTGTTCCCAAACAAAGAGGATTGTAAGTATGAATAGGGAAAAATTATTTTTGAGATTGTAATGGGTTCTTTATCTCCGGGTGGAAGAGATATTGGAATAACTAGATAGGCGCCGGTTTGAGGGGATAAGTGATTTATTTAGACTCAATTAAGGTTGACTTTTATCCCTTCTTTGTCCACAGGGTAACTTCCTGTTACGTTCATTCAGCTCATTGTTCTCTCTTTCAGGGCTCTTTTCGCGGTCCCGCTGTGGTCTGGTCCCGATTTGGAAGGGGTCCGGTCTTTCCCGTGTGGATGCAGCCCAGGTTCCCCAAAATAAAAAGAAGAACGGAAAAACAGGTAAGTGTAGAGGTAAAGTAGGATCTATATAGGGTTAATAGGGTGTGAGAGGATAGGTACGTGAGGGGTTTGTGGTGGTATAACGTTTATTTCAATGGTGAGCGTCGCCTTCCCGTGAGTTTCCTAGTTTTTCTCCCTTGTTGTGATTCTCTCTCTCTTTTCTCTCTCCTGGGTTTCCCCGTGAGGTTAGGAAGGACTAGTTAGTAGGGTTTCCCTTGTATTACAGGGTTTCCCCTTCCTGGCAGGACCTCCCCGCTATCCTCCCCGTATTCCCTTTTATTTCCTTCGTTCCCCTTAACCACTTTGGTAAGAACCCCCAGTTTCGGTCCGAACATACCTGTGGGGGCCACGCCCCTCCGGGGACGTGGCCGGCTGTTCCACGGTCTCCCGACTTCACTTCGATAGGGGCGGAAGGCGCCCTGGGGTTTCTTTCCTTCTCCCGCATTTCTCCTCTCGCGTCGGAGTTGGTTCCGGAGGTCCTCGGCTCCTGGTTTTCGCCTTCGTTGCTCCGCGTCTCTCCAGTCTCTTCCGTCTCTCTGCTGACTCCTTCTTCTGGTCCGTCGTACTTTTCTCTTTTTGCCAAGATGCCTTCTGCGTCTGACGTCATACCTCCGAGGCACTCTCGAGTGCCCCGGGGGTATGTCATTACGGCCCCTGTAGCCGCACTTGGTCCGGCGTCGACGGACGTCCGGCTACACATCCCCTCCCTCGAATGGGGCTGTTCGAGACCCAGAGGGCCCGGGAACCGGGACAGATAATCAGCCTGACCCATAAGATCACCAGGGAGATGGCAAACCTGGAAGGAGAAAGGTTGAAGCTCCATAAACCATCTCAGAATTCTGATGTTGGTATCTTTTTATTTCGAGAGCCAGGTAAGAGGAGCGTGGTCCGTATACAACAGGAAAGACCTTCCTAGGAGGTAATATTGTAAGCTTTCAATCGCCCACTTGATGGCGAGACACTCCCGTTCAATTATTGGATATTTCTGCTCCTGGGGAAAAAGCTTGCGACTAATAAAGACTACCGGGTGGCTTACATCGACCCTATCCTTCTGAAAAAGTACGGCCCCCAGACCAACGTCCGAGGCATCCGTTTGCAGATGGAACGGAAGATCAAACTTATGACACTTTAAAACTGGTTGGGTAGTAAGACACCATTGTAAGGTATGGTAACTATGGGACTGTGCAGGGTTGAGATTCGTACTATTTTTGGGCTGACCTTTCTTCAGGAGATCTGTCAGGGGAGCAGCCAAGGTGGAATAGTGCGGTATAAATCTCCGATAGTACCCCACTAGGCCTAAAAACAAACGGATCTCTTTTTTCGTAGTGGGTGTTTTTATGCGTAGGATGGCCTCTACTTTATTCATTTGGGGTTTAATGATACCTCTCCCTATATGATATCCCAGGTAGGAGATTTCATTAAACGCTAGTCGGCTTTTGGAGGGATTGGCTGTCAGCCCTGCCTTTTGTAGGGCTGTAAGTATCTTGTTTAAATGTGACAAATGGTCATCCCAAGTTTCGCTATAAATAACGATGTCATCCAGATAGGCGGCTGCGTATCTGGTATGAGGTCGTAAGATGGGATCTATGAGACGTTGGAAGGTGGCGGGTGCCCCATGTAACCCGAAAGGGAGAACATTAAAATGATACAGGCCTGAGGAAGTAGAGGAGGCCATTTTTTCTTTATCTGCTTGGGCTAAAGGAATCTGCCAGTACCCTTTGGTCAAATCTAGGGTAGACATGTATTTAGCTTTTCCTAATTTCTCTAGGAGTTTGTCTACCCTTGGAAGGGGATACATATCGAACTGAGACACGGCATTGACTTGTCTAAAATCAATACAAAAGCGTATAGACCAATTCCGGCTTTGGCACTAATACCACTGGAGAACACCAGGGGCTTTGGGAAGGCTCTATAATACCCAGGTCTAACATCTTCTCTATTTCATTTTCTACCAGAACCTTTCTAGCTTCGGGGATACGATAGGGCCGTAACCTGACTATCTTACCTGGTTGAGTTATGACTTGATGTGGTACCAACTGGGTTTTACCCGGTATCGGGGAAAACACATGGGTATGACCGTTGAGGAGTTGGGTTAACTGTCTGTTCTGTTGAAACGTGATTTCTGTATTTCTATGGGGTACCTCGTTTTCGGAAGGGCGGTCAGTGGGACACCATCCTATTTCCAGTTCCTTAACCGTATTAACTAAACATCCAAAGGTCTGGCCTCCCATAGGTTCTTCCCACTTTTTTAGCAGATTGACATGAAAGATCTGAGATCTTTTGGGATTAGCCGTGAGTTGGACATTGTAGATAACAGGTGTTACCACTCCTATCACCTTATATGGTCCCTGCCATTTTGCCAACAGTTTGTTGTCGGAACTGGGGAGAAGCACTAACACCCTGTCTCCTTCTGTAAAGGTTTGCATTTGAGTATTCCTATCGTAATATCGCTTTTGCTTATCCTGGGCCCTCTCCATATGTTCCCTTACGTTTTCCCATACAGTTTGTAATCAGGATTTTAAGTCGCTGGTGTATTCCAAGAGGGATTTTTTCCCCATCCTCTTCCTCCTCCCATAACTCTGCTGCCATGTCGAATAATGTCCTAGGCTGTCGGCCAAACAACAACTCAAATGGACTATGTCCCGTAGAGGCTTGTTCATGTGTCCTGATGGTGTATACTACTAACAGGAGTTTCCTATCCCAGTCCTTACCTGACTCTGAAATCGATTTCTTTAAGAGAGTTTTCAGGGTGCGGTTATATCTCTCCACCAACCCATCCGTTTGTGGATGATAAACCGCAGTCCTCAATTGTTTAATCCCCAGAAGTTGACAAATCTGCGCCATTAAATTGAACATGAACTGGGTACCTTGGTCTGTAAAAATTTCTCGGGGAAAACCTATTCGGGAAAAGAATCCTATCATGGCATTGGCAACACTCTTGGTGTTAATACTGGTGATGGGGATGGCCTCGGGATATCTGGTGGCGTAATCTACCAATACTAGTATATAACAGTAGCCTTTAGAAGAAGGTAGAAGAGGACCTACAATGTCCATTCCTATCCTTGAAAAAGGTACGTCAATAATGGGAAGGGGCTGCAATGGGGCTCTTTTCTTTGGGCCGGGATCGATCAACTGAGATTTAGGGCATTGCTGACAGAATTTTCTAATCTGAGAAAAGACCCCAGGCCAGTAGAATCTCCTTAATTAGTACTCTTCCGTCTTCTCCCTCCCATAGTGACCACCTTCCGGCTGACTGTGGGCCAGGTGTAGTACCTGCTGCCTATAAGGTTTGGGAACTAGTAGCTGTTTCTTTTCTTGCCTGTAATTGCCAGTGATTCGATATAATAGATTTTTAACTATCGTAAAAGACAGGCCCTTATCGTTGAGGGTTCGGGGTCGAGCAGTTTTCCAGGCAATATTCAAACTCGGATCTTCTCTTTGACAACTGCGGAAGGGGGGAAGACCAGTAAGAGTATGGACCCGTGTAATTACCCTATCGTGGCTTGAGCTTCCTTGCACATAGGATTTCCTTGCTTCTCGTTTTTCTCTTTTAGTAGGTTTGTATCGAACAATCGGAGGTTGTATTTGTAGGTTAGAGAAGGGAGCGCTCCTCCACCAGGCACTCATGTCCTCTTTATTCCTTGTACTATCCAAAAGTATCGAAAAGTCTTTGAAATCTGTTCCTATGATGGCTTCTTCAACCAGTCATTCAACCACACCCATCCTTATGGGGGTCTTTTTTCCTTCCCATGAAAGGGTGGCCCAAATTAGGGGATATTCTCTTGTTTCCCCATGTATACAACAAATGGATACAGTAAGTCCCGGAGTGAAAGTATGGCTGTCTATTAAATCTGCCCTAATTATGGACTGACTGCACCCTGAGTCGATGAGGGCCACCGTTAGTCTCCCATTGATGAAAAGTTCCTTCTTGTATTGGGTTTCTTTTCCCCCTCTGAAGAAGACCCTCCCCCTAGTAACTCCTATTTCCATAGGTTCTGGTTTTTCAGATTCAGGGGACAGACCCGGGCGATATGGCCCCACTCCCCACAACTAAAACATTGGGGTTGTTGTATATATGGTCTCTCAGCCCCTCGTGGTTTTCCTGGATCCTCTGCCGATCTTCGCCCCAGGGACGAGGGTTGTCTGATGTTCTGTCTGATGGGATTAGGCGGTGTGCGTGGGAGGGGTGTCTTGAACTCGAGGGAGCGGTGGAAGGCACAGGCTAACTCAATGGTAGTGTTCGTATCATGGCTTGCTTGTTGTTTGATCCAGTTGCGGGTATTGGTGGGTAGGGCGTCTATATATTGCTCCAAGAGGACAACTTCAATAATATCTTCCCTATTAGTCCCAATGGGTCCTAGCCATTTGAAACCCAAATCTTTAATACGAAAGTATAACGCCCTGGGATTCTCGGAGAGTCCCCACTTGGCTTTCCTAAACCTGATCCGGTAATGTTCTGTGTCAAAGCCCACCCGCTCCAGGATACTCTTTTTAATGTCCTGATAGGGTGTTGTGCCACCGGGGTTTACCGCTTGATAAGCTGCTTGGAGAGTCCCCGTTAACAAAGGAGTGATATACTGGCCCCATCTATCCTGAGGCCAGGTGGCGGAAGTGGCAACGCGCTCAAAGTTGGTAAAAAAGGCGTCCGGATCTTCGCCTTCCTGATACCTCTGTAAGACTGAGCTGGGTACGTTCGGATGTACCCGGGTGACTGCAATGGTATCCGTGAGGGTTTTTAGTGCATTCTCATGTACCAACTGGTTGTTGGCCATGATAGTGGCCTTACTTTTGAGAGCGCTTTGAAGGGCCTCCCTTTCCACTTTTGCTTCTTTCTGCTGTTCCTCCCACACGATCTGCAGATGTCTTTGTCCCTCAGCTAATTGCTGCATCATGTCCGCTATTGTGGGAGTACCCTCCATGGTCTCAATCTAGCCTATCACCTATTCCAATATCCCACTTGTGACACCACTGTAATGGGTTCTTTATCTCCGAGTGGAAGAGATATTGGAATAACTACATAGGCGCCGGTTTGAGGGGATAAGTGATTTATTTAGACTCAATTAAGGTTGACTTTTATCCCTTCTTTGTCCACAGGGTAACTTCTTGTTACGTAAATTCAGCTCCTTGTTCTCTCTTTCACGGCTCTTATCGCGGTCCCGATGTGGTCTGGTCCCGATTTGGAAGGGGTCCGGTCTTTCCTGTGTGGATGCAGCCCAGGTTCCCCAAAATAAAAAGAAGAACGGAAAAACAGGTAAGTGTAGAGGTAAAGTAGGATCTATATAGGATTAATAGGGTGTGAGAGGATAGGTACGTGTGGGGTTTGTGGTGGTATAACTTTTATTTCAATGGTGAGCGTCGCCTTCCTGTGAGATTCCTAGTTTTTCTCCCTTGTTGTGATTCTCTCTCTCTTTTCTCTCTCCTGGGTTTCCCCGTGAGGTTAGGAAGGACTAGTTAGTAGGGTTTCCCTTGTATTACAGGGTTTTCCCTTCCTGGCAGGACCTCCCCGCTATCCTCCCCGTATTCCCTTTTATTTCCTTCGTTCCCCTTAACCACTTTGGTAAGAACCCCCAGTTTCGGTACGAACGTACCTGTGGGGGCCACGCCCCTCCGGGGACGTGGCCGGCTGTTCTGCGGTCTCCCGACTTCACTTTGATAGGGGCGGGAGGCGCCCTGGGGTTTCTCTCCTTCTCCTGCGTTTCTCCTCTCGTGTCGGACTTGGTTCCGGCGGTCCTCGGCTCCTAGTTTTCGCCTTCGTTGCTCCGCGTTTCTTCAGTCTCTTCCGTCTCTCTGCTGACTCCTTCTTCTGGTCTGTCGTTCTTTTCTCTTTTTGCCAAGACGCCTTCTGCGTCTGACGTCATACCTCCGAGGCTCTCTCGAGTGCCCCGGGGGTATGTCATTACGGCCCCTGTAGCCGTACTTGGTCCGGCGTTGACGGACGTCCGGCTACAGAGATTAAGAGTGTTCTGGTGTGTTAATAATGTATCATGGTTTGTGTTGAATGATAGATTGGGATGCTGCATGTGAGGATTTTTGTTATGTGAAGTTGATTCTTGGATTTGTGGTTTGATCACTGTCATATTGACGGACTTGTCTTATTTGTGATTTGCGTCAGAAGAAGGTTTGATTTAGTAGTGGTTGATTTGTTAATCTGATTTGTCGTAATCCAAGATCTTCAAATGTTGGTGAACTTGTATGCACTCAATGTAGTGTGTTTGTGCAATCCTTGCATTCACACAGATCGATTTTTTTCTGAATTGATGAGTTTCCTTTACAGAGATATGCATGCCTTATTTGGGCTGGTGTTATTTATTCTTTGGTTCACAGGAGTAAATACTCTAGCAAAAGGTGGATTGCCGCTGGGCAGGAGTTTGCTGTAATATGAATTGTGAGTACCCAGGGGAAACTAATTGATTTTATTATCAATTGTGAGATTTCTTTGTAGTTTTTCACATAAACATATATATATTCACACACATATACATATATATATATATATATATATATATATATATATATATATATATATATATATATATATATATATATATATATATCCATATATGTGTATGTGAATATCTATCTATATATATATAGATAGATAGATAGATAGATATTCACATACACATATATGGATGCACATACATATATATCGGTTAAAGGCATGCATTGTAAAGACCCGTGTGATGTTGTAATTGTAATTATATTTATCTAGCACTTACTGCCCCTAACAAAGTATTAAAGTGCTTTTGGCATGTAGCACGCCTTTTCAAAACCCAGGCCTCTGCCTGCCTGTGGAATCCACGTCTGGATCAGACTGACTGTTGGGCTGTTTGTGAATTCCCTCTAGACAGAGACCTGAGGTGTGTCCTGCAAATCCTGATGAGTCTTCCTGGGCTAGAGTCGGGAGGGAGGAGCTGACACCTGCACCTGGAAGTGTTGTGTCTGTCCTCACACAGTGCAGTCTCCAGTCCCCTGGAGTTTGTCTGGGGCCAGACTTGGGCAACGCAGGATATTGTAAACAACAGAGACTTTTCTTTGAAATTTGCCTACTAAGAAGGCAAAAATGAGTATATGTAGTGGACCTAAAACCCAAGATTTTGAAAACACTTTTGGTTCAAGAGGAACCTCTGCCAAGTAGAAGAGTGGAATTGCTGGAGGAGTAACCCTGTGCTGTGTGTGCCTTGCTGGGTTGGCCTGCAGTTGCTGCTTCTGCTTTAAAGAGGACAAAGACTGAACTTTGCTGTGTTTCCTGCTTGTGAAGTTTCTCCAAGGGCTTGAAGTAGAGCTTGCCTCCTGTTGTAAGTCTCAGAAATATCAAAGACTTCAGAGTCATCTGGATACAGCACTGGGAACTGTGTATTTTGTGCTCCACCAGAATAAAAACCACCACCACCCCATCAAAAAATCCGCTGCCTGTGCCATGACCTGATGACACCACACGGAGCTGTGCCCGCTTCGCACCGCAACCCTGGTCTCATCTCCACCTGACACCATCACTGAGCCGCTGTTTGCATCGTGACCTGTGGGCCCAGCACTCCACATCGCCTTGCTCACACCACAGCCGCGGTATCCACGAAGACACTGCTCTACACTGACACCAACAATGCTGCCTGCACTGGGGCCCGAGGACACCACTCGTCAGGTAAACAAAGCACTGTCCTGTCCCACACCCCAGCCCGGCCCATCAACTCCAGTGCCATTGCCTCCAGCATCCTCAAAGGATGCCCCTGTCTGCACCACGACCCATTGGTGCCGCACCGAGCCCACCCCACGTCGTACCACCACTTTGGGCCTACAAACAACAGCGATTCAGCAATGACACTGCCAATGTATGTACCGTGACCAGGAGACACAGCACACCACACTGCCCCGCTTCACACCGCCACCCTGGTCTCCCTGATGCTGCAGGATGCCGTCACTGAGCTGTTGCCTGCACCGTGACCTGTGGGCACCACATGTAGCATCATTCTGCTTCGCATCGCAGCCCTGAAGCCATCAATACCAGAGCTCCTGACTTTGTCATCAGCTGGGGTTTGATCTGCAACGCGTGTGACTTCAAGGGCCTGACGACCCCTGCAACAACCTCTGCAACTGATGCCCCCTGATGCCAGTGACTTCGCACTCCGGATCTCATTCTGAGGACCACAACACCCTACATTTCCAAGGTACTGTTTGCGGGTCTTCCCGACACCATAGCTGGCCCATGACCCTGCAGTCGTCATGAACTGTTGGATTTGTTGTTCACGATGCCGTGATAGCCCCAGGCAGAACTATCAACTTCAAGGACCTGTGTATTTTTTATTTAATTCTTGCTAAATTCATATCTTTATTACTGTATGTTGGATTTTTCTCATTTTGGTCTTGTTTTACACACATAAAAATTAGCTATTTTTCTAAACCGTGTGTGGTGTCCTTTTGTAGTGTTTTCACTGTGTTACTGTGTGTTATGTGCAAATGTTTTACACATTGCTTCTGAGATAAGCCTGAATGCTCATGCCAAGTTACCAAGGGTGTGAGCAAGTGGTATCTAAGCTGGGTATCCCCCTAACCCTGTCTAGAGTGAGGGTCCCTACTTGGACAGGGTGTAAACTAACTGCCAACTAGAGACAGATATAAAGTTGGAATATATCAAATCCCAAATGTACACATATGAATAACTATTCAATGTATGTGTTTATATATTGTTTTGGTAATTGTATGTTTATTTGTTTATTTAAATCTATATTTTTTTATTTTATATTTTTTCTCGATATTTCAGTAGTGAAGCACTTATATATTAATGTTATGATCATGTTTACACATTGTGATAGATAAAATAAAATATGTTCAGCATATATATATATATATATGTATATATATATAGATTCCTTAACCCTGAGTAATATATACATTTGCTAAGCAGACCTATAAGAATATCTATATATTTTTAAACCATAAGTGGTATATATGTTTTTACAAAGAAATGCATGTATCAAAATGCATACATGTAATTGAATTATACATAAAAAGCTTACGCTGTACATTTTTGTTTTTAGTATAGTGGTCATGGAGGAAAGAGCCAACACTTGAGTGGGTATTCTGAAGGTAAGATATTTATCAGCGGATCTTATGTTTAGGGGTAATTAATTACATAGTTTGACTGCTTGTACAGAGAAAGATGTACATTCCATGGTTTCTTTCTTGTATGCCGGGTTTGAAGGCCGGGTCCCAATCTGGAGCAGAGGTTCCTTTGTTGTATGTATTTGATGATTTTATTCCATATGAAAGTGATCCTGTTCCATATATTGCTTTCTGGGTGATACAAAGCAGCTTGAAGGTGGGTCTTCTGGAATCCGGTATCCAACATAGGGCCCTCAAGGTAGGGGAGATGTGGGCTTGTGGTTGTACATGTAGGAGTAGCCTGGTAGCACAGTTCAGCGTTTGCTGTAGTCTTCATTGTTGATAAAGATGATCCATGTCAAAGGACATTGGCGTAATCAAGTTTAGACACTACAAGAGAGATAGTAGTTTGAACCTTGTGTGGAAATCCTAGGTGGGGAAAATGTGTCACAGAATTTTTGCAGTAATGAAGCTTGATTTTGCTAACTTATTCACTTGGGCAGTCATTAATTGCATGGAGTACATGGTAATTCAAGGTTTCTTACTACCTTTGATACTTTACAAGGTGGTCCCCGATTGTTAGGCCAGATGCAGAGTGAGTCATAATTTTTCCAATCACCATAAAGGCATCTGAAGATTTTTGAGTTTTCAAATTATTAGTCTCTGTTGTTCCTCAAAATAAAGCTCACCTGCATCTAACCTTGGAATCAACGTGCACTGCTCCCTGTTAGGTACTGATGGGTAGTTCAAGAAGCACTTTTTAAAAACAGTGATCAAAAGGTTATTTTTGAAGATTTGACAAAGCACAGATCGAGTTGGTTGACATCATGACACTTTACATGGTAGCATATTATTAAGAGGATGCTTGTTAAAACATACCTTTTCATTTGTGGGACATACTGGCTACAAAAGTACTCAAGAGTTAACAGGTCTTTGTTTCTACCTCTTCCATTAGGCTTGAGGACTATATCGCGCTCCTGGCAGGTACGGGTATCTGGGGTCTTTGGTTGGCAGTCAGGTTACCCTCTGTCCATGCAAGGACCCTCACTCTAGTCAGGGTAAGTCACACACAATCCACATTATCCTGTGCTCACCCTCTGGTAGCTTGACACTGAGCAGCCAGGCATAAGTTAGAAGGCAATATGTAAAGTATTTGTGCAATAAATCATACAATACCACCATATGGCACCACAAAAATACACCACACAGTGTTTAGAAAAATATATAATATTTATCTGGATAAATGCAGGTCAAAAACGACCAAAGATGCAGTAAGTAAGTGTAGAGATATCACTGGAAAGTGAAATAAAGTGTCTTAAGTCTTTTAAAAGCAAACAAAGTCTCTTTCAAACACAAAGTACCTTGTTCGTGTGACAAATCTCCGCAGAGGGCTGCAGAGGAGGAGAAGCATGGAAACAAAGAGGTGTGTGTCAATTTCTCGGGCCGCGCATGGGGATGCGTTGTTTAGTTTCCACGCAGGGACGGCTGTGCGTCGATTTCCGGTGCTCGTCGTGGATCATCTTTGGGCTGCGGGGTTTTTAGACGCCCTGGAGACGGTGCGTGGATTTCCTGAACTGGCAGGACTAAGTCAATCCGGTGGGAGTTGCGTTGAATTTTCTACTGCACGTCAGGCACTCCGTCGATTCCTCTCTGGAAGTCGGGCCCATGGGAGGCCTCGGTCAAAGGCTTACCTTCGCACTTAGTCGTTTTTCTGAAGATTTTCTTCAGCGGGACAGACCTGCCAGTCCAATCCGACCTCCTGGAACTCTTCTCCGGATAAGCGTCAGGGGAGCCCTCGGTGGAGATTTTTACCTTCGGACTTAGTCGTTTTTTTTAGGTGAAAATCCATCAACTGGGGTAAACCTGGATCTTGATCCGACGTCCTTGGAGCTCTCCTCGGATACGCTGGCTGGGAGGTCCCAGTCAACTTTCTACGTACGGACTTAGTCTCTTTTTTGGAGATTTTCTTCACCGGACTAACCTGCAAATCAGGCAGGGTCGCAGTTGAGGCAAGCCCGCTAGAGTTGCTGTGGCGGGTCGGTCCCTCTATGGAGCTTTTTTTTCAAAAGTTCTCCAAACTCCTCCAAACTTCTGGACCTTCTCCCAGATGTTCCTTTAAGGTTCTTTTGGGATCCACAGCTCACCCCAAGGTTCCAGAGGCTCCGAGATGATCCTTGGGGGGGGTGGACTACAACTCCCAGGATGCACCTGGTGCAAACTCCTTTTTGGCCACTGGACAGTGGTCAGCTAGTTGATTTCCTCAGGAGTTGGTGCAGGGGACTCTGGTTAGCAATTTTTCACCTGTAGCAAACAAGGGAGTCCCTCCTTGAACCAGTTGAAGCCAGGCAAAGTCCTTCTTGTGGTGAAGCCCAAGTGTGCAGCTGGTGCAGTCCTTCAGAGTGCAGGGTCCAGGTGCAGGCCAGGGGTCCAGCAGGGCAGTCCTTTTTCTCCTTTGGTTCTTCCTTGTTGGAATCTGATAGGGATCTGAGGTGTGGGTGCAGGTCTGACAGTTTTATCCTTGCCCCTGGGTGAAAAGCAAGGGGGTCCTGGTTCTCCAATCAGGTGCAGGGTCCTTCCCCCTATGATGACCACTTCCTGGGAAGTGTGGCAAAAATCAATCCCAGGAGGCAACATTCCTCAAAAATCCATTGTGGCTGAAAGTGATTTTTGGAGGTTACAACTGGCTGAGCCCACCCACTGGTGTGGCTAAGAATCAAAAACACACCCCTCTCCTGCCCTCTCCTAATCTAATCAAGGGGGCACCTAGTTGTCTGGGGTTGCAGGATGTGGGGGTGTTGCTGGGTTGCTCCAAATGTCCTTCTCTGCCTTTGAAGACCAGTTTGGCAGCCCTCCCCCTTCCTGCCTCACCATCTGCTGAGGGGAGATCCCCTCCCACAGGCACATCTCTTTGTGTGAAGCCTGGCCAGGCTGCCAGAGGCTATCCAATCAGAGTACAGCAGCAAAAACAATGCAGGGCTGAAATTGTCAACTTTTCAGGTAAAGTTGAAAACTTTTTACCTGACAAAGTTAAATTAAATCCCACAACTGGATTATTATATTATAATAATTAATTAATAATTAATAATTCATTTGATACCAAACTCTCGGTATCTGTCACTTAAGGCGACTTTTAAAATTAAAATAAAGTCTCCCCATTCTAGCCTATGAAGGCCATTCACTACAATGAGGGAAAAACAAATGTGGCTGTTTTTACCACACCAGGGCTTATAAAACTATTTTTATAAGGTCCCTGCTTATAGTTACATGGCGCCCAGCGCTAGGGGCACATAGGGCACACCTTAGGAGTGACTTATATGTACAAATAAGGTAGTTTAAGACTTTGGAACTACTTTTAATTCCAAAGTTGAATTTGCATATAACTTTAATTTAAAAGCAGCCAGCAAGGCAGGCCTGCCTTTAAAATGACCCTGGGCACCTCAGCAGTGCACCTATGGGTGCACTACCTATGCTGGGGTCCCTAAACCTACCTGCCCTACCATATACTAGGGACTTATAAGTAGGTTGACTTAGCCAATTATAATTAGCCTAATTTGCGTACTGATTTTACACAGAGCACAGGCCCTGGGACTGGTTAGCAGTACCCAGGGCACCATCAGAGTCAGGAAAACACCAGCAAAAAGTGGAAAATGGGGGAAAAAGTTAGGGGGCCTCTGCAATCAGTCCTGTTCTCTCACATCCACCATCTCTTAGATTGCCTAATTTGTGATTTGTAGCTCCATGTACGTAGCAAATCATTCTGTCTGTCCAAAGAAATGGCAAATTACAAAGCAAATAAAACTCTAGATTGGACATAAAAACCAAAATCAAGAACATGGCCTCCAACAGCAGGCGAGGAAGGCAATTGGGTCATTTCATGTCATTTAAATTTCAATTAGTTGAGGAGCAAGTGAGTGCAGAAACTGTTTCAAGCAGATTATAAAATCTCAGCTACAACTCAGTGGCTGTGTTTAATAGCTAATGTCCTCAGACTGACGTTGTTAGACCTGACAGCCTTAGGGTGGTCACCCCCTAACTTTTTGCCTGCTTCCCTCCACTTTTTAGATACTGTTTTTGCTGGTTTTAAGACTCTGCACACTTTACCACTGCTAACCAGTGCTAAAGTGCATAGGCTCTCTCCCTTTAAACATGGTAACATTGGATCATACCCAATTGGACTATTTAATTTACTTACAAGTTCCTAGTAAAGTGCACTATATATGCCCAGGGCCTGTAGATTAAATGTTACTAGTGGGCATTCAGCACTGATTATACCACCCACTTCAGTAGCCACTTAACCTTGTCTCAGGCCTGCCATTGCAAGGCCTGTGTGTGCAGTTTCACTGCCAATTCGACTTGGCATTTAAAAGTACTTGCCACGCCTAAATCCCCCCTTTTTCTACATATCAGACACTCCTAAGGTATGCCCTAGGTAACCCACAGGGCAGGATGCTGTGTAGGCAAAAGGTAGGACATGTACCTATGTAGTTTACATGTCCTGGTAGTGTAAAACTCCTAAATTCGTTTTTACACTGCTGTAAGGCCTGCTCCCTTCATAGGCTAACATTGGGGCTGCCCTCATACATTGTTTGAGTGGTAGCTCCTGATCTGAAAGGAGTAGGAAGGTCATATTTTGTATGGCCAGAATGGTGATATAAAATCCTGCTGACTGGTGAAGTCGGATTTAATATTACTATTTTAGAAATGCCACAGTGAGTATTTCTCCGTACTTAAATCTTTCTGTGCCTTACAATCCACGTGTGGCTGGGTTTAGTTGCCAGCTCCTTGGCATTCACTCAGACACCCCCATACACAGGATACTCAGCCTCACTTGCATACCTCTGCATTTTGAATGGGACTTCCTGAGTTGGGAGGGTGGAGGGCCTGCTCTCACACAAAGGACTGCCACACCCACTACTGGGACCCTGGCAGACAGGATTGAACTGAAAGGGGACCTGGTGCACTTCTAAGCCACTCTTTGAAGTCTCCCGCACTTCAAAGGCACATTTGGGTATAAAACAGGGCCTCTGCCCTACCACCTCAGACACTGGCTGGAGAAGAAACCTGAACCACAACCTGCATCCTGCCAAGAAGAACTGCCTGGCTGCCTAAAGGACTCACCTGACTGCTTTCTACAAAGGACTGCTGCCTTGCTGTTGCCCTGCTGCCTTGCTGAACTCTTGCCTTGCTGCAGAGGTGTTCTCCAAGGGCTTGGATAGAGCTTGCCTCCTGTTCCCTGAAGTCTCAGGACCAAAAAGACTTCTCTTTTTCAACTGGACTCCTTGTGCGCCGAAAACGTGACGTACAGCTTGCTCCGCAGTGAAAAATTCACTGCACGCCGATCCGGAAAGACGCCGCTCGACCCCGCGAGGAAAAGATCGATGCGATGCCTGCAGTGCGACCAGAACTTCGATGCACGGCCCGCCTGGACAACGCCGCCCGACTTCCAGAGAGGAAATCGCCGCAACGCCTGCCCTGAAGGAGAAGATTCCACGCACAGCCCACCGGAACGGCGTGCAGCCAGATAACAAGCCAAGGATTCCACGCACAGACCCCGGGACATCTGGTAATTCCGCAACCCACAGGAGACTGTCCGCATGCCGGAAAACGACGCACGACTTCCCCGCGTGAAAAATAACTACGCAAGTCCGTGTGTGAAGGGGCGAAACCGACGCACACACCATTTTTCCACGTATCTCCTCCTCTGCAGCCCTTTGCAGAGATTTTCCACTCCAAACCAGGTACTTTGTGCTTGAAAGAGACTTTGGGGGTCATTCCCACCCTGGCGGTTCATGACCGCCAGGGCCGGGGACCGCGGAAGCACCGCCAACAGGCTGGCGGTGCTTCCTGGGCCATTCTGACCGCGGCGGTAAAGCCGCAGTCAGAAAAGGGCAACCGGCGGTTTCCCGCCGGTTTACCCCTGGCCCAGGGAATCCTCCATGGCGGCGCTGCTTGCAGCGCCACCATGGGAATTCCGACCCCCTTCCCGCCATCCTGTTCCTGGCAGTTTTTACCGCCAGGAACAGGATGGCGGGAACGGGTGTCGTGGGGCCCCTGGGGGCCCCTGCACTGCCCATGCCACTGGCCCCATAAAGATTTTCAGTGTCTGCTTTGCAGACACTGAAAATCGCGACGGGTGCCACTGCACCCGTCACACCCCTACAACTCCGCCGGCTCCATTCGGAGCCAGCTTCATTGTTGAGGGGGGTTTCCCGCTGGGCCGGCGGGCGGCCTTCTGGCGGTCGCCCGCCGGCCCAGCCGTAAAGCCAGAATGGCCGCCGCGGTCTTTTGGCCGCGGTGCGGTCATTCGGCGGTTCCCTCCAGGCGGGCGGCTCCCGCCGCCCGCCGGGGTCAGAATGACCCCCTTTGTTTGCTTTTTAAAGACTTAAGATACTTTATATCACTTTTCAGTGATATCTCTACAATTTCATATTGCATCTTTTATCGTTTTGACCTGCAAATACCCAGATAAATATTATTATTTTTTTTAAACAATGTGTGGTGTATTTTTGTGGTGCTATATTGTGTTATTGTATGTTTTATTGCACAAATACTTTACACATTGCCTTCTAAGTTAAGCCTGACTGCTCAGTGCCAAGCTACCAGAGGGTGGGCACAGGATAATTTGGATTGTGTGTGACTTACCCTGACTAGAGTGAGGGTCCTCAACAGATAGCTTTAAAGGAGAGACGCTTGTCAATGCAGTCTGAAGCCACTACATCTTTGTACCCTCTTTATCTTGAGTGCTATGTGCCGAGTTCTTCTGTCAGCTTTAGCTGCCAGTCCTAATCATAGCTTGGCCACGGACCCGCTTTTAGCAGACGCTTCTTCTGATGCTGGACCTCTCGAACATAAGGCTGATCCACAGGGTACAAAACATTGATGGGAGTCGAAGAAGCATACATGTACTGCTGCAACCCAGACTGATAAGTCTCGTGATTCTCCTTTATTGTTCAAATCCAAGGGAGTGCTTGTATCCACTTCTTGTCAAAGTGAGGAGGATGACTTTGATAGTAGTGTTTTATTTAAATATTTATTTATTTATTACAGGAGGCTCAATTGAGCACCGTGGAGCTACAGCTGGAGTCTCTCCTCCCCGTTCCAGCTTGGCGTTTTTTAATTGCCCGGGTGAAGAGCATATCATGCGGCTGTGCAAGCAGTCCCAGGATCCACTCGCTCTAGGATGGGGCATCGTTCTCCGCAGCCACAAGGTTACCAATCAATTTATCCCCAAATCTGTCTATTTTGAATTTACCTCCTGCAGCTTGCTCATACGTGGTGGTATTGATGAATGTTACCCCTTCAAGAGAAAATCAATCAGAGTAATTTTTTGAGCTCCAGAAAAAAAAGTATTATATTGGTTGGCGCACAATAAAAACTTTCCCTCAGTATTAGCAGGGAAGATTTTGTTAGTACAGTGGGTTGGTTGAGTAGGGCCTTGTCAAGCAAATGAGCAAAGTGCTGGTGACTGTGTTGTTATATATTTTAGGTCTCCTTCAGGAGTAACATCTATTTTGCACAGCAAGTAGCACTGAGGAAGGGCGTTTAGTACTATTGTTTCTGTCCCCCATGGGTCTGTCTATATGCCATATTTTATGCCTCCTTCTTGTTTGTTCAATTGACCAAATGGGCCTAATAATCCTAAAGGGGAGAGGTGGATCTTTTTTGCGAACCCACTGTTTCTGGGCAAGCCCCTCGTCTCTCCTGTTATTATTCAATTTGCTGTCCCTGTAAGCAATAGATCTGACGTGCTGTCTGAGGTTGATTGACTACAGCAATCAATCCTTTCTGATAAAGGCATTAACTGTGCGTCTCGTAAGGCTACATCAGTTTCTTTTGGGGAGTTCCCCTTCTATGCTCTAATTAGTTGGAATACGCCTGGCCTTAAGCGTAAAGTTTGTAAACCGGACTGACTGTTTATATTCACAGGTTCGATTTTGTAGTCTTACAAGAAACCTGAACACCTTTAGAGGGGATTCTCTTGTTATTCTTCACCTGCTTTACCTTCTGTGCATGGGAGAGCCAAAGGTGGCTTATTCATTTGGGTAAAGTTAGGCCTTAAAGTGCTCGTAATTCAGATTGCCTCTATCAATCCAACCTTTCAGGTCATTCTTATTAAAGGTGAAGAGGGGCCTTTTATTTGTACATAATTACATTTTATAATAATGTATTTTTCAATTCTTGTTTTCAACTTCTTGAGGAGTTGTTTTTATTTATTGATGGTTTGAAGCCAATTGGTACTAGCAATCCTTGTCAGCCAACTGGATTTTCAACAGATGGGTTTAGAAAGAGTCTTTGACATCTCAGAGGGGTAGAAACTTAGCTGGTCTTTTAGCCTCACACGATTTAGTTAATGTCACTTCTGAGTTTTGTGATTCAGGGCAGGGGGCACCTACTTTAAGGGGCAGGGGACGGTCCTCGGTTATAGATTATATTTTTGTTTCAAGGAGTTTTTTTACAGAGGATTACTAACTATACCATCCCGAGTCTCAGTGGAGGATCATAACTCCTTGTGTCTGGAGGGAGTTCTTTACTTGAATAGGAACGCAGACCCTGCAGCTGGCATGTAATCATCAACATTCTTCTAATGTCCTGCAACCTGTTTGGTCCCAGAGAGACCAGCCGCTGCCCAGAGAAATAGTAAGATCTTTTGGGGAATACTTGCTAGATTACGCTGGAGAGATGAACCTCCCCAAGATCAGCTGGAGTGTAATATTTCTGCTACAGATCGCGTGAGTCATTTTTCTGCCATTTATCAGGTGACTGAAGATGAGTGTCTAAGGGTTCTTCTCCTTGATCCCCTGAAAAAATTCTGCCCCTTTCCAGGTTACCCTGAATGAAGATGTTCTATCAATCAGGCAGAGATCTGGTGGTAAGACACTGGGGCCAGATGTTGTTCCAATGGACCTTGTGAAAGCTAACACTGTATCCTGGGGACCCCAGCTGACTAACTTATTAAATAATGCCCAAAGTACTGAGCTGCCTGATTCTTAGGCTCAATCAATTATTGTCCGTATTTTTAAAAAGGGAGATCAGAGTCGCCAAAGTGCTATCGCCCTATCTTACTAATTGATAGCTCAGTGAAGGTCATGAGGCAGGTCATTATTTTCAATCGAGTGCAGGTCTGAGCCAATCTTAGTAACATCTCATCTCCGTGGCAGTACAGTTTCCAGTCAGGGTTAGATACAGTGGTGTAATCCTTAAATCTTCACCTGATCGTGGCAAAGTATGTCATCACAAAGTGCTGTCCACTGTACCTTGCCTTTATGGACCTATCCACTGCTTTTGATTGTGTGGATAGGACCAGGTTATGATAAACTCTGTTACATCTGGGAGTGTGCATCCTTAGAATTGGAGGTTCCCAAACCTTTACTGACAGCATGGAGTGTTTGTGGTTATGTGACACTTGGGGAGTTCTTTATTAGTAATCGACTGTTAACCTGGCATTAACTCCCACACTTGTCTCATTACAGTACTTTATATTACCCCAATATTGCCCCGCCAACGGCGGGCACTGTGCAACACTTATCAGTGGATATAACTTAGCTGCTTTTATTGACATAGACAAATGTGTAATTGCCCGTAAGTATTTAAATTCAGTTGATTCGGCAAGCATTAACTTCACTGCTAAATCACAATTCTGTAAATACAATCATCATACTTAGTTTGTTGGTCTCATAATTCAAGAACAATCAATTTGAAATTAATTCAAAATAGAAATGCAGAAATAGCAGTGACTGGTCGGCCTTTGAGTCCTGGCCTCTGTTTGTCATGTCTCTTTGACCCATTCTGTCTGTAGGCAATCCCACATTTCGTTTTGGAGGGGGCTTAGTCCATAGTGTTCGTTTTACCACGTTCCTTCGAGGGGGTAGCCTCTAATTTTTTGGATTAGGCCCAACTCGCTACCTGGCGTGTACCTATGCCCTGCCATCTGACCTGGCGGGTCTGGGCTGCGAGTGCCATGTTCTGCTTACTCCTCTTAGCTGGCCTCCTTTCACCCTGCCATAAGGCATCCCCAGGTGTCTGGCCTTCCATTTGCACACTACCTTACTAGGTGTGCTTACTGTCCATTTTGGTAAAACCTCCTTTAATTTCCCGCTTGCCCCTTCTGTCTCTCCGGCATCACGACTGGATGCTTTGCTGTCGGGGTGGGAGGGTGGCTTTTCTTTGCTCCTGTTTGCGCGCGGTCCTGGGTCATCTGTCTGACCCTCCAGAGGACAGCGTGCTCCTTAAATGCCCCCTCTTAGCTCCTTACCGGTATCCTCTTGGTTCCGCATATGGGGGGTTTGAATGATTCAAACCCCCCCATTGGCCTTTTGGCTTCTCGCGCCTACTCCGCCAACTTGTTGCTTGGGGGGGAGGGCACCACAGCTGCGCGGGCGTGACATGCCCAAAAAAACGGTTTGACCGGTCCCTTCTGGGTCTAAGGCGGCCGTTATGCCGCCGGCCTGTTATGCCCCCTTCGGGGTCGACCTTTGCTCAAAATGCAGCAACGCTTGGGGACCGGTTATCAGCGCTTTTGGTACGGCTTCCGGAAGATTTCAGGGTTCCTGTTAACTGTCAAGAGACGGGCGAAAACAGCTCGACATTATAAAACTGCGTGTTTGTACGAGGCTGCTGGGGATTGGTAACTGTTACAGGGTGCTAAGAAAAGGCCTGGGGTCACCCTTGATCAATGGCTTTTTAGGCAAACTTGAAGAGTGTGTGGGGTGTCAGATGACCCTTGAATGGCAGCATGCCACTATGGTGGGATACAAGTTTCTTAGAGCAGCCACTTTTAAACGCATGGCCTTTCTTTCCAGGTGGTTGGTGCATTATACGCCATCTGCAATGCATCAAATGTACCCCAATATAGCGAATCAGTGTTTTAGATGCATGCAGGAGGAAAAATGGGACTGGCTGCATATTTTCTATTTCTGCCCCAAGCTGACCTGCTTTTGGCAGGATGTATGTTCAGCTCTTAACGAATGTATTCATGTTACGATCCATCCAGAGGTCCAGCTGATTCTGTTTGGGGTGTCCTCTGCTACTCGAAAGCTTAGGCTACCTCTCCAATATTTTATATGTGACACTATATCAGTCGCCCGTTCCCTTGTTTTACAATATTTTGCAGATATCTGGGATGAATTTGGAGGTTATCTGAAGAGTAAGGATGCATGCAGGCATTTTCACACTTGGTAGCATAGTATGACTTTTGGTTGACCCGTAGCTAAAGACAAGCAGATAAATGATTTAATCACTGTTTGAAATCATAATCATGCGGACCTGCACTTTTCCCTTTTACCCCGCAGCTTGGGCCCAAAGTACGCTCTCTTCTTGTAATTTTTGTTAAGCTAAAATGAAGGTCAAGCGGTAGGCCCTCATGGGTATGGATAATGTATGATATATATTTAGATGCACTTTAACAATGCCATGGGGGTTGCAACCACACTGCATGTACATTAGTGGCATTATGTCATGCTCTCTGTCCTTTTTAGGTTGAGCGTGCAAGCCTTTGACCCGTTTTAAGAATTGTGGGCTTTTAACCACGCCCAGCACTTTCACTTGTTCGTGGGCTTTCCTTTAAAAAATCAATTGTTATCATTGGTAAATGCTTTACGTTTGTCCCACCTTGGGGCAGTTTTATTAGCTCCTTGCAGACTGTCCATGTTACATGGATATTTGCACGAATGCCGATCCGTTTGAGACTGTGAACGAATTTCTTTTTGCTTTTGTGTCTCTCCTTCACTCTCATGGCGGCTGTGGCGCTTTGAATCAGTTCGCTAATGTCAACTAATGTTTTACATTTCATTTTCAAGAAAAGCCCAGTTAAGAATTTGCAGCGCCAATAGCTCTAACTCATGTTGATATTACCGCTTGATGTATAAATAAATTAATTTTAAAAAATACACTAAAGAACAGAGCATGCAATAAAAGCAATTTGTGAATGCAGTCAGATATGGAGGTCTGCTGTCTCTAGAAGACCTTCATCTCTTTTTTCAGAAATCAGAGAAATAAATCCAAGGCTCATGATATTAGTACGGCATGATTTCTGAAGGTTTTTACAAAGGACCTTTCTGCCACTTAACAGAGAAAGACTTCCAGCACTGAGCAAATAATTGAACTGACCGCACTGTAGAAACTGTGCAGTAACGCAGCGAATCCCAGTCCATGCATACATGGGCAGGGACATAGCGCTGTGTTGCTCGAAGGAAACATCTTGGGTCCATTACATTAAAAGTGTCAGGTGTCATTGTTTTATTTTAACACGTTAAAAGCGCAACAGTAGCATTTTACCCTGTTTTGTCAAAGGATTAAGAATGGTGAGACATTTTTCAGAGCTAATCAACACTAGCATACGCTGCATAACTAATTATGTTTAAAAGTGGATTTTTTTTCACAGCTGTGTAGTTTCTAAGTAATAAAAATATTGTTATGTGTACTTCAGCCTAAAATGTGTTATTTGCATGCAGATGCGGCTCTCATTATGAATTACACCGTAAAAAGTCATCGAAGGGCCACTATTGAAAGGTATTAGGTGAGAAAATGTGTCAGCGCTATTGCCAGCAAATTAAGCCCCACTCATAATACTCAACAAACGTGAGTAAAACACCACACCTACACAAGTTAATACAAGTGTGTTCCATTTGAGGCACCACCTGTGTGTCCCACATTGGTTATTTTGAGATCCTTCTTAGGTTTTATATATTCTGTCGCTTGCCTATCGATGTAAGGTCTGTTGTTTTGTACACTATCATCTTATTACAGACTTTATTATAGTCAGCCCACGTAATTTCGATATGTGCAAAAAATCCTCCGACCCCATGCACCGCAGTTATGAGTTCTGTGATGAGAACGGGAATCCCCCAAACCTCTTTTGACAGAAAAAAATGTCAGATAAATAACGAGACATGCATATTATGTGCAGAAAACTCCTAGATCAATTTGTTTTGCCACATTTTGAACGTAGCAATCGGAACTGGGTGCAATTTATTGAACCAGACATATTCCTATTGTTGCATTGTTGGAATATGTCTGGGCCCTTATTTCACTTAGGGTGCACTGTTCCCGTTTGCACCATGGTGCAGCTCTAGGTGCACTGTGCTCAAACAGGGGTAGTGCGCCCTATTACAGAGAATGTGCTGCCCTAGGGCAGCCGTAAACCCATGCTATCCCGGGGACAGCACATTCAAGTGAAATATGTAGCGGCTGCTTGAAAGCTGCTCTGCGTTTCATTGTGCAGACAGCACCCACCTGCCCTTTGAGGGCATTCATGGTACCCCTCTTCAGAAGGCTGCCATCGGGGGGTGCAATTTCAGTGCACCCCCTGACAGCCTTTTTGCCATTTTGCCGGTGTCAATAATACAGCACAGGCACAGAGACAAAGAGAGTCCCTCATTTGCATGAGGCCACGCCCCCATGCAAGTGAGGTAATGCTCTCTAGCTGTAGCCATGGCACTACATATGCACCAGTGCTATCAATATATCAGAAGAGGCCCCACAAGCATCTACTAGAACCCCTTCTGTAATATCAAAGTGCTCCAGGTGCACAAATGGGGCACACATAGCCGTTGTGCCCCTGTGGCACTTTCTGTAATGCAACCCCAGGTTTGATAGTTATTGCACTCTTTTCCGGGATGTGCATAATCAGGACCTTAATGTTTAGTCATAAGGTCAAAAGTGAGAGGAATTATTCTCTAATGTCAGAGTTCTGGTATCTCAGTTCATGGGGAGCCATCCTTTTTGACACCCTTTGAAACTGCCATTTGTTTGATATTTTTGTTATCTATGATGCAGAAAATGACTAATATGACCTATTTATTGAAGTTAATCACATTAAGATGTGCATACTTTATTATTCCTACTGTAACAGGCTGATGAGTTGCATTTTATAATAGCAGACACCCTGTAAACCATCCAGATTTAGAGCTAATTGCTGTGAGTATTGAAAAGTCGCACACATAATACTGACAATAAATTTCAGAATTGTCCACTGACTAGAGGAACACTCCTACAAATCCTACATACTAGTGGGTTTGATGCTGTGTTTCAGATAGAACTTTGGGCCTGATTCACAAAGGTAAACTTGTACGTTTTAGAATTCACAAAGCTGCATTTTAATAGTAATTTTAGGAGTGCCGATACTTCAGGGCGGAGAACTCCGCACGTAAACAAAATAGGCATGTCTCACATTTTTATGTTGAATTTCTCTGCCCGACTGTGGAGCATCTGCTCTCATAAACTTACTACTAAAATGCAGTTTTAAGAATCACAAAATAAACGTAAACTTGTACAAAACTGTACGTTTATCTTTGTGAACCAATCCCCAAGTTTAAAAGAAAGAGTGCACCTCTGGCAAAAACACACTAGATCAATATGATGAAAAGGATCATCTATAGTAAGGGTTTTGTGTCTAATTTGATCCACTCTTTGACAGGCGGTATGTATAAGATATTAACATAAGGATTCAATATGCCCTTTCAAATAGAACGTGCTAGTGTACACAGAAAGGTGTGAGCCTCCAAAACACCTAAAGTGAAGCTTAAGTTGTCTTTCAGTTTATTTCTTATGATGAAGAATTCCAATTTTCAGGGTGCCATTTAAATAACATCCCAAATCATACTGCAATACAAAGAATTTGTTTCTACAATCCTCAGTGCAAGAAAACTTCAAAGAAATGTGTGGGCGCAACTCAAATTTAGTTGATTGTCACTGCATATTTTTTAGAATAGAGAGCCTCAATTATGTCAAGATGATGTAATTTGCAATATTATATTTATTGTTCTGTAAGTAAATAGCCCAGAACACCATATGTATGAATCCAGCTATGAATCCCTAGTATGGGGCTCACTGGGGTTGAATCTGAAATGTTTTTTCAGTGTAGCTTTCGTACATTTCTTTCAAAACTTTGCAAGCTTCATTAAAGCCAGACCTACTGGCAAACTGATTTTGAAGCTTTTCAGTCCCTGACATTTGTTATTTGTCCATGAAATTATAGCTATTTTGAACAAAATTGCAATCAACTCCTAAACTGCAAATCTAGTGTTCCCTAATGTCACCCTAAATGTACCCAAGAATATGGAAGATTCGACAATCTCTCCATTCTCCAGAGAGTACTTAGGTCCTCATTTACAAGAAACTGACGCATCAGCCCTGATGTGTCAGATTTCATGTGCTGCCCTATGATCCCCTAACAACAACATGGATGCGCTATATTCAGAATACAGAGCTCCATGACGCACATTTTTACAGATGCGTCATAAATTCTGAAACTCACACATTGCTGGACTAGCATTAAAAAAATGACACTACTCCAGCAATGAGAGGAGGCCCCCATAGAGAAAGGCCATATCAGTTTTACACCTGCTCTGAGCAGGAGGACAATTTAGATGCAGTGAAGTCACAGAATAACACAGTGAAATGTTGTAAATTTCACTGCTTCAGTCCTACATGGGTTTTCCCGTGGGAACGCCTACGCTGCATACATTATACCTGATGCAAGTATAATGTGACACAACAGTTTACAAACTGACACATTGGGCCCAATATGTCAGTTTGTAAATCAGGAGCAGTGTAGAGCACTGCTCGCACCACCCCTGTATCAAAAAAATGACAACAATGTAACATTGTGAATGAAGCCCACAGTTCCTGGCTGGCAGTTGCATTTGTGTACTTTTTAAGCACACTGAATGAAGTTGAGTAATGTCTTGTAAACAAGGTCTATATATGTTACTGTTTTAATTGCTGGAAATATTTATGAACTTTAACTTTGGGCATGCACAGCAGGCCTCATGACTGAGTCAGGTTTCATGCCAGGCCCCACTCCCTAGCTCCTTAACTACAGACAACCCCTACATGTAACCATGTGACCTAATCGGCAATCAGGCAGTGCCCAATGTGCCTGTGTGACAGATCAGTGTGTGTGTCAGTTTTGCAGCTGTTTGTGGGCCTGTTTTATGGTCTGGTGTGCTGGTTTGTACTGTTTATTTTCCTGATTACTACAAACGTTGACTACAGCAAACTAAATGCATGCAGTCTCTCATACCTTACAAATTACCCATGCAGCATGTCTTTAGAACTTCAAAACTAGCCTGATTTGGAAATGAGGGCAACTGTGTTAGCTATCTGGTTCGCTAATGGAGGCCATTTTTATTTTGGTGCCCGGGCCTATTTTTTGTCCCAATCTGACTCTGCATGTAACTATAGGCCAAGCACAGCATAAATGCTCTAAATATTTTACTTTTGTTCATTGTTTTGCAGGATTTACGAATCCTGTGCTATATTTGTGAATCCTCAGGTCCAGGGCATCTGCAGGACACAGAGAAGGTTCTGGATCCAGGAATCGTACAATAATAATTATATATATATATATATATATATATATATATATATATATATATATATATATATATATTTGAATGCCAGCTGGTGTCTCTTTGTCCCATGTCCCTACATGGAACAGGGGGACAGGGCAGCTTGATCCTATCCTTTAATGCCCTTTGTCTTTTTTATTTCCAAACACAGTGCTCAGTGCAATAGCAATGTTTCTCTGACGGCCAATCAATCATACCACCTGTGTAACGGTGGTTAGGCCAGAGCTGCCATTGAAAAAGCATTTTTGATTTCTTAGGTGTTTCATGGCATGTTTTGTGTAGGTCAGTCAAGCAGAGGCAAAAAAGGTGGATTTCTCAAAAGGGATATTTCCCATTTTAACTCCCTTGTGGTTCTTTTCTCCTCCATACAGAGAAAAAGAGATGAGCACAATTTCTTCAAACTTGACATGTAATTAAAAAAATACTCAAGGAATGCTTTTTGTTTGGTTTAGTGTATATCCATTCAGTAGTTTTCAAGAAATTACAATATGTTGGTGAGCTTAAAGGTTTGACAATTAAAGATCTCTGGACTATTAGTCTGCAGATCCAGGTTTGCAAACTGTCTGTAGACTTATATTAAAAAACAAAAGCCCCACATTCGATGAAGAAGCTCTTACTTCTGTTGTCCATTGAGGGTCTGCTGAAGCACAGGTGGGTGCGTGAACCTCTTAAAATAATGGTATATGACTCCTTCAAAATATTTTTAAAAATACAGGGCTAGGCTACAGGTTGACACCACAGCCAACTCATGCTAAGTACGGCTGAAGGCACTGAGTATTGGGGGTAGGAGTCTGCAGCTTTCTGGGCTCAAGGGTTGGATACAGGTCAGGCCTTCTTGCAAAGCCTGCAGTGTATGACCTTCAGCCCCACAGATGTACAAGGTATAGCTCAAACCTCCTGCACACAACCTTCAGCCTCATAGGTGCCCTAAGGAGCCTTGACAACCCCCATCACAAACTGCCTCTTTACATTTGCCCACATCTTTACCTTTGCACCCATTGCGTGATCTTGTTAAGATCCGACAAGTAAAAATATTTTCACCAACACCCACCCCTTTGACATTGTCCTCTTTATCAAATCTGCATGAAACCTGAAATTCCTGCACTGGGTTAAACTTGCTAACAGCCTGTCAAATATCTTGCTGATTCATTTACCTTCACCAAAGTTATTAGAAAAATAATACTTTTTTGACTCACCTCATTTAACTCTGCCCCTTCTTGGTGGATTAGCATGAAACTCAATATATTCTGAGTAAGTTAAACATCAGTAACTTGCACATTATAAGGGTCTGTCAAATGTCCTGCAGATCTATACTAAGGCGCCAAATGTATTATAAAATAAAAGATTCATAGCCCCTTCCATTAAAATTTGCTCCTCCTTGATTGGTCTGCATAAAATTTGACATACCAACAGAAAGTAGACATTGTAAAGGTTTGCTCAAATTCATGCAGATTTGTGAACCATCACCACAGTTATTACTATATGAACACTTTCTGACCCCTTTCCTTTTAAATGTGCCCTCCGTTGATAAAGCAGCACAAATTTAAATATATTAAGAGCTGAACATTGCAAATGGCCACCAAATTTCTTGGCAAGAACCCACAACTTCCTGAGAGTTTCTCACATGACAGAAACCACATTAATGTTTTCCCCTCCTACACATCGCCATGCCACACAACACTATGTCACAATCATGCAACCAGCTATGTGGACCGAACTGTACACCATTCAATCTTCTTCAGATGCACATCACTTAGTATACTCACATCACGTACAACACTTATTGCTTTACTAATGCATAACACCTAGAGCTACTATGCAACATACACCCTGTACTCCTGTGAGATTCATCATTCAGTGCTCACTGTGGGGCATTATTCAGTGCTCCCCTAGAGAATACCACCCAGATCTCCCCGGGTACACATCACTCATGCCCCCTCTGTACATTCTGCTTTGTTTCACTGATGCATACTACCCTATTCCCTTTCCTGTACAAAGATGTGTACCACTGCTGGCCTGTGTACATTGATGCTTATTTGCTTGTTTGTCTGTGTGTGCCTATGTCTATAGAACGGAGATAAAATCTGTTTATTTAGGTGTGATAATTGGTTTGCATTTGTGCTTTCTCCATATGTGTACCTATATTGTTTGCACACTAGAGAAACAAGGATTGTTACTTAAAGACTTGAGTTGATTCACAAAACTTCAGACTAAATAGAATGTATTGAAAATATACTTGTGGGTAAGCAGATAGGTCAGGTGTAATCAGTAAACCATTACGCTGTGCACAGTTCCATACATGACATTACTGTAAAGAGACCCCTAGGGCTGTGTCAATGAAGTGATCCACCATTAGGGTCACATCCAGAGAAACACTTTTGAAGTAAAAACAAAAGCAAAAAGCATTCTACTGCTTAATCTAGCATAGGCACCATTATGTTGGCTAAAGGAGAAATGGATGCCCTGGCTTCTGAGGTGTAGTGTCTGCCCCAACCATGGAACCTACATATGAATTACGCCACACAGGATCTGCTATCAAAATTACTTTATTCTGCCTTCACTAATGTACTGTGCAACACATTATACTTTATATTAACCACACTATAACACCTCCCCATCCCTTATGTACTTCCTGTTGAGACCTCCCAGAACCTTTAGGATTCTAGTACACATAACATCAAAATGCAACATCTCCCCCTTTGGCAAATAAAAAGGTGTAAGACAGCACAAAAATCACAATGTTGAATAATCAGTGAGATGCTCTCACTTGTCTGCCAGCTCGGGTGATTTGAAATGATTGAGGTTCACACTGATTGGGCAACTGTGCAATAGGCTCATGCTCTTGAGCCGGACTAGGTGGTATGGTCGCTTCCTGTACAATTTCAGGATACAACAAGTGTCTTGGTAGGTGTTTAAAATGGGTTTGTCCAGCCTAATAAGCCATCACCATATGTCCTTTGCACGCCACAACCTGTAAAGGATCAGCAGCAAAAGGAGCATCCATTTTTCGTTTGCATTTTTAACCAATAACCAGTCTCCTTTGTTTAAAACTGACTCCTTGGCATGGCGATGCTGATTTGCATATGATTTCCTTTTCCTTTTCCGAGCTGCATCATTGTCTTGAATCTTATCAGTATTCACTAATCGATCCAGGGTCCATTGCGGTAGTTTCGTTCTGATGGCTCTCCTAAATAGCAAGATGGCTGGACTCTCATCAGTCGTGAGTGAGGAGGGCCTGACGCATGGCTTGGTTGATGTTGATTCCCTCCATGGGCACTCATTGAATGACCCTCTTGAAGCAGCCCATGAATTGTTTGACTGCGCCATTGGCTTGAGGCAAAAGAGGCGCAATCTTTTGGTGTTTTATGTTGAGTCACACAAAGAACTCTTTAAACTCTTTGCTGTTAAAAGGTGAGCCATTATCAGATTTGAGAATTTCAGGGATGCCCCACATTGCAAAAATGTCATCAAGCCATTCTATGACTTTGTCACCGGTTGTCGAGGATAGGTCTTCCACCAAAGGAAAAAGTGAATATTCGTCTATGACTACCACAAGATGGTGTCAATTTCCTAAAGACTCAAAAAAGTGAACTGCAGCTCTCTTCCAGGCACTGGCAGGAAGATCAGACATTGTCACTGGGTGTTGGGTCATTTTGGGGGACAGACAATTGCAAATGTTGCATGCCCTCAGCTCTTTATTGAATCGCTCATCTAGCTGAGGTAACCACACTCAATCTCTTAGAGCTCTATTAGTGGCAACCACAACATGGTGTCATTCATGGGCCAGCTCCATGACCCACTACCTGAGGCTTCCAGATATGACTATTCTTGAGCCTCATACTATAATGCCTTCTTGGGGGACTGCTTACTCATCCTGTACATTCTTGAACTTTTGGAAATCAACACCATCGGCAGGAGGCCCGGATTTTTCCCTTCCATGATTGTGTAGTAATCAGGTCTTTGATAATGTTCATGTCTTTGTCTGCATTAGTGGCAGCAATGATTTGTTCCACAAAAGAGCTGGTGTGCAGGAGTTCACTATAAAGTTGAGATATGCTTCCGTTTTCTTGGATGTCAAACTGCGACAATGCAGCGGCACTTGTGAAAAATATTCTGCTGGGTCAGGATCCTTCCCCAGTTTGTGCACGATCTCATAGTCATATTCTTGTAGTCTTAATCCCCACTTCGCAATGTGAGGGGGCATCTTAGCCTTCAGGTTCAAAAAATTGTAACCAAGGCCTGGTGGTCCGTGATGATGGTGAATTGTTTTCTATTGAGGAATACATGAAAGTGTTCGTAGGTCCACACCACAGCCAGTCTCTCCTTCTCTGGCTGAGAATAAGCATGTTCTGTACCTGACAGGCTTCAACTGGCATAGGCCAAGATGTGTCCCACAGCATCTTGATGGCCATTGTGTTGAGCAAACATTGCCCCTAGCCCTACCAGCCTCACATCAACTGTTATTTAAATATGTAACTTGGGGTCTTTGGGGTCAAAGTAGACCATTTCTGTTACACTCCCAATCACGTTTAATGTCTTTGAAACTCTGATTGCATTCCAGGGACCACTGGAATGGTACAACTTGCTCTGTCAAGACTCTCAGTGCAGCAGTCACTGTAGCAAAATTACAGATGCATCTTGAGCAATAACTGCCATGCCTAAAATAGATCCCAGCATAGTGACATCTTTTGGGGGAAAGGGGGCAAGTGGATGAGAATACTTGCACCTTGTCTGTATCTGGAGTCATCCCCCATCAGAGAATATATGCCAAAACAAATGTTAGTTTGGTCTAACATCCTGAAATATTTCATCAGTCAAAGATACTCCAAAACTCAGTCTCTTATATATGAACAAACCAAAATGAGTTGAAATAAATAGTAATGTACCTACGTTCTCCTCTAACCCAAGATGATGGTACCCTTATTCAAGTCGAGGCGAGAATTTTTTTTGGCTCCATTCAATTGCATGATCATGTCTGCAATGTGTGGACCAGGATGTCTCTCCCTCTCAATGGCTTTGTTTGTCTGCTGCATATCAACATATATGTGCACCGCTCTGTTACTATTCTTTTTTGGTACTACCACCATGGGTGAAACCCATGGTGTGGGGCCTTTCCAGTATTCAATGATGTCATGTTTTAAGAGAGCTTACAACTCTTTTTCTACAGCTTTTTGTAAATGGAAAGTAACTCTGCAGTGCCACTGAGCAACAGGATGAATGTCTTCATTGATTGAAGCTGTAGTTTCATTTTCTTGAATTTTTCCAGGCCATGGAAAAATGACTGGGATTGGCCCAAAATCAGTAATTGAACACAGAGATTGTTGTTGAGGGATATCAGTCCCATGTCAGCAGCAGTGTCAAAACTGAGTAAACAGGCACTTGAAGAAGTCCCTTGTAGAATGTGAATGATGGCTCATCCCAACGTCTTTTTGTATTGCATTGTCACTAAGAATGACCCTTGACTTCGCAATGGCTCAGAAGCAGCCCAAGTATACCCCTTCATGCCTGATGGAGTGAGGTGATGCACAGGTAACAGGCTGCGATGCCCCACTGTCTATGATGAAGTTTATTGAATGATCATTCAATTTCAACTTGACTTTGGGACAGTGTCAAAATGACGTTTGTTCCGTGATTGGTGAACTTTCTTTGAATTATGATCCTCTTTACAGGTAGCTAATCCCACATGTACGCGCTGTCTTTTGAGGGGTATCATCTTTTTTTGCTGTATTTGATAGTGACGTTGAAGAATCTTTGTACAATGAGTTTGATGACAATTTATTTTGCCTGGTTTCTATTTGTTCTAGCTGATGTTGCTTTCCGGTGTAATGGGCGTGACATGAATGCTTCTGAAACATTCTTGCAGCCATTTTCTCTTGCCATGGTGAGGCACTTGAGTTTTCGGAACACAGTTATGAAGTAGTTCTCTCTTCCACACTTTGCAAACTTGTCCTATAGAAGGATATTTACCTTCACATGAAAATATCCTATGGGAGGATATTTACCTTCACATCAGGAGCATAGTTTTGATTTTTTTTAGGACGTTAGCCTGCGTGTTTCTTGTTTATGCTTGTGCTTGCTTTTCAGAATCAGTGCTGGTTTCCTGTTCCATGTTAGCAACTTTTGCGAACTACTCATTCTACTGCTCTCACAACCATCAGCATTTTCTCTAGACTGCGGGTTTCTCTTACCATGCACCTTCTAAATGAATCTGAAAGACGGCCATCAATGATTCTGAGGGGCATGGCTTCTTCATAAGTGAAGTCGCAGAACTTCCAATGTTCAATGAGTGCATTGAGTCTTTCAACAAACTGATCCAGTGTTTCACCAACCTGCTGTCGCACTTGGTTGAAGATATAACTTTCATAGTTGCCATACTGCACTGGATTGAACTTGGTCTCTAATGCTTCTTTTACCTTTTGGTACAATTTTGAATCAGTCTGTGAGATTTTCTTTAGCACGTCTTTCACTACATCACCTGCAATGTTTTTCAGATATCTGATGATCTTCTTGTCATCTTCTTCCTCTAGTGCATCTTTGAAGTCATTGAGGCCCATATTTATACTTTTTGACGCTAAACTGCGCTAACGCAGTTTAGCGTCAAAAAGTTTTGCGCCGGCTAACGCCATTCTGAAGCGCCATGCGGGCGCCGTATTTATTGAATGGCGTTAGCCGGCGCAAGCAGACCGGCGCTGCCTGGTGTGCGCGAGAAAAACCACGTACACCAGGCAGCGCCGGCGTAGGGGGAAAATGGCGCATGGGCGTCTTAAAATGGGGCAAGTCAGGTTACATCGAAAAAATCGTCTTAACCCGACTTGCGCCATTTTTTAACGACGCCCATCCCCCATCAACATGACTCCTATCATTGTAAAGATAGGAGTCATGCCCCCTTGCCCAATGGCCATGCCCAGGGGACTTCTGTCCCCTGGGCATGGTCATTGGGCATAGTGGCATGTAGGGGGGCACAAATCAGGCCCCCCTATGCCAAAAAAAATTATTAAAAAAAAATAAAAAAATACTTACCTGAACTTACCTGAATGTCCCTGGGGTGGGTCCCTCCAGCCTTGGGTGTCCTCCTGGGGTGGGCAAGGGTGGCAGGGGGGGTCCCTGGGGCCAGGGGAGGGCACTCTGGGCTCATTTTGAGCCCACTTGTCCCTTAACGCCATGCCTGACCCAGGCGTTAAAAAGCGGCGCAAATGCGCCGTTTTTAGCCACGCCCACTCCCGGGCGTCTCTTTTGCCCGGGAGTATAAATACCACGTAAAGGCCTGGGAGTCATTTTTTAGACGGGAACGCCTCCCTTGCATATCATTAACGCAAGGAAGGGGTTCACGCTAAAAAATGACGCACATTCCGGGAACTTTGGCGCTATACGCCTCTAACGCCATAGTATAAATATGGCGTTAGTTGGCGTTAGTTTAGCGTCGAATTTGCGTCGAAAAAAACGACGCAAATTCGGCGCAAACGGAGTATAAATACGGCCCTGAATGTTTCAATCCACCCAACCCACCTAGCACCAATGTTTTGCGCTCGTCGAAAGGTGGTGGTGGTTTCGGTATCAAGGCCACTTTACATTTCGAACTCCCTTCTGCCACCATTTTGAGCACGTGCTGTTCAGACAGCTTTCGCCATGCAGGATGGAATTCAACAACTCCTGCAAACAGAGGTCACAGGAGGAGTGTGTGCCGCTGTGTGCTTCAATTGCCCTTGACGGTGAGTACATTTTCGGTCTTTTGTACCTTGCTGATGCGATTGTTATTTTTTGCCTCATCAGTGTAATCATTCTGTATTTGATGCGCAACGCAGCATCTCTATCGACCACCTCCTCAGCAGTATTGGCAGGGCTTTTGAATGTGCTCCTTTCCTTCTATGTACTCTGTGGCTGTTTACAGACTGGAGCAGGGCAATGACGCCACACATGCCAGTCGCAGACCATTTTATATAAATTCTGGGCACATGTGGCACGCACACACACTTTGCCGTATCATTGCAAACTCTCAGGGAGAGCAGTCTTGTCTTCTCAGGCAAGTATTTCCTATTCGTCGCCAGTTGTAGCATCTTTCCCAGCCCAGGAACATTCATATGAATTATGCCACATGTGAGCCGCGATCAAACATTACTTTATTTGTCCGCATACACTAACATATTGCGTGTTACATCATACTTTCTGTTCACCACACCTTAACACCGCCCCATCCATTATGCACTGTCTGTTCAGAGTCCACCCAAAACCACAAGGATTCTAGTGCACATAGCATCAAGATGCTACATATGGCAACACATAACTAATAGTAACGAGCCCAGTAAATGTGCATGAATCACCCAAAAGTTGCAATGCGTTAAGAGACCTAATTTAGGCAATGTTTCTTCTTTCTGAATCTGACCTTGGATATTTGACAGGCATCCAAAAGCGTGTCCTTCTCTAACCTAATCGCAATCACAGAATGCTTTGCTGTGTCCCCCCCACCCCCTCAAATACGACTTCCTTCGTTATTATCTATCTGAAAATATCACACACTCCATTTTGGAATCTGCTTATCTTCACACTTACATTATGTGTAAGATGTTTGAGATCCACATGTTTTGCTATTTAATAACAGCTTTCAGATGTCCTGAGACTTGTTTCCAGTTTAGTTACTGGATTTAAAAGGTGCAGCGTGTTTCATTATTGGCAGGTCAGGTCAGTTACAGCATGATTCTTTTTTTTTTTTTGCTTGTTGAGATTAAAAGCGCTGCCGCTCATTCCAAAATGCGATATTTGGTGGGAATGCTACACAGAGGTACCTGAGATGTGATCAGTGTCAAGTATGCTACTCATTGTCCTTCTTTAAACCGTGATAAAACGCCTTTCACAGTCTAATTTCACTCCTTGAGCGTATCAAGGATCTTGATTAGAGATATTTGAAAAAAAAAGTTCTGCTGCATTTCGGTTATAATTGATTGAAGCGAAGGTAATACTGGAGCGCCCTCTGCTGCTTCCACGTGAGACTATCACGCTATATGTGACCAACAGTTCTTTCCAGGTTATTCACCAGTGGTGCAAATATGAGATGTTACAAGAAAATGATCTAGCTAGGGATTTTGTCACAGCTCCAGCTCAGCATGCAGCCTTGCTAAACACTACACATCATGGATTAGAATTATGCATTTCAACTCTTCGCGTTACCGCTGGGTCTATAATTTGTCACAAATATCAGCTGCTCTATGCTGAAAGAGTGTTCGTTAAGACTTTCATTATTTCCTGGTTCTGGTGCAGAAGGTTAGACTCTATTCCACCGCCTAGCTGGTTTTACAGCAATCCTGAACGATTTGGTTTGTGAATGCTCAGTAATCACAGCAGAATGTGTTGTGCGCTTTTCTCTGACACTGTCTCTAAATGTTCTTCAGCAGCACGCTAAGGGCCAGATGTATGACCATTTTGCGAGTCGGAAATCGGTTGCAATTTGATTACCGAATGCAAAACAGGCCATTTGCAATGTACGAAACTCATTCGCTATCCCAAAATTGAGATGCAACTGAATTGCAACTCACAAAATACTGTGACTCCAAATTGCAATTTAGTATAAGGAAATCGCAAATACCGTCCCGCAATTTGTATGTATAAGGCAGTTGCAAATAGCAAATTCTTGCTATTTCACCCATTTGCGCATGCAATTTACCACCAATTCAAACCAGGTGGTAAATGGGTGCAAACTCTAAAATCAGGCCCAGAATGCCCCACGGTTGTCCACAATTGCTGCACTCTACTTGATAGCAAGGACGATGGGAATACTGACTGCTCAGCAGAGGCGCAGGCGGAGACAGGAGCGGATATTCAGAGTCAGGCTGACCATTTGTGAACAAACGGAGGACGAGATATTTGACTAATACAGGCTAAGTAGAACTGTGATATAAGATTTGATTGACCTTGTTAGACTTTTCATCCTTGGCGTGGTCTCCCTTAACTTTTTGCCTCTGTTCCCCAGATTATTGATGTGTGCTGGACTCTGATTTTGCTGTTTTTATTACTCTGGGCACTTTACCACTGCTAACCAGTGCTAAAGTGCAAGTGCTCCTGTTTAAAATGTGTATGTAATTGGTTCTCCATGATTGGCATATTTGTTTTACTGTTAAGTCCCTAGTAAAGTGCACTAGAGGTGCCCAGGACCTGTAAATCAAATGTTACTAGGGGGCCTGCAGCACTGGTTGTGCCACCCACACCAGTAACCCTGTAATCATGTCTCGGACCTGCCACTGCAGTGTCTGTGTGTGTATTTTTACACTGTAAATTCGACTTGGCAAGTGTACCCACTTTCCAGGCCTAAACCTTCCCTTTTCTTACATGTAAGGCACCCCTAAGGTAGGCCCTAGGTAGCCCCAAGGGCAGGGTGCAGTGTATGGATAAGGTAGGACATATAGTAATGTGGTCTATATGTCCTGACAGTGAAATACTGCCAATTTTGTTGCAAGGCCTGTCTCTCTCATAGGATAATATGGGGGCTACCTTTAAATATAATTAAAGTGTAGATTCCCCTAGAGAGTAGATGGACATGTGGAGTTTGGGGTCCCTGAACTCACAATTTAAAAATACATCTTTTAGTAAAGTTGGTTTTGAGATTGTGTGTTTGAAAATGACACTTTTAGAAAGTGAGCATTTTCTTGCTTAAACCATTCATTTACTCTGCCTTGTTTGTGGATTCCCTGTCTGGGTCAGTTTGACAGTTGGGTTGTTTTTCACCTCACACTAGACAGTGACACAAAGGGAGGTGGGGTGTAGCCTGCATTTCCTAATTAGCCATCTCTGCTAGGAGGGAGGGGTGGAGTGGTCACTCTCATCTGAAAGGACTGTGCCTGCCTCTGACAATGCAGACTCCAACCCCCTGGTGTGTGTCTGAGGCCTTCCTGGGCAAGGCAGGATTTCACAAGGAGGTGTGAGTCCCCTTTGAAGAAAGGTGACTTCAAAGACTAAAATGGGTATAAGAAGGGCACCCAAATCTACAGACTTTAGAAACACTTCTGGAACCAAGAGGAACCTCTGCCTGGAGAAAAGCTGAATAGCTGAGGAAGAAGAGCTGCCCTGCCTGTGACTGTGCTTTGTGGAGCTATCCTGCAGTTGCTGCTTCTGCCAGAGTAAGAGGGCAAAGACTGGACTTTGTGTGCCTTCCATCTTGAGAAGAAATCTCCAAGGGATTGATCTAGAGCTCGCCTCCTGTTGTTTGAAGTCTCAGGGACAGCAAAGACTTCTCTCTGCCAGCACCTGGAGTCTTTGGAGAGACTCCTACTCTGCCCTGTGGTGCCCATCCAGTTCCTGGGACCCTGAAAGGAGAAGCTGGCAGCCTAAAGACAAGAAAATCCACACAAAGAGCGCAGTGCGGGGAAAAGATTGACGCAAATCCAATCTGCAGCTCAAAAAACGACGCGCCGCCAGCTCCGCAGCTGAGAAACGATGCTCGCAGGAAACGCGACTGAAAAATCGACGCACGGAGCAGGAGAAACGACGCGCAGCATCGCTGACACAGGCTGGGCGATCACAACCTGCGCTGCAGGATTTTCGGATCATCGTGCGGCTCGATTTTTGACTCAAGTACTGCCGTGCAGAGTTATTTTTCACGCACACCCACCCGTGCGGGGTTATTTTAGACGCACACCAGGTACATTTTCACTCTAGCAGCGCTAGTGTGTTTTTAAAACTACTTAAAGACTCTTTTTGATTTTTAAGTGATAACTTGACTTGTGTATGGGGGATTTTTTTCATTTTGGTCTTGTTTTGTTTAGATAAATATTTCCTATTTTTCTAAACTGGTGTTGTGTCATTTTGTAGTGTTTTCATTAAGTTACTGTGTGTGTTGGTACAAATACTTTACACCTAGCACTCTGAAGTTAAGCCTACTGCTCTGCCAAGCTACCAAGGGGGTAAGCAGGGGTTAGCTGAGGGTGATTCTCTTTTACCCTGACTAGAGCGAGGGTCCTTGCTTGAACAGGGGGTAACCTGACTGTCAACCAAAGACCCAATTTCTAACAGACCTCTTAAAGCCACACCTTGAAAGTAGTGTCTGTGTAGAAACTCCCTTCCCACCTATGTACCGGTCCTATGCTTGCTACACCTAATACTCACTGGTACTTACCAGGATGTGGTAATTGTTGCAGGTGGGGTGTCATAAAGTGCACTCTCTCGTTTCTTTCACTTTTTCCTCAATGCCATGAACCTCAATATCCACCACCACAAATACATGCCCCGTAATGATGACAAATTGCATATGGCAAAATTGCAATTTTACCGCATTGCTAAATTTCCCCAGGTGATAGGGTGCATAAATGAAACACATGTGCCCATATGTCCCCCATCTTATCTTGGATACCTGTTTAGGAAGCATAAAAACTCCCATTCCCTCAATATACAGGTAGTTTGCCATGCCTATAACATAATCACTGACATCGTATCAGAATATTCAGGGAGTATACACAACTCAGTCATGTTCAGGCACAATGGAATAAAAAGATGACTGAAAAGTGGGAAGTTTGAATACGGATACTTATTGGGTACTGGAACATTTTTTAAATGCTGATATGTAAGTGCCTAATCTGCACAAAATATTTGTTCACTAACATCCATATATGTATCACGGGTGACAGTGCATATGCCCTTCACTCATGGATCCTCACACCTTACCTCTCTCCAGCAACCCCAAATGAAAAGTGGCACAACACTACACATGGACACACCAGGACTGTTATTGAGTGCACATTGGACTCCTGAAATCCTGTTTCTGTAGCCTTCATGAGAGTGGGGACCCTTGCAATACTGACCAGAAACTGCCTGCAAGATCATTGCAACATGCACCATCTTACACAACAGTGCCTTCAGGAGAGGCCTACAAATAGCAGTGTCTGATCTGGAATCAGAGGAGGAGGATCCTAGTCCCCTGGCTCATCAACCACCAGAAGAGAACAGAGCAGTGGAGGAAGACAGCACAGGGACAATATAGCTACTTCGCAGGGTAAGACATCTCCACTGACACAATGTACACACAAAATAACACCACAATTATTAGAGTGCTCAAAATATGCTCCCTTTTACTGGCGGGGTTTACAAAAACATTGATAGACAACCCGTCCATCAGATAAATCATAATATATGTGGTTGCTCATGTTGTGTGGTTATATCACCACAAATTTAAACTAGAGAGGAGTAAACAGTTTGCCAGCCTGTCACTCTGTACACATTTCTTAGAGGTAACACCTGCCTGGGAGTTGTTGGCATGGGTAGGTGCAGGTTGGTGGCTGCTAGTCCTTTGCAGCACATGCACATCAGCAGCTGACACACTACTGAGGCTTGATACCTCACTGTCTGGTGCCTCACCACTAACCCCACTATCAATGTGGGCTGTTTGCATTGCCTTCACGGCTCAGTAGATCTGTGCCAGACCCCGTGACACATCACCACTGTAGTGGCCCAACTCTTTCCAAGTGGGACTAGGTATGCTTGGAACGCGTTGTTGTTGCCTGCAAAAGCCTCCTTCTGGCCCTTGTCATGAGCTCCAACCTTATGCCTCAGCTTCTTTCCCCGTTCCCTGGGAGTCCCGCAGGTTGGCTGCCACCCTCTCTTTGGCCCGTGAACGCAGGTCATACCAGCGCTTCTTGATCCCATCTATGGACAGGTCAGCCACTCCCAGGGCATTGTTGATTCGCTGCTGTATGTTACTCCCTTTCTTCTTCTTTTCAGACTCTGGCACAGTCATGGAGGCATGACCACATAGCTGATCATTATTATTGCAGCATTCATCCATGAGGATCTCAAACTCCCTCTCGGAGGACTTCAGTTTCCTGCGTCTCTCCACTGCTGCCTTCTCAAACTGGTGGGTGACCATTGCAAGAGTGATTTGGTCAGTTTGTGTGTGCTGCAGGACTCTCCACTGCACTCTGCACTGTGGCTGCTCTAAAGGCTTCACCTGGGCCACCACTTCATGTCCTTGGGATTCTTCCCTTGAGTCAGGAAGTGTAAAAGGCTGTTTCTGACTGCGTGGTCGCAAATTGCGACCGAATACGCAATTTACGACTAGTTATCAACTAGCAAATAGCGACTTTTCTATTTGTGATGATACTCATTTGCGAGTCGCAATTTCGGGGCCAGTCTTGTCTGTATATTTGAAATAGTGACTCACAAATTGCAAGTCGCTAAATAATGCAATTTACGAGTTTCTATTTCGAATGGTTGGACATCTGGCCCTAGATCCCCAGGCCAGAGACATGCATACACCTGCGCCAGTGACCCCCTTCTGCAGTAGGTCATTGGAGCAAGGAGTACTTAAATGACTCATTTATAGCTGGTAATGGTTGTACGATTAAAGCTGCAGAAAATGTTTATTTCTTTACAAACTGAAGTCTTTGTAGCAAAGCTCATCAAATTTCTAGACTTAAGCTATGTCACAGTAAAAAATGTGGGGTCTCATTTTAATTCCTTGTTCTTCAATTCTATATTGGGCATGGACTGTCTCTTTTTACTGTTTTATTGTTTTTACTATGTTATGCTCTTTTTTTATTGTAATTGATTTATTCATTTACAATAAACTACTAAATACAGGTCTTTGGAGATGACTATTTGTGCTCTAGTGTTACAGGCAGTGCTGGAATGAAAGGGGATCCAGTGAGGCCCTGGCTACTGAGCTGGACCAGTAATACATCTTGCCCCTGTTAAATATGCTGAATTCATCCCAGTGTAATTTACTGACAGGGACACAATTCAGCGCCGCACACAAATTGTCTTCTTTCTGTTTGGAGAAGCAGCAAAGCAGCTTTCTTATTTTAGACTCCAGCTAGTCCCGAAACAGAGGCCTAATTTAAGGGGCCATCAGCCCCCTTTTTGTTCAAGTATGATCCTGTCTGGGAGCCATCAGTCGTCTAACACCTATGTGCCAGTGCAATAGAGGGAAACAAAGGAATCCAGCTTGTCAACACTTCACAAGTCCCTAAGAGAATCTGCAGTTTAGAGGAAAGCTTTTAAATGTGTTCAATCTCTGTATATAAGTTGTTTGTGTGCACTGTAAGAATTTCAGATGTATCCATCTATACGAGTATTTACACGAACAACAATTTAAATAAGATATACCAGTTTTCTGTATTTGATTCTTTTACAGCACTGCTTAACACAATGTAGGGTGTAAGAGAACTTTAAAACACATGCACACATTATACATTGACAATAAATAATCAAAGTCTATAAATCAGTGCATAGGATGTTACATAAAGCAGTGAGGATTTCACAGTGCTGGAGACACATATCATATATATTGGTAGGAATGATATGGTAACAGTGTCTGCAGGGCCAGCTTTGTCGCTAGTGGCACCCGGTGCAACAATGTTTGTTGGCTCTACCTAAGGACCACCCCAGCCATGGATTCCCTCACCACCACCCTTTAATAGTGACCCTCAAGTCTCCATATCCATTCTCTTTCGGATGCACTTATTAGTTTTATAGCACCACTCATACCAGCGTAGGTTGTCAGAGCACAGTGACAATCAATCATACATGTGTAAATCAGTGTTAAAGAAATAGTACATAAGACAGAGGACTGACTACAAGGTGTAGGAGTCACATGTCATCCATTCTGGAAGGCAGTATGATTTAAGAGGGCTTGGTCTGGAGAAGCACAAACTTAGAATTTAAAATGTAACATCATTGGGGTTGGGAATTCTCTTCAATAATAAGAATTCATTTCTACCCAAATGAACCCGGTTTGCGAAATTAGGATAATATAAAAGACTGGGGTAAAAATTATAAGGCTCTTATCTATACCTTGCAGTTTACATCCAGCTCTTTGATTTCAGTTGATAGCTCGCTGTTCAATATTAGGATTTTAATTTATAAACTAAAAGTAACAAAAGGAACTTTCTGACAAAAGCAATAACTAACTGACCTATTTACATTATATGCACTTCTGTGATCTGCATGATACACGTGTTTTGCTGCAGAAAATGTAACCCTCTGCACTACCTTACTATGAGCCAAAACATAAACTAGACACCATTATCTCACCATTATTATTATTCACTGAGATTTACTGGCACACAAATATCTCTGTAGCAGGTGCCTTAACCCCATAAGATATTTTAAAATGCAGATTACAACCAATTAAGCAGAACAGATGCATTGCAATGTTCCTCCTTGTTGCCAATTTGTAAGTGGCAGGGTTTTTTAAAAGTAAGGCCCATATTTATACTTTTTTTGCGCCGCATTGCGACGCTTTTAAACGCATAAACGGTGCAAACTTACAAAATACAATTGTATTTTGCAAGTTTGCACCGCTTTTGCGTCAGAAAATGATGCAAATGCTGCGCAAAAAAAGTATAAATATGGGCCTAAATGTATAAGTTGAGGCCCAGATTTTGCATCAGGGTTGCGTCATTTTTTTGGCACAACCCCGATGCAAAGTCTCATTTGCTAAATATTGCAATGGAGTCAAATGTAATTATGGTAGACCTGCTAAACTTGTGTGAGGTCTTAAGATTTGATGTCACTTCTTGTGTAGAAAATATCAAATACCCCTGTGTAAGGGTACTATTTCTTTTTGATGTACACAACTCTGTTATTATTTTTTATCTGCCCAAAAACCCCAACACCCCGAAGGATATAGCAATTTTGCGATTTGCCCAAAAAAATCGCGAAGTTGCCATTTATGTAAAAATCCCAGATTTTTACAAAAGTGCCCGAAAAAGTAGAGTAGAACGGCCTTGAAATATGTGAAATAAGTCTAGCGCGCCACCTTCAGGCTTTAATGAGAACTATGCAACAAGGAACCAGTGGATTTTAGTTAAATCTGCCGATACCGATTGATCCCAGTGTTTTCAGATTGAAAATAAGACTAGCCGAGGAGTTCTGGACGAGCTGGAGTTTATTTAATGCTTTGGAAGGAAGCTCAAGGTAAAGCGAATTCAAGCAGTCAGACCTTGCAGTGCTAAGTACAATCGGGATCTACATTTGTTGTGGTAAAGAGATTAATAATCCTTTTCAAAGTGCATTGCTACAAGAGAGAGCCTTTCACACAGATTCTGCTTGATCTTCAACAGTAAGATGCATGTCAAAATTGATTGACATATTCTTGGCACATTATACTAGAAAGGGCTTCCATCCGAGAGAGCGAGGCGAAAAAGGAAGATTCCAGACAGGAAAGGTTCGGAAGTGTGAAAGGATTTCAGTTGTACTACCATTAAGGTGATTACATGACGAGGGCCTGCTTTTGGGGTAATGCAACTGGTACGGCCGCACTGGGCGCTGACCGGGAGGGGGCGCTGTGTTTAACAATAACGTACAATTTAAAAGCACCTGCTGTAGAGTTCCTTGTACATCCAGCTGTCAGGCAACAATAAAAATTTCGACATAACTTTTGTGAGTAATGTTTCAGACTGAGAGAAAGATGGGTTTTGTACAGTGGCAGTTTTGGCTCGCCATAAAATAGCGCAAAGGATTAATATATCTCCGGCACATAACATCTGTATTTTATGTGGATAGCTGAGTGGATTAGTAAAGCTAGCCTTTACCAGTGCTTTAAAACAAATGAAATGTATGTGAGAGAGTGACTATGGAGCGATGAGGGGCGCTTTTCGGGAATCCAAGGAGGAGATCATGGGTGGGGTGCCAAAAAAGACTGGCACACAGGGCGCCACCAGTGCTAAAGCCGGCCCTGTACATGACTTCCATACCTGAATACTCAATAAAGAGTTGTGCAAATCCTCTACCTTCAATCTAGGGTGTGCACGAGTGTTAAAGATGGTCAATGCCCTTGGTGTGTTCGTGAGTTCGTGGGTGAATGAGTCATGTGTGACGTGAGACTTGCTGATGCAGAGGAGCTCAGCAGGGGTCAGTGGTGCCCGGAGGAGCTCAGCGGAGCAGTGGTGCACAGCGGAGCCTGCCTCCCCAGGTGTGGGCCTGAGCGAGGGTTACACTGGCAACATTCGACTGCCCATTTCCCCCCTGAGACCCAGCTAGAGGGGTTTACGGAAGCCGCCCACTGAGGCACGATTGAGGTGAGAAGAAAGAGCGAGGCACCTGTGTTGATGAGTTTCTAGCCGGCTGTTTGTTGCGCCCTTGACCTCGCTAAACCAGACTCGCAACAGACTTGCCACACCAGACTCTCCCCAGCCTCACCCTACTGCTGTTATGCCACTCAGGTGGTGGAGTCACTAGCTATATCGGGCCACTATGCAACCACCATACAGCCCACGAGCCTACAAGCCTAAAACTATCTAAGATTGCTGAAACGTGTCCATTTGCTCAAATTCCCTCAAACTTGAGCTAAGCAATCAATCAGCTTAAATTGCGCTCAAAACGCAGAGACGCTGAAAACTTTGGCATACACAGGGGTGGCTGATTGACACGGATTGTTACTGGTTGCTACTCCTATCCTACCCCAACCTACCCCAACGTACTGCTTTCTACGCCAAATTCAACTGTGTGGCCTCACAGCTGTGCTTGTCCCTCCTGCAATAGATTTGACGCTGGGAGAGCCTTGCAACATACAGACATTGTTAATGACACGGACTGTGCTTTGACTGTGGCAGAAGCTGAAAAGGTCTAGAAGTTGGGAACCCTGGAACTGGTGTTAACTGGTGCGTAGAACTGGCATTGGGAATTGGCGTGCTCGTGCCCCTCTCTGCTCTAAGCTGGTGAAGACGCGAAGGGGTGAAATGGTGTGAGGTGTAAGACAAGGCGAAGCGGAGCAGTGCGGCAAGTGGCAGGGGGTGTGGTGGCGCACACTTAGGTGCAAAGCAGCACTCAATCAGCAGCAGCAGCACACAAGGCGAATATTGAGCTTGAAACTGGAGGCCGAGTATAACGGGTAAAGATTATGGCCCTCATTATGACATTGGTGGTAAATGCCGCCTACCGCTACGGCGACGACTGCCAACATACTGTTGCTGTGGCTACCAGCCGCCAACCGCATTATGACAGTAGACGGAATACCGCCAGAAAGCTGGTGGTATTCAGTCGACGGTCATGGCAGCAGACGGCCGTAAGGTGGCGGATGGTGGCCCAAATTACCACCATCCGCCAGGGTTGTAATGAGGGCTTATATGTCCACTCACTCTATGAGATCAACAAAGACCAAGGCCAGCATAAAGCCAATACCCTGAACACTTAAAGTTTATAAAATTCAATAAAATGCTGTAAAACCTTCACATAATTCTACAAAAACTCTGGAGTAATTAAAAAATTACCTGAGGGTGAAACCTCAGATGCAAAGGTCACCAAGGGCGCAAAGGACACAGGTAAAACAGAAGAGTTGGAAGGAGCAAAGAGCCCGTAAAGTTTTTGGGGGTAACTAGAAGTTGGCACACAGAATTTTTTCGGCACGTAGGGTCACCAGCAAGCAGAGAGGTCAGCTTGTTCTTGCTCAGAAAACCTCAATAGAGCACAAGGGCCCAAGGTGCTTTGGAAAATCCAACACGTTTAAGACAAGAGTTAGGAAGGAAGATGAAGGTGGCTCACGGAGGGTTGGTACCATATGAGCTCTTCAAGGCGTGCAAGCCCTGCAAACCCCATGAGCTCTGTGATACTGGCCACAGAGCCCATAGAGCTTATGGTGCCCAGAGATCTAAAGAGCGGGGACAGAAATGTTAATGAGTTTATCTCAGAGGATGTTTTTAAGGCTCGGAAGTATCAGAATGAACAGAAGATGGGTCTGAAGCAAAAGGCCCCAAATGGCAGCAAAACAAGCATACAGAACTACTTCACAAGGGTGAGGATTGGAGTGGCTGCAGTTGCCGAATCCATCAAATTCAATAAATCCAAAGACAACCAAGTCACATGGGCCAATCCAGTCGCCAGAGAGCCGGTTTTTGATCCATCAATGAGGGTATTGCAAACAGAGCAAATGGAGCAAGAACAACTCTGTGGCAGCTGTGTTACTGGCTCAGACACCAGCCTCGACGCCCCAATAATTGGGGAGCTGATTGAGCTGGCAGACACTGCAACAGGAGAAAATAGGGAATTGCATAATATGAAGCAGGATGGACTCAGCATTGGCACTAATTCCAAAATAATACTAATAATAATACTAACACCAATGCTATGGGTTTTGGCTGCCGAACTGAAACAACAAGAACAGTCCTGATATTCAAACAGCCAAACTCGGAACAAGGAGTACATTCAATCAACAACCAACTGCAAATAGAGGCAGTGATCCACCAATCTGCAATATTTCGGTCTCAATCTCGATTAGTGGAACCAGTGGAGCCAAATACACAAGAGCCTCTTGATAATAGGCTGCTTGACCTCAGCCTCTCCCAGGGACAACAGGGGGATTGGCAGGGCCCTGATAATCCAAAAGTCCAGGGAGACAGGCTATTACAAGAAACAAGCCTGGAAGAGGAAGGCAGAAAGGACTATCCCATTGGAGACGCAGCAGAGGATACAGGAGAAGAAAACCCACCCAGCGAGGGCTGGTATGATTCAGGTCGCTCAGCGTGCATTATAAACACCATCAATAGCTCCCTCTTAGCCACACTTAAGGCTTTTACTTGGCAATCACACAAGATGGAGATTCACCCAAAACTAACTCATATGCTGGCACAGAGCATACTTCAGTTAGACAACAAACTGAACTCCTTATGAGGGATGATAGATAAGGTGGCCAACAGATGTCCACATAGTAATGGAGGGGAAGGGAGATATAGGGGGTTATTCTAACTTTGGAGGAGGTGTTAATCCGTCCCAAAAGTGACGGAAAAGTGACGGATTTACCACCAGACGTATTACGAGTCCATTATATCCTATGGAACTCGTAATACGGCTGGTGGTATATCCGTCACTTTACCGTCACTTTTGGGACGGATTAACACTCCTCCAAAGTTAGAATAACCCCCATAATGATTAAATCATAGACAAACTATCAACACTGCCAGAGCTGCTAACAAGCCTCATTCAAGGCTCTAAATCAGGGGGTGTAACCAACAAAAAAGCCAGCAGTATGTCGCTAGGACATAATATGCATTGTAGGGCTCCCATTGAGGAAATAGGTAAAGGAGAGCCATCTACACTTATATCCACAGGGTAAGAGGAGGAAAGCAGGGAGAACGAATTAAGAAATAGCCCCCATCCTCTGTATATCCACTCACTCCAACAGTTACTGTGGCAAAAAACATCTCAGAAGGGCTAGACCCTGGTTAGTTGTTAAGCCACCATACAAACCCGATACTGGGAACAATCAACAGCCACAATTAACAAGAAGACAGAAGAAGAGACTGAAAAATCACTCAAAGTCTAAAAAAACTAATAGACAGAATCAGAATGGGAAAACATCACACGCCACTGGCAACCCTCCAGCGTCGCTGGAGCCCTACCTAATTTTCCAGCAGTGATTGTGGTCTGTCACTTTTTCTATCATTGGCCTAAATACTAATACCTCCACGCCAAATGGGGAAGAACTGGCGGTTAATATTGAGCACATATCCCAACTAGCTCACAATAAGGTCACCCAGGCCTGTGATACAAAGAGTAACTCTCAATTTGATAATGTACTGCCAAGAGTGTCCACTGTAAACTCTGAGCCTGCCTCTGTAAACTATGAGCAGGCTCCGCCTAAAGCAACTAGCCAGAATAAGGGAACAGATGACCCAGCAGGAATGAGGGTGCCTTTACAGGCTAGGGTGCCAAAGCCAGCGAAGAAACAAAATTTGGAGGAGGCCAAAGAGATGTTAGGGGGGCCACCGCCAAGATAGTTGCTACAGTCCATGAGCCGGGCCATTTGGAAAGGAGGTGCTCCACAGGGGGAAATCTAGGAAGGGTGCCCCAAAATAATTCTCAGGCAAAAAATGTGGGTACATCCTTTAGACAAAAATGTAATGGAGAGACTCAGACACTCCTCATAAACCGGTGGCTAGCCCATGGGGAGACAATATCTGAATCCATATGGTCAAAGGGGTCAGAACCCCCCGGGAGGCAGGAGGAAGGTTTGCCAATATTAAAGCAAGGGTGGCAAAATGGGGGATACCAAGAACACAAATCCTTACAAGAGACAACCCCATCCATGGATGGGTTAGGGATGGGCCAGGACCATGTATAGAGTAGGGTAAGAAGATGCCAATATTCCAACACTCATACACCTGAGTCAGATTTAGAACATAATAGGGCACAAGAAAACTTTAATTAGTAAACAATAATTTTACTCCACTTTATGTGTCTCAGGAGCCATGGGATATACTAAATAGGTCAAACATTTTACGACTATTGCAGCACATACCATCACTTGAGAACCTTGTAAAGGAAGACTTAATAGCAGTGAACTTTAATATTTATACATGGATCAGCCAGAATGAATCTACTCTGACTAAATGGTCCAAACAAAGCAATATTGATAGAATCTTTGAACACAAGAGATTGCTGGAAAACTGGGGTATATAAATTAGCAAACCAGCTATAGAACGCTACCCTAGAGTTCTGGCTATTCAAAATCAATAAAGACGCCCGGATAGGAAAACTTTTAGTGCCTTGAGAGGAACTCTGGCAATAAAGACACTATTGATAGACAACAAAATCACCATACAGCTGACAAGGAACATTGGAGAGCCTCAGTAGGATGTCAGAAAAGATGATCACGGTGAAACAAGAGGACAAGGGCTGGAATGGTTCTCGACAGCCCTGGCTATCAAAGGGGAAATTTATATTTAAACATAAAAGCGTTACTCTCAGAACACATAAAAGCCTTACTCTCAGAACACATAAAAGTCTTACTCTCAGGACACAAAATAACAGGATCAAAATAATTAGTTGGAACATGGCAGGTCTGGCCTCCCTTTTAGCCAGCACCAGCATTACGAGCTTTGTCAATGAGATAGACATTATGGCCCTCATTACAACCCTGGCGGTAAATCCTGCTTACTGTCATGGCGACGGCCGCCAACATACCGAGACCGCGGTGGAAATCCGCTACGGGTATTATGACCCACACTGAGAAATCCACCACTATACAGACACCCACACAAGTCTGCCACACCAAACTGGTGATAGCAAAACCCACACCATCACACCAACAGGAATACGCCCACAGTATCACGACCCATGAATCAACATGGCGGTCTTTCAACAGTGGTAAACCATTGGTGGTAAACACCGCGCACTCAAAATACACACACACTTACAAAACACAATTACATTGGACAATTCAAAATACACAAACCTGACACACATACACACACCACACAGCCACACCACTATAAAACACACACCCACATTACCCACAACCCCTTACGTGCAACAATTTTGAAGAAGCAGAGAGAGAGAAAAGCATACACCATCCATGCACCTCACACCACACACCCCAATACATCACCCCACACATCACCTCACACATCACCTCACAAATCACTCACATCACATCATGGCACCTCAAAGACACCCCAGGGTTTCTGAGGAGGAGTTCAGGGTCATGGTGGAGGAAATCATCCGGGTAGAGCCACAGCTATTCGGATCACAGGTGCAGCAGACCTCCATTGCAAGGAAGATGGAGCTATGGCAGAGGATTGTGGACAAGATCAAGGCAGTGGGACAGCATCCAAGAACAAGAGATGACATCAAGAAGAGGTGGAATGATCTACGGAGGAAGGTACGTTCCGTGGTATCAAGACACCAGGTAGCCGTACAGAGGACTGGCGGTGGACCCCAACCTCCTCCCCCACAACTAACAACATGGGAGGAGCAAGTCTTGGCGATCATGCATCCTGAGGGCCTCGCAGGAGGAGCAGGAGGACTGGACTCTGGTAAGTCAAATCTTTACTACTATATTCCCCCACTCTACCTGCATGCCATCACATACTCCCACCCTCACCCTCACTCCCTTGACTCCACCACCTCCCACACACCCCACCATCACAATCCACCACTCCCACAACCAAGCCCTGCATGCAACAACAGTGCATGGACACCCATCAAAGACATGCATGGACACCCATCACCAAAGCATGTCCTATAGAGAGACTCACCCACGCCACAAAATCACCACTCACATAAGGGCCAAGGCGATAGTGCATGCATATTAACAGAGAGAAACACACCCATTGCACAAGAAGGCTCACACAGATACAATAACAATGCATTTACATCCCAACAGGACCCCTACCCAACGTCACCGGACAGGAGGTGCCAGCCATATCCAGTCCCCTCACAGAAGAGTCCCACAGTGATGACAGCAGCTCTGCACGCCTGGATCAAGATGATCAGCCTGGCCCATCAGGGATATCTGGACAGTCGGTTTCCCTGCCACAGTCCCAAACCACCACAGAAACTCCCCCCTCAGGAAACACCACCACAGCACCCACCCAGCAGGCTCATGCCACTGTCCCCAGGACACGTCAGTCAGCAGTGTGTCCACCACTACAGGTACTCCAGGCAACCCCACAAACACAGTACGATCAGGGACCTGGAGTCAGTGGCAGTGGGCATACGGTTCAGGGGACAGAGGCATAGGACAACAGGGAAGCTGGGAGGACTGCTGTGCGACAGGGGGAGGACAGGCCCAGGGAACCGACCCTCCACGAGGCACTCTCCAACATCCACCATTCCCAGGAGACCCTGGGCACGGTACTGGCCAAGTTTCAGGAGACCCAGCGGCTGCAGGAGGGACAATACATGGGGATGAGGGAAGACCTCACCAACATATACACCATCCTGGTCACCATAGCAGGGGTGCTGGCTGACATAAGGCAATACCATGAAGGAGACAGTGGCACAACAAAGGGTCCCTGAAACTAGCCAAATCGAGGAACAGCGTTCCACCTCCACCGGTGCTAGTGGACAGGAGGCCCCACCACAGGACCAACAGGCCACTAGCACCCCACCCCCTGCAGAAGGAGAACCACCCCGCAAACGGTCCCTGCGATCCAGGCAGAAGACAGAGAACATTGCCAAGACCCCCGCCAGGAAATAAGACTCTCCTGATTGTCACCCTTGTGTCCCACTATGTCATCCTGTCCAAACTGAACTGCCATTACTCCCCTTCCTATGCCCCATTGGACAATGCACCTGTGATACCAAGAGACTGGACTCTACCCTGGACATTTCTCCACCATCACCCCAGCCCCTTGCACATACCCCAATACTCATTAGCCCCTAAATAAACACCCTTTAAGCAGAAAACAAATTTGGAGTCAGTCTGATCCTTCACAAATGTATAATGACAACATTAGTAACAAATAGCAATGTAAATGTTCATTTACTCATGTATGACAGTTGTTGGGGAGCAGTACATATAGCAGAAGGCGGAATGGGGTACCCAGATCTGAAAAATGGAAATCCAAAGTGAACTGTCAGTGTCCATAGACAGAGGCTAAGAGGCTGACTTATATCATGTCCTACAGTATTCTGAAATGTGAGGAGTATTTACAGTCTCTTACCTCTGTGTCACTAGAAGTACTGCATGATAACGTTGGTTCGGTTGTCAATATCTTCTTCCTCTGCCTCCTCTTCCTTACTGTCCAAAGGCTCCACCGCTGCCACAAGACCATCACCAGGCTCATCCTCCTGCAGAAAAGGCACCTGGTGTCGCAATGCCAGGTTGTGCAACATGCAGCATGCCACGATTATCTGGCACACCTTCTTTGGTGAGTAGTATAGGGAGCCACCTGTTAGATGGAGGCACCAGAATCTGGCCTTCAGGAGGCCGAACGTCCTCTCACTAATACGCCTAGTTCGCCCATGTGCCTCATTGTAGCGGTCCTCTGCCCTTGTCCTGGCATTCCTCACTGGGGTCAGTAGCCATGAGAGGTTGGGGTAACCAGAGTCACCTGCAAATGTCGAGGGATACCTGTTAGACACACACTAACCCTTAGGGACAACCCCATACCCAGACACCTACTCATACTGTGTGGGGACCTTGGCCTCATCTATTAGCCACACCCAGTGCCTCTGGAGTGGGCCCATCACATAAGGGATACTGCTATTCCTCAAAATGTAGGTGTCATGCACAGAGCCAGGATACTTGGCATTCACATGAGACATGTACTGGTCCGCCAAACACACCATCTGCACATTCATTGAATGGTAGCTTTTTCTATTTCTGTACACTTGTTCATTTCTGCGGGGTAGGGACAAATGCCACATGTGTACCATCAATGGCACCTATGATGTTGGGGATATGTCCAAGGGCATAAAAGTCAGCCTTCACTGAGGGCAAATCCTCCACCTGGGGAAACACGATGTAGCAGCGCATGTGTTTCAGCAGGTCAGACAACACTCTGGTCAACACGTCAGAAAACATTGGCTGAGACATCCCTGATACCATGGCCACTGTTGCTTGAAAGGAGCCACTTGCCAGGAAATGGAGCACTGACAGGACCTGCACTAGAGGGGGGATTCCTGTGGGATGGCAGATAGATGACATCAGGTCTGGCTCTAATTGGGCACACAGGTCTTGGATTGTGGCACGATCAAGTCTGTAGGTGATTATGATGTGTCTGTCTTCCATTGTCGACAAGTCCACCTGGGGTCTGTACACAGGAGGATGGCGCCATCTCATCATCTGCCTCAATGGTTGTGGCCTAGGGAGGACAACGGTGAGCAGAGGGTCATGTACCCCATAGATTGCACAAGTGTGTCTGCAGTAATGTTAGTAAATCCATGTGTGACGTAGTTAGTCCGTATATGTGCCAACATGTGCTGTGATGCAGTTAGGTGCCATGCCATGTACACCCCTAAAATGGCAGCTGCCTGACTTGTGAGGAGGGACAAGGGGAAATGAGGTAACTGCGCTGGTGTTGTGCTGTGTCACGGTAGGCGGTCGAAGACCGCCGCGTAATTCAGCATTGGTTATCATTGGGCCCTATGGGTTCCAGGAGCCAATGGCGATGTACGCCGGCGGTGACGGTACGCACCGCCGCGGACGTGACCCCCATTTTCTATCTGTTCACTCACTTGATACCTGATCTTCAACAGGAGAGGACCTACACTGCAAGTGCTGCTGTGACCTGTGTCTGGAAGTGACAATGGCTCGAGTGACTGGGGAAAGGGCCTTTGCCTTCACCGCGGAGGAGTTGGACAAACTGGTGGATGGGGTCCTCCCCCAGTACACGGTACTCCACAGTCCTCCAGACAAACAGCTGTGTTCACTGTGAGCACGATGTGTGTGCAACGCCTGTTTGGAGTGGTGTGGATGGAAAATACATGTGTGGGGAGGCTGAGGGCTGCATGTGAGGATGGTCAGTGTATGTGCGTCAGGGCATGGTTGGGAACTGGTGGGCAATGAGTCTGACGGTCCGGACGGGTGAGTAATGTCCTTTCCTCCTGTACCTTTCCTCTAGGTCAGCGCCCACCAGAAGAAGGGTATTTGGCATGCCATTGCCAAGGAAGTGCGGGCCCTGGGGGTCTATCATAGACGGAGCACCCACTGCCGCAAGAGATGGGAGGACCTGCACCACTGGAGCAAGAAGATGGCGGAGGCCCAGCTGGGGCTGGCCTCCCAACGTGGAAGGGGTGCCTGTCGCACCATGACCCCCCTGATGTTCCGCATCCTGTTGGTGGCCTATCCGGAGTTGGATGGGCACTTGAGGGCATCACAGCAGCCACAAGGGGGTGAGTACAGTGTCATAAAGCTGACTCTGCTTGGTTTAGGAAGTATCTGGGTTGGGGATGTGGGCTGTGGGTGCCCCTAGGCCAGGGCGAACATGGCAGTGTAGGTCCCTTGTTGGGCAGGCTCTGAGGCACTCCAACCCCAATAGTGTTAGTGGGCATCTACTATTGGGCAGGCTCCTGTGGGTTCCAGGTGTGCAGCTAATGGCGTAAGGCATTGTACCCCATGGGCTGGTGACTTTCCTACTAACTGGTAGTGCATGGCCTAATGATTAGGGCTGCTATGCAGCCATATGTCCACCAACGGTAGTGGTGTTGCTGGCATTAACCATGTGTGTTCTCTGTCTTACCCCCCCTTCTTGGTTTGTCATCCTGTCCTTGTGTCCATTAGCATCATCTGGCGAAGGAGCAGAGGCACCGACAATGGAGGAAGCTGCATCCCACATGGCCCAGGAGGGTGAATCCACAGAGGGTGAAGGCACCAGTGGGACAGAGGGCCAGGGGAGCTCCATGACGGGAACAGGCGGGGATACCAGCGACAGCGACTCCTCCTCTGATGGAAGCTCCCTGGCAGTGGCGGACTCCTCTGTGCCCACCCCAACAACAGGTACAGCCACAACCCCCTACCAGCACCGCCCTCCCAGCAGCCGCTCAGCAAGTTTCCCGTGCCCGCTCACCCAGGAGGGTGGGCCTCTCCTTTGCCCCAGGCACCTAAGGCCCTGCCCCAGTCAGCCCTGCTGCCCTCAGTGAGGAGGCTATTGACCTCCTGAGATCCCTCACTGTTGGGCAGTCAACCATTCTGAATGGCATCCAGGGTGTCGTGAGGCGATTGCAACAAACAAATGCATACCTGGAGAGCATTCATTCTGGCGTGGTGGCCCAACAGAGAGCATTTCAGGCTCTGGCCTCAGCACTGATGGCCGCCATTGTCCCTGTGTCCAGCCTCCCCCTCCAACTTCCACTACCCAGACCCAATCCCCTCTACCTCACCCTATCCCAAGCACACCATCAGACCAGCATGCACACACATCAACACACAAAAGTGGCTCAGGAAAACATAAGCACCACACATCCCACAGGCACTCACACAAGCACCATACCCATGCACACATACCAACATCCACTTCCTCCACTGTGTCCCCTTCCTCCACGTCCTCCACCTCCCTCCCTGTCTCGTCTCCACTCACACCTGCATGCACTACATCATCAGCCACTGCCTCCATCACCAGCACGCCCATCACAACACACCACTCACGTGCAATCACCACCCCCACTACCATTCACACGTCCCCTGTGTCCTCTCCATGTGTGTCTGTGAGCCCCCCTCCCAAAGTACACAAACGCAGGCACACACCCACTCAACAGCCATCCACCTCACAACAGTCTCCAGCCAATGCAGCTTCACCCAAACTCAGCAGACGTACACCTCCTACAACCACTACCTCTTCCTCCACTCCCACACCCCCTCCATCTTCCTGACCCAGTGTGTCTAAAAAAACGTTTCCTAGCTAACATTAACCTCTTCCCTACACCTCCCCCCGTCCTTCCCCTAGGGCCAGGATGTCTAGATCCCAGCCCAGCACCTCAGCCACCAAATCTGCATCCGCTGTGGTCCCTGCTAGTCCAGAACGATCGAAGGGGGCACCCGTCAGAGCTGCCAGTGTGCCACCGACAGATATGAAGGACCACCCTATTCCGCCACCTGCAAAGGTCAAAAAGGGCCCAGCTTCCAGCAGGGGAAAGTCACACCACCCACCCAGCAAGGCCTCACACAAACACAGAGAGGACAGTGCCAAGGTCCCTCCAGCGAATGCCAAGGTGGGGAATGGCCACAAGCCAAAGGGCAAGTCACCTCAGGACACGTTGTCTCCTGGTGAGGAGCTGGTGACCACCATATCATCAGGGATGGCAGCCTCCTGCATCACAGTCACTACCGCCGCTCCGACCCCCACCTGCACCGCCGCTGCCATAACGTCAGGCTGCAGCATCCTCCCCAAGGATCAGCCATCCGAGGCTGGTCGAGACGGTATGGCATCCCCATCTACCACAACAGACACTTGCACCACGGCCAGCACTGGCAGCATCTCAGCCACCGCCACCTGACCCACCATCAGCACCGCCACGTGCACAGCCGATACCACTCTGTTGGACGTCAGCACCATCCTCAGTGGGCAGAAGTCCGAGTCTGCAGGTGACGTCCTGGACCCTGGACATGCCACTTGAGACACCACCTCCAGCACTGACACGAACCAGCAATTGGCAGCCTAAGTCGCCGCAGGATGGAGTGTGGCTCTGCCTCCATGGAGTATCATGCTACCTGTTCCAGGTACATCGCGTGGCTAAGACACCCAGGTGAGAGGATGTCAACTGCCACACCCCAGGTGCAGCATCACTGGGCACAAAGCCCCCTCCAGAACCAGTGGAGAAATGCATCCACTCCCCCAATCCTTGGCAGGATGAAGTACTCTGGGCACAAAGCCCCTCCAGAGCATGTTGGCAAACCACCCACTTGAGGGACTTGAGAGACTGTGGCTTTGCACTCCTCAGGACCAAGCAGTGGGCAAAGCACCCACTTGAGAGACTTGAGACACTGTGTCTTTGCACTCCCCAGGACCAGGCAGTGGGCAAACCACCCACTTGAGAGACTTGAGAGACTGTGGCTTTGCATCCCCCAGGACCAGGCAGAGGGAAAACCACCCACTTAAGAGACTTGAGAGACTGTGGCTTTGCACTCCTCTGGACCAAGCAGTGGACATGGAGCCCCCATGAGGAACAGTGGAGTCGTACAATCATCCAGCTGAGGTGCACCGCCTCCCCTTACTCCTGAGATGCCTGTTTTTTTTTTCTCGATCTGATGCCCCTGCAGTGTTCTCTCCATTTTGAGGCAGGTTTCATGTGTGGGCTTCACCCATGCTTTTTGGGACCACTGGTCCACGGACATTTACATGGGACAGTGTACGGACTTGTGTACTTGATGTAAATATTTGTGTATACTGATTATTTGCTTTTCTCTTGATCTATCTGATTGTTCCAACATAACACTAGTTAAACTCTTCGCTTTGTCCTTGCGTTCTTCCAGGGGGTAACGGGGTGTATCTGTGATGTTGTTGGATATATATGTGTGTATGTTGTTGTGAGTGGGGTGTGGGTGTGTTGTGTTCCGTGTGTGTGTAACTCTCTTTACCCTCCTCCCCTCCCCTGTTTGCTCGGTGCATTACTCACCGTTGTCGCCGCCTTCTTTGTACTTCATGGTGTATTAGTAGACACACCAACATGGGTAGGATCAGCAATTCGGGCTCCATGGCATGGAATGTCAAGAGGTGAGTGGTTCCCCTTCGTTGTTCAGTTTCTGCTGTGCTTTTGATGGCGTTGGTACCACCCCAGAAAAGCTGGAGGATTGGTGCCTTGCAATACTGTGGGCTGTACATTGTCTTCCGCCTGTCTGTTGGCGGGTACTGCCGCAGTGTTTGTTTCTACCGCCGTGGCCGTCAGAGTGTTAAAGTGGCTGCCTGTGCTGGCGGTTTCCGCCATGGTCGTGATCCCATTTTTTTAACCGCCGGCCTGTTGGCGGTATTACCGCCACTTTAACACCGGCCGCCAGGGTTGTAATGAGGGCCTATGTGCTTCCAAGAAACTTGGGTAGTGGAGCCACTAACTATATCGGGCTTTACAATAACCCAGTTGCTGGCACAATAAAACAACTTGTTTGGAAGACATATTGGAAGCCTTGCAATATATGTCAAGTTAGACTTAGCCGTCAAAGTGATAAGCTGGGAGAAATCGACAAGTGACATACAGGTGATAACCATATACGGCTTAGCCTTTACAATCAAAACTATCCTTGTAAAAACTATAAATCTATATATAAATCCCAGGCGAGGTAACAAACAGATGATGGCCAAATCAATTGTATCCTTGTTAAAGGAATTCTTACATGAACATCCAGATCACAAATATATGATTGCATCCTTTCAGGAGATAAGGCCCCACTGAGACCCCTCAAGATCAAATCTAGAATCTTTTTTCAAAGAACATGACCTGAGAACAATTAATTATAGCAAAACAGCAGTGGGCATAACCATTCCTACATTTAGAAATATCTCTATGATAGATTATTTCTTTCTAAGTTCAGTATTGATATGGAGATGCGCAACTCACAAGGTGATCAATAGAACTGAAAGCAACCATAATCCAGTGGCCGAAGAAATTGACCTGGGCGCGATGAGACATGAGCCCTACAAAACCACTGGTCACCACTTAACATCTGGCCTTTGCCCACTGGCAAAACAAATTAAATGGAGAATAGCCTGCAAAGCAAAATATGAGATATGGAAACAGATTAATGGGCCAATAAACTATAAGTGTTGGGAAATTGACAAATGGGTTCCTGTGCTTAAGGACCTACATGCCTATCTGTCCACTAGAGAGCAGGTTGGGTTCACTGGGCGCAGAAGACAAACTGCTGGCAACTGGTCATTAACTAGAGAATGTATACAGATTAAAATGAGATGCCGACAAGCAGAAAGGAGCTACAGGAGAAACAAAACCTCCGCAACGGAAACCAAAAGAAGGCTTCCAAGGAAAGAGTATAATGGCGCAATCTGGAAGCTAAAGCTAAAATAGGCTGAAGAATGCTGGAATCGACTAGTGGCATTACTGCGACCAAGCAAAAGCAGAGAGTTCTGGGATTAAGTTAGCCACCTTCTACATCTGTCCGTAACCACGGCCAATGTGATTTCTGCCAGTGAATGGGAAAGGCACATGGGGATTCTTTATGTGGATCAAAAGTATGCAAACACCCAGGGTATTACTGGTGGGCATCTAGAGGCTGAGGTTCCAGATGATACGGTAATATCCATCACCATTAAAGCAGTGCAAGAGGTGCTTGGTAGTATCAGGCGCGGCGGAGCGCCTGGCCCCAACGGTCTCCCAGGGAGCACATTTACAGATGATCAGGCGTTTTGGCCAGACTCGATGACCGCCCTATTTAATGACAGTCTACCCTATTCAGTGGTCCCAGAGGCCTGGAAAGGCTCAATACTACATCCCATTTTTAAAAAAAGGAGATAACACCCAGCCGGAGAATTATAGGCTGATAGCCTTACTGGATGCAGACGGCAAAGCCTACGCAAGGGTATTGCTCCAAGAACTCGAAAGCTGGATAGAAAATGACATTATACCCATATATCAAACCGGCTTCAGACCCAGCTCCTCTACCCTAGATAATGTTCTGGCCCTCTCATACTTAGGACAAAAAGCACTGAGACCATCTGTGGCAGGTCGAACAGTATGAAGACCACTGAGGCGTTAGTTAGTTAGAGGTAAGTGATTTATTTTTAAGTATTTGGAAAGAATAATATGATTAACAAAAATCCCAAGTGTTATCGTCTTCCTTAGTCTCTGTGTTCTTCTTTTGTATCTTTTTCCAGGATCGTGATTATATGTTCTGTGTTTCTTATTTCACAGGTGACCCAGCTGTCCAGCTCGCTCGTCGAAATCCAGGGTGGTGCCGGAAATAGAAGGAAAAACGCTAAGGTAAGTATCGTGTTTTTAATTAGGGTTCTTTCCTTTCTTTTAGCTCTGGACTGGGAGGTGGTACACACAAAAGGAGGGGGTTGGTGCCAGTGAGGAGTGTGCAGGGGACTAGTGGGCACACACCTAATCATAGTGTGGGTATATGTGACACTAGTGGGTTTATTTACAGTGCCCTCCCTTCTACCTCCCTTTCCAACCCTCCTCTATGACCCCTCCCCAGTCCCTTCCCTTCAAGTTTCCCCTTTCCTTGTCCAAAAGGACCGTACCTTGCTAAGCCACGACCCTCCAGGGCCGTGGCTGGCTGGATAGTGTTCCTCCCGTTGGCCTCCTGGTTCCTCGTTCTGGAGCTCTTCTTCCCTCTCTCCTTTCTCCAATGCCTCATCTGCTTCTTCCCTGGTCCTTTCCTCCTCCTCGTTCTGTCCTTGCCTTGTCTCCTCCATGTTCCGTCTTCTCTCCTCGGGTGTTTCACTCTCCGCGTTCCTCCTCTCCGTTCGGGTCCGTGCGATCTCCTTTTGGCTGCCTGTAGCCCGGGAAACACACGTCGTTTCCCGGGCAACGCCGTCCTGGCTTCCGCTCTCGCGCCGCGTCTCCCTGGCAACGGGAAGACGCGGAAATGACGTATCGGCCTCGGCCGATACGTCATCTGCTGTTCTCGTAGCCGGGATCGCCCGGCTACATACCTCTCCCCATGAACGGTCCTGCTCGAGGACCGGAGCAGCGTCAGGGAAACGGGATAAATAGTCAGCTGGGGCCTGTTGGCGACCAGGTATGTGACGGACCTGAAAGGAAAATGGTTGCAGTTCAAGGAACCATCGTAATATCCGAGAATTGGTATCCTTATGGGCAGACAACCACGTGAGAGGAGCATTATCCGTGAAAAGTATGAAGGGCCGACCCAGAAGGTAATATTGCAACGTATCTACGGCCCATTTTATGGCCAGACATTCTTTCTCAATGGTCGGGTAGTGTTGTTCCCGGGGAAACAGCTTCCTACTGACGTATACTACGGGATGCTCCCTACCTTCCCCGTCAGGCTGGGCCAATACTCCCCCTAAACCCACATCTGAAGCATCAGTATAGAGATGAAAAGGTTTCGAGAAATCCGGGCATCGTAGTATCGGGTCTTTGGTTAGGAAGGATTTTAGTTGTTCAAAGCTGTTTTCCTGTTGCTCTGAAAAGGGGGCTAGCCTATTAGGATGGGATTTAGACAGAAGGTCTGTGAGAGGGGCGGCCAATGTAGAATAATCAGGTATGAATCTTCTATAATAGCCAACTAACCCTAGGAAGGATCATAACTCTTTCTTTGTTGTAGGTTTAGGTGTGTTTAGTATGTCCTCTACTTTTTTTGTTTGAGGTTTTAGGTTCCCTTGGCTAATTTTGTAGCCCAAGTATGATATGTCAGGTGTACCTATGATGCACTTTTTAGGATTAGCAGTTAATCCTGCGGTGACAAGAGTGTAGAAAATTTGGTATAAATGGTTTAGATGATCATTCCACGTTTCACTGAAGATTACTACATCGTCTAGGTAGGCTGCTGCAAAAGACTGGAAGGGATTTAAGAGTTTATCCATTAACCTCTGGAATGTGGCTGGGGCTCCATGGAGACCAAAGGGTAGTACAGTGAACTGATACAGACCGGATTGGGTGGCGAACGCTGTTTTCTCTTATCCTCTGTGGCTAAGGGAATCTGCCAATATCCTTTTGTCAAATCTAAGGTAGTCATATATTTGGCTTTTCCTAGTTTCTCTAATACGTCATCAACTCTGGGTATGGGATATGTGTCAAACATGGAATTTTCGTTAAGCTTCCTAAAATCAATACAGAATCTAATAGTACTATCGGGTTTTGGTACTAACACAACCGGGGAACACCAGGGACTATTTGATGGTTCAATTACCCCTTGTTCTAACATTTTCTGTATTTCAGCCTCCATAATCTGCTTCCTCGTCTCAGGAATACGGTATGGCCGTAACCTCACAATTTTCCCTGGCAAGGTTCTTATTTTGTGGGTTATCAAAGTGGTTTTTCCTGGTAATGCTGAAAAGAAATCCCGGAAGTGCTCTATTAACCTATATACTTCTTCTTTTTCTGCTTGTGTTAAGGTTTCATTTACTTGGGGTAGATCTTTCCCGTTACTGTGTTCGGTTGGACAGAACTCGATACTTGACTTATTATTTGTACATAGTAATCCCGTCAACACTCTAGCAGGGTTTGGGGGATCTGGTTCCTCCCATTTTTTAAGGAGATTTATGTGATAGATCTGTGATTTCTGGGGAGAATTTGATAATTCCACCAGGTATGTAACCGGAGAGACTGCTCTTATTATCTTATAGGGGCCCTTCCATTTGGCAAGTAGTTTTTGTTCTGAGGTTGGACGCATAATTAAAACCTGATCTCCTGGTTGTAACACCCGTAACTTGCTCCCTCGGTCATAATACTGTTTTTGAATATTTTGAGCTTGTTCCATATTCACTTTGACCGTGTCCCATAGACTTTGTAGCTGTGACCTTAAATTATGGGCGTATTCTAGAAGAGGCTTTCCCCCTTCTTCTTCCTCTTCTTCCCATGTTTCGATGGCCATGTCAAGAAGAGATCTCGGCTGTCTTCCGAACACCAGCTCGAAGGGGCTGTGTCCTGTAGAGGACTGTTCATGTGTTCGAATAGCATATAATACTAAGGGTAATTTTTGATCCCAGTCTCTCCCTGACTCTTCAATCACTTTTTTCAATAAGGTTTTTATTGTTCGGTTATATCGTTCCATGAGTCCATCCGTCTGTGGATGATATACCGAGGTACGGATTTGGGAAATACCTAAGGTTTTACATACTTGCTTCATAAGAGTGGATACAAAAGGAGTCCCTTGGTCGGTGAGTATTTCATGAGGGAATCCTACTCGGGAAAAAATGTTTATCATGGCCTGGGCCACTGTCTTTGTTGTCATACTTTTTAAGGGAACGGCCTCGGGGTATCTTGTGGCATAGTCAACCATGACTAGGATATACGTATAACCTTTTGAGGATGGTACTACAGGTCCTATGAGGTCCATTCCTATCCTACTGAAGGGGATATCTATAATGGGCAGGGGCATCAGAGGTGCTTTCTTAGGCCTACCAGGTTCAGTGAGTTGGCATCTGGGGCATTGGGAACAATATTTACGTATGTGGGCAAATACTCCCGGCCAATAGAACCGTCTAAGAAGGTATTCTTCTGTTTTTTCCCTCCCATAGTGGCCGCCCCCAGGTTGACAATGTGCCATCGTTAGGACCTGATTTCTATAATGCTCGGGTACCACTAATTGTTGTTTCTGTTCTCCGGTACTGGTAGTGGTTATACGATATAAGAGGTTGTTCTTAATGAGGAAGTAGGGACCCACCTCTTCGGTTTCTTCTTCCCTGGCCGACTTCCAGGCGTGAGCGAGAGAAGGATCTCCTCTTTGTTGATGGGGAAAACTGACAGGGACTTCATGTGTCTCTGCAATAAGGCCTGTTTTTGGTCCTGATCTCTCCTTTCCCAAGTAATTCAATTTTTCCATTTGTTTCTCTCGGCGTGATAACCCTCTCCGGATTGTGGGACTTTCTATACTGCTATCAGAAAAAGGAGCATCTCTCCACCACTCCTGTGTCAGTGTGGGTTGTCTAACGTAATCCAGTATTTCTTGGAAATGTTCATAATCAGTTCCAATGATACACTCCTCAATCAGATTGGACATTACTCCCATCGGTAAGGTATCCCGGTGTTTTCCCCATTCCACTGTGAGGTCGTATAAAGGGTATTGTTCTTTATCTCCATGTATGCAACATATATTCACCCATTGTTCAGTTCTTTCACCGACTAGGGGAACTATATCTTTTCTTACCACCGACTGGCTACACCCTGAATCAATAAGTGCCCATATGGTATTCCCATTGACTTTCAAAAGTTGTTTAAACGTTTGGTTACCTCTTCCGGTACACAGTACCCGTCGCCTAGTAACGCCGATTTCCATGGGCTCACTACTGTCTTGTTTTCTGGGGCACATGCGGGCAATGTGGCCCCATTCCCCACAGCTATAACATTGGGGTCCTGCTACTGGTGGAGGATTAGGAAATCGGTGAGGTACTGGTTCTTCCGAAAAGGCTCTTGTCGTATTTTTAGGAGTAGAAGGCCCTGGTTTTAAGATGGGGCGGGTGGATATATTTCTCACATCAGTGGAGCGATGATAAGCACATGCTAGATCAATTGCCATGTCCGTAGTCACTTTCGGATGTTGGCGGATCCAGTTCTTAGTGGTGGTAGGTAGGGACTCTAAATATTGTTCCAGGACAATTGTTTGGATTACTTCCTCCCTACTATTTCCGGAAGAACCCAACCATTTTAATGCCAAATCCTTTACCCGATAATAAAAAGTTCGGGGATCTTCATTTGGTCCCCATTTGATTTTTCTAAATTTAACCCTATAGTATTCCGTGTCATGTCCCACACGTTCTAAGATACTAGTCTTTATCTCTTGGTACAGCGTTGTTCCACCCGGGTTCGCTGCTTGATATGCTGCTTGTAGGATCCCTGTAAGTAAGGGGGCGTTATACTGACCCCATCTATCCTCAGGCCATTGGGCGGATGATGCCACTCTCTCAAAATTAGTAAAAAAAACTTCGGGGTCTTCGCCGTCTTGATATTTCTGTAATACAGAACTGGGGACATTGGTATGTACTTTGCTACTAGCAATGGTTTCAGTCAATTTTTTCATGGCCGTCTCATAGACCAGTTGATTATTCGCAAGAATGGTTGCCTGACTTTTCAAAGCTGACTGTAACGCTTCCCTGTCCTCTTTGGCCTCTCGCTGGTGGGCCTCCCACACCAGTTGGAGATGACGTTGGCCCTCGGCCAATTGCTTTATCATATCCTCTAATGAGGGTTGTTCACTCATGGTTATACTGTTCGATTACTGCGGGGAGGCTACACAGGTAGTTATCCCACTTCTGACACCACTGTGGCAGGTCGAACAGTATGAAGACCACTGAGGCGTTAGTTAGTTAGAGGTAAGTGATTTATTTTTAAGTATTTGGAAAGAATAATATGATTAACAAAAATCCCAAGTGTTATCGTCTTCCTTAGTCTCTGTGTTCTTCTTTTGTATCTTTTTCCAGGATCGTGATTATATGTTCTGTGTTTCTTATTTCACAGGTGACCCAGCTGTCCAGCTCGCTCGTCGAAATCCAGGGTGGTGCCGGAAATAGAAGGAAAAACGCTAAGGTAAGTATCGTGTTTTTAATTAGGGTTCTTTCCTTTCTTTTAGCTCTGGACTGGGAGGTGGTACACACAATAGGAGGGGGTTGGTGCCAGTGAGGAGTGTGCAGGGGACTAGTGGGCACACACCTAATCTTAGTGTGGGTATATGTGACACTAGTGGGTTTATTTACAGTGCCCTCCCTTCTACCTCCCTTTCCAACCCTCCTCTATGACCCCTCCCCAGTCCCTTCCCTTCAAGTTTCCCCTTTCCTTGTCCAAAAGGACCGTACCTTGCTAAGCCACGACCCTCCAGGGCCATGGCTGGCTGGATAGTGTTCCTCCCGTTGGCCTCCTGGTTCCTCGTTCTGGAGCTCTTCTTCCCTCTCTCCTTTCTCCAATGCCTCGTCTGCTTCTTCCCTGGTCCTTTCCTCCTCCTCGTTCTGTCCTTGCCTTGTCTCCTCCGTGTTCCGTCCTCTCTCCTCGGGTGTTTCACTCTCCGCGTTCCTCCTCTCCGTTCGGGTCCGTGCGATCTCCTTTTGGCTGCCTGTAGCCCGGGAAACACACGTCGTTTCCCGGGCAACTCCGTCCTGGCTTCCGCTCTCGCGCCGCGTTTCCCCGGCAACGGGAAGACGCGGAAATGACGTATCGGCCTCGGCCGATACGTCATCTGCTGTTCTCGTAGCCGGGATCGCCCGGCTACACCATCATCCCAGCCTCTCTTTGCATGCTTCGACTATAGTGCGGCCTATGATGGGGTGGTGCGCCAAATCCTCTGGAAGAAATTGGCAGACTGGGGCATACCTAGAAAATTGCTAGCATCGATTATTGCTTTATACTCTGACACCTGGGTGCGTATTAAAATAACAAGCACACATGTAACCAAGAAGATCAATGGCAACAACGGATTAAAACAGGGCTGTGTTATTGCTCCCACCCTCTTTAATATGTATATGGTGGATTTGGTCGCAGAACTGCTCAAAGGAAATATGTTGCCTCTGAGACTGGGTTAAACCGTGTTGCCTATAATCCAATATGAGGATGACCTGGTCCTCCTCGCTCAAACCTAGATAGGCCTAAAAAAGGGTTTGGAAATATTACACAGCTATAGTGAAAGAAACACGTTAAGAGCAAATCCTGAAAAAACCAAGGTCCTGGTCTTTGGCTGCAAGGCCAATAAACATCAAAGAGTCTGGCAACTCGGCCCATTAAACATAGAGTTGGAAGAAAAGTACCATTACCTTGGAGTCTGGCTATCCAACATAAATAAAGCATCGAACCTAATAGCGGCACTGACCGTCAAATCAGAGAAAATCTCCTATGCTCTAGAAAAACTCGATGGCCGGCTTAAGGTACCGACATCAGAGCCAATAAGGAGAGTGATAAAGGCGAAATTACTACCTGCAATTTCCTATGGTCATCTTGCATTTCTGCGCAAATTAACAACTTCATTGGTGAATTGTAAGATAAGGGCTTAAAAAAGGGTATTTCATATACCCCGATCAACTAGACATGCAGGGATAAGACTGGAACTAGAAATAGTAAAAATGGATACAGTGTGCAAAACAGACCTGATTAAGTTCTACCAGAGTGCCCATAAAGCTAACACCGATACCTTGACAGGGGCCTGAAAACAATTTTTTAAGATGAAACTAGTAGATGAGCCATTTACTTAGGACAGGCAGAGGAACAGTTCAATCTGGCGCCATCCTACATATCAGATGCCTTTATCAAGAAGGCTCTGCTAAAGAAGGTTAAAAGAACTAGGCGCTCGAGCCTCCAAGGAAAATGATATCTCTACAATAAGGAATATCAGTTGTGCCGTGGGTTTATATGAATCTTATGCAAATACAAAAAGCCAGCCTTATTTGAGAGTACCATTAGGAGCTTGAGCCTTCCAGAACATCTTGCAAATGCGGATTCTAACTCTCCCTGTTTGGGACTATAGGTGTAAATGGAAATGTTCGCAGGGGTATTTGCAGGAATGCACCCTGTGTCAATATCACACTGAATCGATAGCACACCTTGTATGCTGTTGCCCATGTCTGGCCTCAGAGACATGCCAGCTCTTAAAACCGTTATTCCTGAAACCTGGGCTGAGAACATGTAAAGAAGGTATAAGACATGTACTTACTACAGTGGCCCCCATAGAATTGGCCTGCTTTGGGAACTTTTTTAGCAAAGGGAGAAAGGCACTACAATGTGCACAAGGCCAAATAAGGGTGGGAACCAACATGGGGGCCACGACCTACACAGAAACTCTGCTGACCAAATGGCTCTTACCTCCCAACTAATTTCATCATCTTCTTATACAGAGATGCTTCTGGGTTCTCGGGTTGTGACTGTAGTGAAATAGATCTCCCTAAGTAGAAGAGGTGGTACATGGACATTAGCACTTGCACTCTTGGTTTACATCAAAACCTGAGAGACAAACTCCCATGGTAGCACTTGCACTCTTATATCTTGATCTACATCAAAACCCGATAGACAAACTCCCCATGGTAGTTTCAACTGGGGGTTGTGGACAAAATGACTTCTACCCCCCAAATACTTTAGTCACTTCCTATAGAGAGACCCCTTTGGATTCTAGGTTTGTGACTGTAGTGACATAAAACTCTCCTATTACCATTATATAAGAACCTATGGGACGGCAGCACTTGCACTCTGTGTATAGGTCATTAAGCCAACGTATGATTCTGTGAAAGATCAGATCTCCTTTGTGTGTTTAATAGGTGGGGTATATGGAAGCCAGCATTTGTATTAAATTCTATGTGCATGAGGTTTGTCAACTATACCTTTGCACATGGGTAAAACGAGCTGTGTGTATAACTGGGCTCCTGTGATTGTAAAATCTCAGGCTGATGGACCAGTGGACTTCTTTTAGGTAATGTACGTGTTATCTTAGTATAACACATGGCTGAGCTATTTATATGTGTTTCATGGGGGTACAGTGTGGGACAACACACGACTGGACTCCGCAAATGTATTTTAGGGGCAGCTCCTGGTTTTATTGTACATTGTGCAGCGATTTTAATTAATCATGCAATTAAAGTTTCAAAGAAAGAATGCCCTTGGTGTGCATGAAAAGGGATAGACCAAAGGATTGAATCAAGTAGCCCAGAGGGACCTTGTACACGTTGAAAAATTAAGGAGACAGCACAGGCCCTTGAGGTACATCACAGGTCAACATCTTTACTTTAGGAAAAAAAGCTCAAAGTGACCTGTGTTGGAGGGTTTATTTGGAATCTGTGGAACCAGGTAAGAGTCTTTGATACAGAAATCTGCTATTTTCATGTAGGTCACAGTAAACTCTTTGTGAAGCTTTGCTCCCTGGAACAGCCTATAACTGTTTGACTTTTGAGGCATTTATGACCCCCCTGGTTTATTTGCCACCTTCTTCACATTAGAGCGAACAAAAAAGCCCAATAGAGAATTTGAATGTCTGTAATGAAAGAATAAGTGCAATAGGACTGTAAACAGCTGTGGCATATCTACCGGACGAAGATTAAATCAGAAAGAAGGATGTATGGTATTAAATTAATGATGTGGATTAGGTGTTGTTTGAAAATCAAAAACTTTATACAGGATGTTCACCTATAATTATGCAATACCGGGCTACCTAATTTCGAGGGCTTGAATTTTGCCTCCTAGCAGGAAGGCCCACAAAACATCCAGGATTTGTGTCTCACTCATACCCTTCTCTCCTACGTTTATCAGGTGCCTAATGGAAGGTAATCAACGCATTATTACCTATTTTTCTCATTTCATGTATGTCATTTTCAGCTAGTCTTGGCTTTTTAGCCAACAGGTCTTTGCATGTTGAAGTGTTTTTGGGCCACACTTACAAGCTTAAAGGCAAAACTGCAATCCCTAGAATGCAGCGTGCTGTTGTCAGAATGCCAGGAGTCGCAAATGCGACCACTCATTACACGGGGAAACAAGTGTTTTTTTAAGTTACATTTTTTGTTGTAAAACAGTTTTATCAAGTTGCATCGAATCTGTACAGCCGGATGATTGACCAGTCACTCAAAACTACTGCCTACCACAGTTGAACGCGCGTCAGATGAATGTTCCTTCATCATTTCAAACTCTATACATTGAAAATCATTACTTTGGATATTAAAAAGACTTGTAAAAGTTATCATAATTAAAAAGGTGCCCTACTGAAAGTTTCGACCAATCGCAGGGCACTGTGGGCTCTGCTACAAACTTGTAGTTCTTTAAGCCCAGTGTTGTATTATGAAGGAAGACATAGAGGGGCATAGTTACAAGCCCCTAGCGCCGCCTTAGCCTAATTTTTGTTATGCTAAAGTGGTGCTAACCAGTCCTCAACCCTGCACCATATTGACAAAGTGGCGGAATGCATGCATGGTGCCACTTTGTAACCACTTGCACCATATTATACCTGCACCAGGTATAATGTATGCAAGGGGGGCCTTCCCCTCCAGGGAGTCCCACAAAAATGGCATAGTGAAATGTTTAAGATTTAACTGCGCCATTCTAGCGTCATTTTTAACGCCTGCCCAGAGCAGGTGTTGAAGTGAAGCTAGTGTATAAGCCTATAGGCGTTTCTATGCTTTGCTGGACTAGCACCAACAGTTTTGGCTTTAGTCCAGCAAAGCACCACAATAGCATAACAAATGTTGACGCTATTGTCTTAACCTGCGCCATAGTGCACTGTAATGTAAATATAGCGCTACCATGGTGACGTTAGGTGGATGCAGGGTGACACAAGGAAACTGGTCCATCAGGGCCGATGCACCACTTCCTTGTAAATATGCCCCTTAGAAATAAACGCCTATGCTTTTATTGTAGGAATGGTAGTTATGTGGTTCTTATTGCACTGCAGAGGCTAAGCTGAGTAATAGTGTCAGTCCTCAGAACTCTCTGAGGCATTCGACATCCTATACAAGGCCACCCTGTTAGCAAATATGTCTTCCACAGCCACAGTTTCAGGTCTAATTTTAGACTCCACAAAACAGATCCTCTATAGAGGATTATTTTCACTTCAGAATGGACAACAGCATTTATTCGATATTTAACTTACAGGCATAGATTTTTTTTTTACACAATGGAGTGCAGCATTCAAATTTGCTGGGCTGCATTGTGCAAGGGGAAAAACACAGTGCATAGCAGCATCTACTAAGATTATTCTGCTGCTGCTGCTTCTGTAATCTCTTTCGATGGTGCTCAAAAAGTCTGTGTTACACGATGCACAGCCTCGCATTATGGTGTAAAATTGAGTGTATGTTATCTAGCATAGAATTTGTAATGTAAACATACCCTTTCAGTATACATTGACACGTGTTGGGGGGAGGAGGAGTTTAAACATGTTTTGCAAAAAAAATGATTTTAGTGGGCATGCAGTGGGAAGTAGGAGGACGCCATTTAAAACACGCATTTGCAATGCAATGGGTCTCGCATTTACTCAAGTTAAAGCTATTAGCTTTGTAAACTCCTAACTGGACTTTTCTTGCCACACAAACTGAAAAGTAAAACAGTTTCACATAAGCGAGCCAACGGCCACCATGAACGCAGAGCAAGCACACAAAAGGAAACAGAACTTTGCTCGCAGTGAAACGTATTGGCAAAAGTGCAATTATCCATGCAACCGGCAAAAGTGCAGTTATCCAAGTAACAGGGTCGATGTCCTGCAAAGTGCCCTACTACTGCCCACCTGAGATCACACTACATACGAAATAAAGAGACAAAATAGTGCAGAAACCATCCGGAGAACATGGAGTCTCGTATGTTTTCAGTAGTTTACCGGTGTGCTCGAGGGGACTAAACACCAGAAAAGGCTTGACGTTCACTAATTAAATCAAGCTAATTTTAAAAGGCAAGCCCACAAACCAACCAAACTGATGTACTTGACATGGGCGTGGTTACAAGCCCACGGAGATTACACCAGGGACAGAGCGCTTGCGCTCGACCCTAAAAATGAATTTGGGCAGGTGGCGGGACCCTGGGGGTATTATTAGACGTACTGAATTTGAGCCCAGAGTCTGTGTCACATGTGATGGCACTTGGGGCTTAATAAAATCAAGCATATTTGTGCACTCCCCTCCCACCCCCCACTGAAGTCACTGCACACCACCATCTCCCACTCAAGGCACCAGGGCCTCTTTCACCCCACAACACACCACCAAAAAGTAAATTGGGGCCACAGCGAGCCCCATTCACTGCTCCCCCACCCAGGGCCCATCGTCACCCAAAGTGAAGCGGGCCTGCAGGGCGATAAAATAAGGCAGCAGTGCCCCCTCCACCTCCACCCAAAGCACTATCCCCCATCCTGCCATCCTACACTCAAAACACAACTGTAAGAAATTGGGAGTATTAGCTGAGGGAGTGAGTACCCACCTCAAATAATACTCATAATTCTTGTCAAGGTGAACCATTAAAGTTTATAATTAAACTTGAGTTCAATCCTCTTGTTACTATGCACAGAGCAGACCGGTTTAACTTAGAAGCAATATGTAACTGTAGCAAAATAAATTGCAGCTAAAAATGCCAGCAAATTTAGATTTTTGTTCTGCTAAATTCCTGTTTTTGTGACATTATAGGGGCCATTTTGACCTTGACGGTCTTTTTCCAAGACCGCCGAGGGACTGCCATGCGGAAGACCGCCAGTGGTGGCGATTTGCCGCTCGACCTATTATGACCGTTGGCAGCTCTCCGTCCTTTTACGGACGGAGAGCCGCCAACAGCCATACTGGTGGGAGGCGGGGAAGTGGAGGTTGCTCCATCTCCACCGCCACCGCAACAGAACACCGCCCAGCGAATCACGTCCTGTGATTCGCCGTGGCGGTGTTCTGTTGACGGTGTGGTGTCGGCGGAGCAGCCCCCGTGGCTCCCGTCCCCTCCCTGAGGATCGTCGGACCAGGTAAGTCGATCGTTCGTGAGGGGAGGGGGGTGGGGGGTGTTGTGTGTTGTTTGTGTGCATGGGAGTGTGCGTGTGTGTATGTAGAGGGGGTGTGTGAGTGCGTGTATGCTTGCAAGGGTGTTGTGTGTTTGGGAATGAGTGCGTGTATGTCTGTGGGTATGTCTGTATGGATGTGTGCGTGTATGTTTGAATGTGGGTGTGCGTGTCTGACTGTGTGTGTGGATGTTGGCATGTATGTCGGTGTGTGTGCGTGTATGTGTGTTGGTGGTGCCTGCGTGCATGTCGTGTGTGCATGAGTGATGTTATGTTGGGGGTCGGGGTGGGGAGGGGGGTCCTGCCGCCTATGGGGGGTGGCAGGGGTGGTAGGAGGGGTAGGGGAGGGAGTTGGGGTGGGGGTTGGGGGGGGGAGACCCCTATCAGTGTCAGGGAAGGAATTCCCTGGCACTGATAATGCTCACCGCCATAGATTTTATGGCGGTTTCAAACCGCATGAAATCCATGGCGGTCAGCCGGGTCCAAATACCGCCAGCGGTATAGTGACGGCCGCCGGGCTGGAGAACCAGGTCTCCAGCCCAGCGGTCGTCTCCGCCCTGGCGGGCGGAACGGAGAAGCGGCGGATGACCATGGCGGTAACCGCCATGGTCATAATACAAAAAAAAGACCGCCAGCCTGTTGGCGGTCTTACCGCCGCTTCTCCGCCTTCCGCCAGGGTCATAATGACCCCCTATATTTGTTGAGTTTTGTTGCAATATCCTGGAGGGGGATTTGATTTTTGGCTTGTGCAATTGTCATAGTAGGGAGTATTATCACGCCTGCACATTGAAATAATAGTGTTCTCTTATTAACATGTTGAAATGGAAAAACCAATTGCCATAGTCAAAGAAAGTACAACATTTGGAATAAAGTGTAAATAAATATCGTGCATGTAATGCTTTTGTAGAACATCAAAAAATATGTAAACAGGGACAAATATGTCAGTACTTTCTACAGCTTTATAACCAACTGGGGACCAGGTGTACACCACTGTGTATGTCTGGTTAAAGAAGATGTGGCAACAGGAATTTGATCTATGGATTAAGAGTTGGTAGCTAGTGAGTCTCTGACCCTGCCATTAATTGGATGGAGGACCTGCAGATTGCTTTGCTAGCATTCCATAATCAATTCCCTCATAGATGCATGCTGACGGGTGCCATATGAGTACATTTTGGCAATGGAATGTTAATTATTCGGTTGATACCAGTGCACAGGTTTCCTATCTCATCCCTTGTGCTAAGCACTTATTTTATGATTAGTTTCTGTGTGAATTAACATTGCTTTAGTTGGCTCAACTTCTCTCCTTTGAATTTCTTGTGGTTGAGGAGCTGAATGTCATTGTCTGACACTGTTTCTACATTGTTATCTTCCATGGAAGTCATTTAATATCATAGACAATGCCCTCCCCTGCTGGGTAAAGAATAACCTATTTACTATTGGTGTCCTGATGCGTTGTTAGATGATCATCTGCAGATTTACTCTGAAATTGTGTTGTTGACACATCAACAGTGGCAGCCTCAATTTGGAGGTCACCTTCAGGTTCTTTCCCAATAGTTCATGCCTTCGCATTGTTTCCTCTGACATTGTCTTCCGCATCCACATCAGTTGCAGTTTCTGCTTCCACATCTTCAGTGTTGTTACTTGTACTAGGGAGGATGTAAAAAATAAAGTAGACCTTCCCTTGGTTCTCACAACTTTCAATGCACGAGTGACTGATTTCACGAGTGACTTTTAGTACCAAAAGAATAGGTCAACTCAATACCCCACTAGGAACCTTGAGATAATCTTATATGCATGCAACAATGGTGAATTAATATCCCTTAATAATATACAATCATTGTGGCTTTAATAATGCACAAAGCCAATCTACAGGTTCAAATACGTAATCCACGAAAGAAACAGGTAGAAGACTAATGGTGCTCAGTGTCCCAAGTGTCTACACAGTGAACAACAGATAAACATGAGTGCACAAGTCTATGTAAAAACAAATGACTTGAAATTGGGCAGCATAAGTTGTCATCGGTCATATTGCTACATTCCTCATTCAATGAGCCAAGACACAGTCTTTTTATTATAGTTTTAATGACATTTCAACCCATGTCATAATTTTCATGTCAGCCTCAGGTCAAATAAAGTTGGGGACACCAGAAAAGATAAAGAGAGAAAGGTTTGAGTATTTTGTGATAGACAGTGGACTTAATTGTCAGTTGGCAACACAATTAGATCTAACAACTTGTGTTCTGAAAATATTTGGTAAAAGAGAGTATAAAGTTGACCCAAATTAGAAAAGGGTTCAACCAGTTATCACTCTCAATAGAGTATTACTCAATGAATAGCCATTTAAATAGTTGTAAAGTGTATTCACATCTTCTTTACAAAGAAGGGTGTTCATGGTTTTAGAATAGATTTTGAGCAGGTGTCATGGGTAGGAGTCTGGCTCTCTATATAGTGCACAAAAAAGATGTGCACTATGTAGAGAGTCCCAGCAACCCCACTTTGGTATACAGAGGTAAAACGCAGACCACCTAATGCTCTGTGTTTGTGGTAGTGTGGGCAAGCATTTAGGCTTATCTTGGAGATGTGCTAAACATTTGTTGTATTCACAGTATCAAAAAATGTGTACATACACTCGGAAGAGTAACTAAAGACCAATTTACCAAAATACTTCCAATTTTCATACATTTATTAACACCAAGATTATCAATATATGGTAAGTACTTCTTTTGTTATGATTTTTCAAAAAATATATGCGTTTTGTGTGTAATTATTCATCATATGAATGAATGAGAAAATCTTCAAAAACGCATATAGAATCAGGCAATGCTCTCACAAGTGTCACCTTCTATTTTTAGAGTGAGGTCATTGAGGTGTCCTGTGGGCCAACTGGAGAATTCCAGGCAGTTCCTGGTTCAAGCGGGAGCAGGGGCTGAATGTCTTGGAGCTGGTCCACAATGGAGAAGGGAACCACTTGGAAACACACTGCACAGGTGGACTTAATGGTAAGTATGGTGGGTTCCCTTGGAGTCTAGAGGCTGCATGTGGTTAGAGACCCCTAGAGTACAGCTGGTTTGGCATTGTAGGGGCCAAGTAGGCCGGTGCAATGCAGATAGGCCAGCCAAGTGTTGTGAGTCAGGAAGTCTTTGGAGCCAGTTGCAGGTCACTCTGAGGGTGGTTCTTGGGTGTCCTGAAGTCCCTTGACTGATGCTTGCTTCTGATCCTCGAAGAGTCTGGAGTGAACTTTGCTTCTGAGTGTCCAACATTGGGGGTCCAGTACATCAGACAATTGGACTTCTCAGGCCCTGAAAGTCGCAGTGCCACCAAACTTGGTACACTGGTAGATTTTGTTCTTTGGGTCCCTTTTGTAGATTTTGGTTAGGCTGCTCAGTCCAATTCATTGGTCAGCGGCCAGTCAGTGAACTGTACTTCACTGGTTCCTTGTTTGCAGTTTGCAGGAGAGTGATACCTTTACTCTGAGGGAGGTTCTTGTTGATTTGCAGAAGGCTGGAGGTACTCTGGGGGATTTTAGAGTCCTTCAGGTTTACAAGCTACACCTCAGCAGCGATTGTTGAGTCCTAGGAGCAGCAGGCAGGGCTTGCCACCTTTTTCTTAGTGCAGCAGGACTTCTGTTCTTGTGCCTTGGGTCTTCTTTGTTCCTGGAATTCTTGTGTCCATCGGATCTTCTCTGCAGGTCTACGGATGCCCACTAAACACTGCATTTAGTGGGGGTTAGGTGGAGTACCTGGTAGTGGCTGATGGGCCATGTAACTTAAGGTGGTTACACTCACTATGTGACCACTTCCTGTGGAAAGGGGTCACAGCCCTAACCCTGATTGGCTATTTTCCTGCCATCCAAGATGGAGGAACATGAAATGGAATGATGACCATGCCTGCCACACCTGAAGGGTGGTGCAGACTGAGGGGGGCTCTCTCCTACTCTTGTTTAGTTTTCCCACCGGTTTTCCTGCTCAAAGTAGGGAAAAAATGGGCAGCTATCTGCTGCTGGAAGCAGAGGCATGGGTCAGACTTCAAAGGTGGTAAGGCCTTTAAAGCTGACCCCTGGTGCAGGATCCCTGCTTGGGGGAGGAGGTGTAACCCCTACACCCATGGAAAGGCTTGTGTTCTGGCTCCTGAGAGCACAGGCTCTCACCCTAGGAGTTCAGACTTATGTCTGGTGGCTGTCTAAGACAAGTCAGCAACCATGTGAGGGCTGTTAGGTCTTACAGGGGGCACCTCTAAGGTGCCATCTGTGTACATTTTATAATAAATCCAACACTGGCATCAGTGTGGGTTTATTATTCTGAGTTGGTTGGTACCAAACAACCCAGTATTCAGAGAGGCCATCATGTAGCTAGAAAACTCATAATGACCAGTGTCCATCATATGTATTTGCTATGGCCTCCATGTACACTTACTATGTCTTAAGGTTTTGCAAAGACACATTAGGGGCATATCTGCTCATGCACATATATACCCTCACATGCGTTATAGTGCACCCTGCCTTAGGGCTAGAAGGCTTGCCAGAGGGGTGACTTACCTATATTGCATGCAGTGTTAGTGGGCACTGCACCCTTGGTGAGTGCCATGTCGAGTTTGCAACTTTTAAATACACATTGTCTTGCGCTTGCAATGGCTGTCTGAACAAGACTGGTGTGGGGTCTTTCAGAGTGGCACAATTGGTGCTGCAGCTCTGGGGGCCTTCTTCAGTACCCATGCCCTAGGTCCCAGAGGTACCATTTACTAGGGACTTGCAAGGATGGTTGAAGTGCCAAACATATTACAAGTTTTGGGGAAAGTGATCTGGCCCTGGGAACATGTTTAGCAGGGGCCCAGGGCACTTACAGTTTGAAACAATTTTTCAGGCAAAAAGTTGGGGCAACCATGTAAAAAGGGGACCTTTCTCACATCATGCATAAGCATTGTAAAATCTCAATTTGTTTTTGACAACTATTCAATAAATAGACATCGCTCTTTGACATAAACAGCCTTTTAAGGTCTGTTTATGTATGATTAGGAATTATACTGCTTCAGATCCAGGTGGGCTAAAAATGCAAAGTCTACTCCAGCCAACTGCCATTTATTTCTCCAGATATCGTTAATTCAAATGCATCTTGTAGGAAATCAGGTACCTTTAGTGCAATAGACATTGAAGCAAAAAGGGGGACGGCACCATCACTCATGAAAACTGTGGAAGAAGAGCAGGAAAGTCACCACATCCATGTATCATGAAAGTAGTGCAAGAATCTGTGAAGGCAACAGCCAGTTTGAAAAGAACCACCAGGTAATTTAAAAAGCAGCAACAGAAAAGCAGCTGTGGCCAGTAACAGGATGGGAGATGGCCGGCAGAGTTTTTGTAAGGTTGAGACTGGGCAGATTTCTTGGTGTCAAGCAATACCTCGTGCAACTAAGATAGGTGGCCTTCCTATGGTCATGCTTATATTCTGACAAAAGTATTAAAATTATAGGCGCAGCAATATTTTTAAAAAATACATACCTATTTTTGTACGCCATACAGATATATGATCAATATTTGAATTTGTGATTTCTGCATGTAAACTTGTAATTTTGGGTCTTTTTTACGTTGTATCACCTCAAGGATTTGCCCACAGAAATCAGTAAAATATTGCAGCATAGTAAAGATCTGCAGACCTCATCATTGTTGTGGGTGGAAAACTAATTTTTCTGCCTAAAGCTTTTAATAGAAGGCCACTCGAAATGAGTGTTCATGTATGAAAAAATGACTGTCATTAACATCTAACTTTTTTCACATTAATATGTGTGACACTATTTCTTGCTTTTACATACAACTCATATACACAGATACACCAGACTGCTCCTTTAAAGTGCTTCTTAAATATAAAATACTCATAAATCCCATTAATCATCTCACACATGTATATTTTAGATATTCAAAATGATCACAAATCTCATACATAATGTCACACCCTGACATAAGCTGACCAATTTAAAATACAAATGATATCAATTGTAAGAGTGTGTAGTTTTGTAAATCTCTGTTTTCATTCAATACTTTGGGCCTCATTATGAGTTTGGCGGTCCGTGCACCGCCATGGCGACAGTGGTAGTCCGATCTCCTTCGTGGTCGGACCACTGTATCACAAGACATGTGGGTCTATGGAGCAATGACCGCTGTGGTTCTGCCAGCACTGCAAGGCAGCCCAGACTGCTGCGGTTACAAGGCAGGACAAACAGGTCGGCGAAGTCTGTGTTTCCTCCAGACGCAGTATGAGGTTGCACAGGACCAATGTGACTGTGGCGGTTCAACCACAATGTACCAGCAGGTGGAAATGGAGAGTATAAAGAGAGCAACTCATCTGCAGGCAGAGTTACACATCATGTCCCGCCATGGAGCCCATCACAAACTTCCTACCACTGCTCCTGTGCATTGAGGGAGCCCAAAATCCATGCCACCGTGGACACAACTGACGGTACGTACACACACCTACCTGTGCCATTACGCTCAACAACAGATTGTCGCGCTGTCATCTGCATGATATAGGGGTCACGCTACGGGCACCAAGTACAAGTGTCATTGTGTCCACAGCCGGAGTCATTCACATAGAAGGACACATTCACAGCCATTAAACGCCCCCTTTGAGAAGATCACTCACACTGCACTGCCACACTACACAAAAACACACGTCTGCACATCTTAGGCACAGGGACAATGAAGTGTACACAACATTGTGTCACACAATACCAACAACACAGCAACATCACATCTGGAAATACAGCTGACACCCTCACATTGCACACATGCCATGAACAGTCATCAGATTCAACACACATATGTATGGATGTGTCATATAAAACAAACATCACACCCATTAAACAGTCCTGTAATTAATCCACACATCATCCACACAGCAACACAATGGAAGAACAGTGGGATTCACAATAGTCAGAGATACATATATCTAGCTCACTATGCAAACAGTACCTGCACAATAGGTATGTATCCCATGGACAAACAATACTAGAGCCAAGTGACTTGCCTATCTGCAGAATGTGGAAGTGCAAGTCAAGTAAGCACATACAGCTGCAACTGCAGGGGACATATATCTAGATGAAGTAGCTACAAGGTACACAAAGTAAAATGTACACACGAAAAGTCAAATGAAAAGGAAGCTAGCACAATTGAACACCTCCGTGTCTGCACAAAGAAAACTCAAGCTGCCACACAAGACCAATATACAATACATAACAGGAGGACAAGTCTGACACCATACATGCTGACATTGGACCACAGTAGATTAAATACTTACCATACCAAACAGAACACATTGCAGTGACACCCCAATTGCATTAACAAACACATATACATACAGTCAACATCTGCCCTTGTCCAGGGCCACCCCAGCACTGCCCTCAAAGTCATATTTTTATAACAACAGCAAATGGATCAGCAATCAGGCTGAAACACACAAAACTGTAGACATACAACACAAGTTACTCAGGAACAAAATATAGGTATAAAATGATTTGCAGGACAATGTGGACCCAAAACAGCAACAACTTAAGTTTATTAAAGGCAGAAAAATGTGAATCCAAGGCCATTTTCCAGTCCATTTTTAGGTCTCTGCACAGTACTATGCCCACACTTGACTCCTATTACTGCCAGTGAACCTCTATAGGAAGGAGCATCAAGTGGGCAGGCAGGCACCTCAGGGATAGTCCTTTGGGGTAAGGGGTCGGATTTGGGATAGCTGGGTTTGGTTTTGGGAGGGGAGGACTGTTTCTTAGGAGGGGTGTTTTTTTTCTTGTGGGGGGAATGGGGGATTACAGGAAGGAGGACTTGGATGTGGAAGGGCTGGGTTGGGATGTGGTTGATGCCTCTTGTGTGGGGGTTCGGAGGTCACAGGGGAAAGTTAAAGGTCAAAAAGCAAACTATCCTTTGGAACACAGGGGCGGTCACCAGTAGGGGTTGGGATTTGGAGGAGAGTGGTTGTCTTGTGTGTCACTGTAGATGTCTTGGGTGAGTGTGTGTGTGTGAGGTATGCTTATGTGTGGGTGATGTCTGTTGCATGTATGAGTGTGGGTGTTTGCGTGTCTAGGGGTGCTCGGAGGTGGAGGAGCTGGTTGATGGAGTGGTGTGAGGGTGTGTGTGTGTGTGTCTGCTGGGTTGGTGTCTGCAGGTATGCTAGTAGTGGTGGATGTCTGTGTGTCTAATGGGGTGGTGTCTGCAGGTATGATGGTTGTGGTGAATGTCTGTGTGTCTGTTGGGGTGGTGTCTGTGGGTATGGTGGGTGTGGTGGATGTGTCACTGGCTGTTTTGGTGGTGCCTGTGGGTATGCTTGATGTGGTGTGTGGGTTGGTGTGGTTGGTGGGCATGTCTGCTGAAGTGGTGGGTGATGTTGTGTTTCTGGGTGTATGGTGAGGACCTGCGTGCCGGTGTGTCTTGTGGTGTTTGTGTTTATGTGTGATGTTTGTGTGTGTTAGGGTGGGTGCATGCGTTCGTATGTGTCTGAGTGCTTGGGATAGGTAGGTGAATGGGGGTTTTTGATTGGAAGGAGGAAGGTGGAGGGTGGCTGTATGTGAGGGGTAACGAGTTGACGTCAGTGAAGAGGGCAGAGCCTGAAAAGATCTCTGTAGACCAGACATGACACTCGGAATGCCTTCCAGGAAAGCATTGGTCTGCTGAAGTTGGCTGGTCAACACCTGGTTGGCATTCACAATGGCAGTCTGACCCACAGAGATGTTCCTCAGGAGGTCAATAGCCTCCTCACTCAGGGTAACAGTGGCAGGGGCAGCGGTGCCTGGTGCAAAGGAGTCACCCACGCTATTGTGTGAGCGGGCACAGCCAACTGGGTGGAGAGTAAAAGGGAGGGTGCAATAGAACTGGGGGTGGTGGACAAAGATGGTACAGGAATATCTCCTGATGGGTCAATCACCACTAGGGAGTGGCCATTGGAGGTTGATTCTGATGATGAAAATGTAGATCTGGTTTCCTCCGTGGCACTCCCCTCACCCTCCAGGCCACTGGGTCGCTCCGTGTCAGAGGTATCTTGACTGGAGGTACCATGGCTAGATGCTTCCCCACTTGGTTGTGCCATGTCTCCTTCGCTTGCCTGGGCTGATGCTTAGGTTGATGCTGCAAATACCAGGAGAAAAAGGGTCACCACATGTTCTTGATCACACTTGAACAAGAACATTGATTAGCAAACATTTAACATGATGTCAAGTAGGCCCCAGAAACAAACTCCACCAAAGTGGCCCCTGCATGTACCATACCATATGCATGCATGCCATTTAAACTGTGAATCAGGATCGCAGACAACTACAATTGCATGGCTGAAGTAGTCTAATCACAGTAACCATTTAACAAGTAAGAGACCACATCATCTTCAATGCTTTGCCTCATGGAGCATACCTCAGTTACCTGTTGCCATAAAATAGTAACCCAATGCCAACTTCATTTCCACAGATCCCACACACAAGGTCATGCAGACATTTATTTGTCACATACACAATAACAGAACAATATGAAATGATGTTCCCAGAACATGCCATGTTGCTGACAACAATACAGTAGCTTGGAGAAGGTGAAATAGATTTACTTGTGTAACACTAGAAACATATCAACAATGCACAGTTCACCAAGTGAAATTTGTCCCAATTGTGCCATGGAGGTAGTACTAATGATGCTCAGATATGCCACACATTTGTCATGGAAATGTACACTCTAGACATAGGCCCTCATTACAACCTCGGCGGTCTTTTCAAAAGACCGCCGAGGCTGCGGGAGCCAGAATACCACCAGTGCTGGTGGTATTTCTGGCTCCCTATTACAACTTTTCCGCTGGGCCAGCGGACGGTAACAGTGTTACCGTCAGCTGGCCCAGCGGAAAAGCCAGCTCGTGATAGAGAAGGCGGCAATGCTGAAGTGCAGCAGGTGCAGTAGCACCCGTCGCTTATTTCACTGCCCGAAATGCGTGGCGGGGCTATGCCTGGGGGCCGTGCACTGCCCATGCCAAGTCCCCCTTACCACCAGCCTTTCCATGGCAGTGTTTACCACCGTGGCCAGGCTGGCGGTCGGGGACTCATAATGCCTGGGGATTATGACTGCCAGGCAGAAGCCTGGCGGTAAAGTGGAGGGGCCGGCGGTATGGCCGTGGCTATTGCGCCATGGTCATAATAGCTGGCTGGACACCACCAGCCTGTTGGCGGTGTTACCGCCAGCTTACCGCCGGCCGCCAGGGTCATAATGAGGCCCATAATGTACAAAACAACAGGGAGACATGTCCTTAAAATCAACAACACAATGAATCAGAAAGCCCCAGGGAAATCACCACTAATGTCTGGCACCTCTTTAAATGACATACTCTGATTGCATCAGTAGACGCCATTAATCCTTTGTATGTTGGAGAGGTCCAGAGATATGCAAGTACTTGTAGAAGGACCTCGACATGTTGCCTAATGGGATGATACACCACTTTCTCCACTTTGCTCCTCCAAACTCAGATGTCTGTGGATGAATGGATGTACCCAACCACATGTGATTCCAACATAACTGCAAGTCACTCCATGATTCATGCTAACAGTTATGTTACAAACTTTCCCTATTGCACATGTGCAGTGCATTTTGCTCCTTGGTGCCACATCAAAGGCCTGGAAATGCACATTGTGGCTCAATAACCTAGTCATACATGTCTTGTCCCTCATTGCAACTGCAGTTGTACATGCCAAATGACATGCAATGACAGGTGAGGGTATGTGACAGCCAACAATCAATGGTGACACACTCCTGTCTATGGCACCCCATGAAATGTAGCCCCATTGCAAATGTCCCATTCCACACACAGGTTGGCATGCATATGTTTGTGAGTAAATACAAATATTATCCCCCTGCACAGGAAGACCAAGCATGACACATCGGTGTACACAGTTTTTCAAAAGAGAAAGGGACACATGCTAACATGCAGGCACAAGGAATGTTAGTAACAGTGATGCCACATAAATCATGTCAATGAACATTCACCACTTACCAAGGGTAAGTATTGATCTATAGCTGCACCCAAAGAACAATGTATTCTCTGTCACATGTATGATGGGCACCATAACATTACAGAGAGTGATAAGGCACCAGTATCCTTCACACGCTGAAGACAAGTAGCCTCTGGGGGGCAGTTGCCAATAAACTCGTTTGACCAGACACATGACTGAGGGCAGTGATCCATGACTTCCTGGCCATTGGCCTGTAACACTGAGGAGTAGTGATCTGTTGCATTGAATTTACACCCACTACAACAACAGACCTTACTTGAATGAACAATGTACACAGCCATGTGTTGTCCCTGGAGAGCAAATTGATTGTGGATTGTACACAGTTGTGTCCTAGGTCCCTGGACCAAAAGGTAAGGCACATCAGTATGCACCACAAGAAATATCTACAGAAACAGTCACTCACTTACTGTGTCACACATGGCTCATCTCTAATCGTCAGGGGAAGAGGTCAGAACTAAACGTATTAACTTGGCAATCTGAAAAGCAGGAATATGCCCTATACTCGCCCCCTTGTGGATTCTGTGAACCTCTCAAACGCCTATCAAGGTCTGGGTATGCAACTGCCAGAATTGCGACAGTTAGTGGGGTCATGGTCCGATGTGCGCCCCACCCTTGTTAGGAGGACAGCCCGAGCTGGACCTTAGTGACCGTCCAGGTGTCTCAGGTCCTCCCACCTCTTGCGACAGTGGGCGCTCCACTGGCTGTGGACCCCCAGAGTCTGAACCCTCCAGGCAATGGCTCACCATATTTCCTTCTTCTGATGGGGGTTTACCTGCATGGATGCAAGAGACAAATCAGCAGATTATAAACACAAGTTTACACACGGAAGGTTGAGTCACTCACATGTCAGAAATACCAAGCGAGAAATTGTCAATTTGTTAATATATTTGAGTGATAATGAAGGGGCTGGCATGGTGGGTGCAGAAAATGTATTCCTTGTGCATGTGTTGACATGTGGCCTACCAAATGCAGACTCATGCCACCCCAGGGGATGGGTTCTGGGGTATGTACCTGTTCCACAGAACAGTCCTTTGTACATATGTGCCTATCCTACAGAGATGGCATCCAACATACAAAGGTATAAATTGTACAATTTCTGCTTTATGACCAAGGTACTAAGGGCCAGATGTATGAAAAAGGCCCTTTGCGAATCGGAAATAGCGTTTTTAAAGAAATCGCTATTTCTGATTCGCAAACTGTAATGTATCATATTTGCGATTCGGTAATAGTGATTTTTTTTAAATCGCAAATGTTATTGCCGAATCGCAAATTGCGATACAGCCCCCATTCGCATCTATGGGCCTGATTCCTAACTGGAATTCGCAATTTTGGGAAAAAGTCCAGGGTGCTGGGGGCCTAAGGCCCCCTCTGCTGCACCCCAAAACTATGTTTAAAAACATGTAAGGTGCACACATGCCAAAAGGGCATGTGTGCTTTACATGTAAATTTTAAAAATGCTTTTTAAATGCATTTTAAAAATTTGCACATGGTTACCACCAAATTCAACTTGGTGGTAATAGCGATTCCTTAATGCCCAATTCGCGTTAAGGAATTGCTTCAAACATGTGCTTTAGAAATCGCAAATAAGTATTCCTTATTTGCGCTTTCTAATTTAGAGAGTCGCAATTTGCGACTCTCTAAACAGGGTCGCAATTTTAAGGAATCGCTATTTTAGCAATTCCTTAAAATTGCATTCAGAATGCCTTTTCATACATTCTGAAATAGCTTCTTGCATTCGCAAACTGCCATTCGCACCGTTTGCGAATGCAAAAAGCTTTGATACATCTGGCCCCAACTCACATATCATGGCCTCCAAGGAATCAACATATACATGCACTGTACTCTTGTCATTAGTGCAATAATCCTGCACAGGACCAATATGACTTCTGTGAAGGTGACAACAGAGCTGTGGGAGTAAGGGACCTGTCATGAGTGAAAGACACTCATTGACAAAGTGGCAAAATGCACATATGGACTACTTCTGGGATGTACCTCAGTACCCACTCCTAATCTAGTCAGTGGACTAAGGCATTGAGGCCAAGTTTTGTCACTAGAGCATCATATTATTCACATGACAGGATCTTCTGAGGTACAGGGAGGTGTACATAGTGCCCCACTTGCATAGCCACAGTGACTGTCCCACAGCCTGGACTAGGTCCCATACTGGGAGATACAACTGGCAGACCCCGGTTTCTGAAGGTTGAGCTATCAAAGCTTACATTGCACTCACATTTCCATCATTTCCATGCATGACAGTACATCATGTCGCCATCAGCAATTTGGCATGTGGTTTGTGTGGCAACCTAAAGGTCAGAGTGAGTCAGGATGTGGATTCCAGACAACAGTTTGTTAAGGCCAGATGTGGGTTGGAAGATCTGTGGTACTATAAACATTGCTTACAAGATCCTTAAATGACTCATAGAAGATGCATACATGGCTCATGCACATACATGTTGTCCAACACTTAAGATAATCATGACGAAAATGTTGTTGGATGGAAGTAACGTCTCTTTACCTAGTTTTATGCATCCAACACAAAGAGGATTTAGGACCTCAAAAACCTCAGACAACACAATGGGATCTGAACCTAACATATGGCCACCAATACCTGCACAATTTACATCCCATTGATGCCACACAGACTGCAACAACAGGCACACAAAAAGTCTTACTGGCACACAGGGGAACACTATAGCCTGTGAGGAGTGAAAGGATGGTGTTGAACAGAATCAATTGTACCTATGGGAATCTTACCTTCTCCTTTGGTGAGCCATAAAGCTGTTCATACAGGGGTAGGACCTCATCAACTACCTCTCCAGCTACTATGGGGAGAAGGCGGGCCCTATCACTTGCTGGACATGGCATGATTGCTCTCAGATGCACACACAGCAGCTCAGGTGATGGAGGTGTTGCTGGCAGCACTGTCAGGAGTCAAGTGAGTGAATGCGCACACCATGGCAGTCACCTCCACCATGTACACGGTCATCACAACCGGCGGACACAGCCATTGGCATGGAACCTCAACAGGCAACAACATTAGCCCATTGCTGCGTCTGACGTGGTAAGAACGGGTGATTCCTAATGTCTAGTGGAGTAAGTCAGGCATTTGCCATTTTGGTGGCCTGAAATACTGTATTTGGCTTTGTAAACTGCATCAGAACTACAATATATGTGTAGTGGCATTGCAAACATCATTAGTCTGTCTAGTCATGTAGGTCATTCTACATAAGCACCAGTGTAGTGCATTGCAGGGCACAGATGGCATTTGATGGCAGTGCACGGTCCACCACCGCTGACAGTCATTTTGGCGGACGGACTATACAGTAACATTTTGAGGGCCAGTTGTGTACCACATCTTTGAGTTTTGTTCAAATTCATGTTGTGGACACGTCTTGCTAACCATGGGGGTTACATGTGACCCTTGTGTAGTTGCTAGCTGTGACGTGTACTGGGTGTCATGTATTTCCAGTCAGAAATGCTTTGTCACACAAACATATTGGCATGCATAATGTATGTTGCTGAGGACATACTGACTAATGTTACAAATCATGTCTTGTCACACATGGGTACCCTGGGAGAGGGAGAATATGACAACCTCCTGTCTACCATCCACTGCCACACCTTTTGACCATAGAGCAACAGCATATAATTATGTTATACCGCCTGTAAAGGCAAACAATAGTGGACTTATGCCGTCAGTTGGAGCTAGGTTTAATGCTAGCTATTAGTTATTCAACTTGCATACCACCGCTTGTACGTCATGTCAGTTTTGCACTTCCTGGCCACAGGGTCATTCCAACATACAGTGGCCCTATCTGCTGGTATGTCTCAGCCTATGTTCTGTCTAGTGTTGAAGGATTTCCTTTCAGCAATGTTGAAACATATTGACAGCTTTATCAGGTTCCCCTGATGTGAAGATTTAGTCAATGTGAAGGCTGACTTTTATGGTATTGGCCATCTCCCACATGTGGTGGTAGCCATTGATGGCACACATGCTGGCTTGGTGCAACCGCAGGTCACTGAACAAGTCTATTGCAACAAAATGAACTTCCAATACATCAACGTGCAAGTTGTTTGTTTGACAGATCTCTACATCTCACATGTCTGCGGCCATTATCCAGGATCAACCCATGATTCCTTTATAATGCGGGACAGCACTATCCAGCTGATGTCACAACTGAACCTAGCAAGGGCGTGGCTGGTTGGTAAGTCACATCTGTCCTGATTGTGTGTGTGCTATGTCAGGTGTTACAGTCATGAAGTAAGGGACTCATTGTTGTACTTATGTCCCATTTTTAACAGAGGACTCTGCATATTCAAACCATCCTTGATTGTTGACGCCGGTGAGGAATCCCACTATGCCAGGGGAAGTCCGGGGAAGTCCGCTTCAATGAGGCCCGTGGAAGAACGTGGCTTTTGGGCTCCTGAAGGCCAGATTCTGCTGTCTGGACAGGACTGGTGGAGCCCGCTCTACTCAGCCAGCAAACTATGTCAGATCACTGTGGCATAATGCATGTTCCACAACAACACCGTATGGCGGAATATCCCATACATCCCAGAGGAGGGGAAGCCTGTAGTGCCACCATTTGTGACTCCTGAAATGCCAAGTGAGGATGACAGTGGTGAAGAGGAAGGAGCTGACCTGCAGGAAGATCTCATCAGCACTTTTCATGAGTGTATGTATGTCATGTGGTGTAATGATTGTGACTGTACAATGAACTGTAGTTGTGAGAATGTGTGAAGTTGACCATTTTGGAAACAGCTAGGGAGCTGATACTCTTCAATATTCAGCCAAAGGCTTCTTGATGAGATATCTCTTGACACATCCCCACCTTGATGATGTTGCTATGTTTGTGTCAGTTTCCTTGAAATGTACTTTGTTTTCCAATTGCTTGCTATGTGACTTGTCTCGTAGGAATGGTTTCAAGCCTATACTTCTTATTTTGTTCTTTGTACATGTACCTTCACCATGACATCTTTATGTAGGCATTTCACAGTTGTGAAATTCTCAGGCATCCGATGCTGTTCTGACATACAAAGTGGACATGGATTGTTCCAGGTAATGTAGGTTGCAGAGTTTGGATGTATGAGACGTATACCAAGACAGTTTGCGGAGTGATTGGGTGGAGGTAAAGAAGTGGCCACTGCACTTGTTTGGTGTATCGTGGTAGGCCTGACACATCATGTGTGTCATCATGTGTTCATCAGATATGTAGTCCTAGCTGTTGACTAAGTCATTTTTCCTTCACATTGGCTAAACACTCCTTTTGATTGACCTGTATATAGCTGTAGAAGTGTTTCATCATCGCAGGCCACAGTGCCTGTGCCACAACACTGGCATATGTTTGTGTCATACCACCAGATGCATGGTGTAGGAAAGTACCCTCATTTTGGCATGGTTACACCTATATTTAGCCTGCTATCAATATGCTTTGGCTGTTTTCACTGGGATCCTGCTAACCAGGACCCCACTGATTGGGCTCTCTCCCTCTAAATTTGGTCGCCCAGGACTTTTGCAAACCCCACAATTGCCATACTGGTGCCCCCTTATAAGTCCCTGATGTATGATACTTAATACCCAGGGCATTGGGGCACCAAAGATTCCCCATAGGCTATAGCATGTATTGTGCCACCCATGGGAGCCGATGTAAAATGTGTCTGCAGGCCTGCCATTGTATTCTGCATGAAAAGGTGCCTGCACCCTTTCACTATAGGTCACAGAACCAGGTCACTCTAAGTCACCCGTATGGTAGGACCTACTAGCCAAGAGGGCCGAGTGCAGGTCCCTGTGTGTGAGGGCATCCCTGCATGAGCAGAGGTACCCCTACGAACTCCAGCTCCATTGCACTGTACCTCGTAAGTGCGGGGAAGCCATTTTACCCATGTACTGGACACAGGTCACTACCGGTGTCCAGCTACATAATGGTAACTCCGAATCTGGGCATGTTTGGTATCAAACATGTCTGAATCATATCCCTATACTGTTGCCTGTGTTGGTTGTATGATTCCATGCACTCTGGGGGTTCCTTAGAGGACCCCCCCTCAGTATTGCTCCTACCAGTCCTCCAGGGTTTTACAATCAGCCCATGCTGCTGTCGCCCTCCAGATGGGTTTCTGCCCTCCTGCTGCTTGATCAGCTCAACGAGGGGAAGGCAGAACAAAGGATTTCCTGTGTGAGAGGGAGGCAACACCCTCTCCCCTTTGAAATAGGTGTGACATGGCCTGGGAGGTGTAGCCTCCCCAAGCCACCGGTATGCTTTAAAAGGCAAATTTGGTGCCCTCCTTGCATAAACCAGTGTCCACCAGTCCAGGGACCCCCAGTCCCTGCTCTGGCACAAAACTGGACAAATGAAAAGGGAGTGAGCACTCCCCTGTCCATCACCATCCCAGGAGTGGTGCCCAGAGCTCCTTCAGATAGCCACTTGATTCTGCCATCTTGAATCCAAGATGTGCAGAGGCCCTTGGGAGAATCTGAGTGGCCAGGTCAGGCAGGCGATGTCACAGCCCCCTCCTGATAGGTGGTCATCTTGCAGGTGACCAAACGCCATTTTTAGGGCTATTTAGGGTCTGCCTCTTAGGTGGGTCCTCAGATTTGATGTGCAAGATTCCACTAGGACTCCTGTGCATCATTTACTTCATCTTCTGGCCACTGGAATTGCGTCTGAACCCTCCAGGAACCGACATTCTGCAACTCCGGCCAAGACTTCGCTTTGTAACATTATGTCTCTGGCTCCTTCCAGCAACTGCAACTTTTCACCAGCTGTACATCCTATGAGGTCATCAAGACTTCAGCCCACAGAAAGAAGCAAGAAGGAATCTCCCTTGGAGTGAAGGAGTCACTCCCCTGTATCTGCAGGCACCAACTGCATCGACAACTGTCCGTGTAGATCTGCTCTCCGGAACTGCATGGATCCTGCATCACAGGTGGTAGTCTGGAGTCGTCCGCTTGGTCCTACCTGCCAGCTGTTGGACTTGGGAGTCGGTAAGCCCTTGCCCGTCCTTGCAGGGCAGTACTCCTGTGCACCCTGTTTCTTGCAGCAAACAAGGCTTGTTTGCTCCTGCTCCAAGAGATCTCCAGGCTCCATGTAACCCTGGTTCCCAGCACTTCTTCCTGCCAAGCACAGACTCCTCTCTGCTGCTCCAGCTGCATGGGATTCCTCTTCAGGTGTGCTGATTGGGCCTCACTGGACTGCTGTGCCTGCTGCCAGTGCGTTGAGTGTGGGGGCTGTATCCTCTTCTGATGACTCCCCCAATTGCTGAGGGTCGCCCCAGACTCCCCTCCAAGGGTCGAGTCCTCTTCAGACTTGCAACAGCCTTATTGGTGCTTCTTCTGCACCACTGACCAAGTGCAACCCAATAGATGGCGTGGGACACCATCTGCATCACTTCAGGAACTCCTCTTCTTCTCTGGTGCTGCATAGCTGGTTGTCTTCTTCCCTCACCGACCTGGTCCTGATTCAACAGAAGGGAGGGTAGTGGCTCCTGCCACGACCGAACACTCCACCGCCAACTAGACTTGGCCCCTTCCTTTGCAGGTCCTCCTCTGCTGGAATCCACCTTTGGGTTCTTCCGGTCTGGTTTGGGTCTTGCATAATCCTTTTCCTAGGTCCTCTTTTGGGGAGAACCAGGTACTTACCTCTGTTCTCCGGGTTGCTGGGGGTCACTCTGGTACTCACCTATTGGGGTCCCTAATTCGTCCACCTCTCCTCTAACAATTCCACATCCTTGGGAGGGGACTGTATTTCACATTCCACTTTCTTAGTGTATGGTTTGGCCCTCCCTCATGGCCTACACTGTTTTCTAACACTTTTTCCAATGCTTGTAGCTCTTATGTTCATTTACTGATTGCTATTGAGTATATCATTGTGTGTTTATTTACCTCCAACTGGGGCATTGCATACGCTTTGCATGTCTCCTAGATAAGTCTTAGCTGCTCATCCACAGCTACATCTAGAGAGCCCTGGCTTCCTAGACATCGCATACACTTCACTAATAGGGGATACTTGGACCTGGTATTGGGTGATAACACCATAGGTGTCTACCACACACCAGGTCAGTTTCCTACACATGGGAACTGGATTATGATGTCCCTGTGATCAGGAACTGTTGTACTGTCATCTCTCTGTTTCTTGGATTATGTGATGTTGGATTACTTTAGTGTGATATGTGATAAGGCCAAAGCTTTTGACATCAACAACTTTAATGTTTACCTATTCAACAGGACAATGTCTGGCACATCCCTTCCTTCAGTGGTCTGAGGGCCTGTACCTGTAAATATGTTCATTTACTCAATATATGTCACTCAAGCTTGATTTCCAATAGCACAGACATGTTGACCGCCTGTGTGCTGAAAACTGTTAGAACATTTTTGGTTTGACCAGATACTTGTACTAATGTGTTGGTGTATAATAGTTGTAATCCTGAGCTGGTGTCAACATCAGGACAGGGCGCACTCTACGGGTGACAAAAATGCAAAAACCCAGCCTTTATGCAAGAGCATAATTCATGCATTGTGTTTATATGCAGTATGCTAACCTTTTGCATTGCACACTTTAACCTTGAAAAACACTATTAATGGTGTTTGCAATAACTGTTCATTTGAAGGTATTGCTGCAGACAGACTGAGTGTGTTAGGGTGTGGTCCCTTTCTAGGACCTTCTAGAAGCTTTCTCTGCAGCATGACTGGGTGTGGTTTGTGGGCTGGGGCAGACTCTATATAAGGGAGCCAGCCCAGCTCCACGTGCTCACTATTCAGAGGTCCCGGTGCAGAGCAGCAGCAATTTCCTGAGCTCCTGTTCCAGAGGCCTACCTTGATGTTCCAGGCCTGCTTCGCATTATCTTTGTGATCCTTGAGCAGGGTGGTAAGATGGAGGTCGGGCTGGGCCCTTGCCCCGTTCTAAAAGACTCTTGAGTTTTGGGCTTACTCGTGAAACTTTCGGAGTACGCAAATCATTGCTCTGATGTCAATCTTGGTGTTCAGATCGGCAAAGGTTGCGCAATAATTTCTTGCCATTTGCATATTCTTGTTAAAATCAGCAGTGAGCGCGATTCATTTACAGCATGTAAATCTTGGTGTTCAGTTCGGCAAAGGCTTGCGTGATCATTTCTTGGCATTTGCATATTCTTGTTAGAATCGGCAGTGAGCGCGATTCATTTACCGCATGTAAATCTTGGTGTTTAGATCGGCAAAGGCTTGCGCGATCATTTCTTTGGCATTTGCATATTCTTGTTAGAATCGACAGTGTGCGCGATTCACTTACCGCATGTAAATCTTGGTGTTCAGATCGGCAAAGGCTTGCGTGATCATTTCATGGCATTTGCATATTCCTATTAGAATCAGCAGTGAGGGCGATTCATTTCCCGCAAGTAAAACTTGGTGTTAAGATCGGCAAAGGCTTGCGCAACCATTTCATGGCATTTACATATTCTTATTAGAATCGGCAGTGTGCGCGATTCATTTCCCGCATGAAAAACTTGGTGTTCAGATTGGCAAAGGTTTGCGTGATAATTTCATGGCATTTACATATTCTTGTTAGAATCGGCAGTGTGCGCGATTCATTTCCTGCATGTAAAACTTGGTGTTCAGATCGGCAACAGTGTGCGCGATCATTTCATGGCATTTACATATTCTTGTTAGAATCAGCAGTGTGCGCGATTAATTTCCTGCATGTAAAACTTGGTGTTCAGATTGGCAACAGTGTGTGCAATCATTTCATGGCAAGTAAAAACTTTGATGTGTAATGTTTGTTGAAGTACACACATTTATCCTGAGCCCATGGGTTTCCTATGAAGATGATAAATTCAAAATGTGACGGTCTTTGTGCATTTTAAGTCCCTAGTACAATTCCAATTGTTTTCCAGGGAATGTTTCAGATTGTTTTATCCTCATGTTAAAAATGCAGTGTTTGTTCTGAAACAGTATTTTAGAAGGTTCTTGTATTTCTAGACATTATGGGGGTGATTCTAACCCTGGCGGTCGGTGATAAAGCGGCGGCCAACCCGCCAACAGGCTGGCGGACAAAAAAATGGAATTCTGACCCTGGCGGGAACCGCCAACACAGACAGCCACTTTAACACTCCGACCGCCACGGCGGTACAAACAAACAGCGCGGCGGTCACCGCCAACAGGCAGGCGGGAGACAATGTACCGCCCACACTATCACAACTCACCAATCCGCAACCTTTTCCGGGGCGGGAGCACCGCCGATAAAAACACGGCGGAAACAGACTACGAACGGGAAAACGCACACCACTACGCACTCCAGGAGGAAGGAGGACAGCATGGAACCCGAATTAAACATCCTACCTGCTCTCGTCTACCTTCTCATCTACCACGAGTACGAAGTCCGGCGCAGACGACAACGGTGAGTACTGCACCTACGACACACGTGAGGGGGAGGACGAAAGGTTACGGCCACACACATATGCGACACCCCCCACCCCCAACTATGTACATACCAATGCAGAGCAACAAGTCACAGTGACACCACCCGAACACCCCTGAAAAATGCTATGACATAATAACATTTGGAATAAATATTTATGTACAAAAAAGCTCCTGAAAATTATCGTACAACCATGAAAGATATTTACAAGAAAACCAATGATATACACATCAGTGTATAACTGAAGTAACAAGTCCTGCACATCCTACGAATTCATCATGTCCGTGGGCCAAAGTTTTTAGAAACAAGGGCAAAGCCCACACAGGAGACCGGAGTCCTTTGGAGAGAACACTGCAGGGGCAGCAGATGTAAAAACTACAGGCACCTCAGGGGGAAGGGAAGGGGGGGGCACCACAGCCACATGAGTCCACGACGCCAGATCCACGAGGAGCCACCATGCCCACTGTACCATCCTGGGGAGTGCAAAGCCACAGTCTCTCAATGTCTCTACAGTGGGTGGGCTGCCCACTGTACCATCCTGGGGAGTGCAAAGCCACAGTCTCTCAATGTCTCTACAGTGGGTGGGCTGCCCACTGGACCATCCTGGGGAGTGCAAAGCCACAGTCTCTCAATGTCTCTACAGTGGGTGGGCTGCCCACTGGACCATCCTGGGGAGTGCAAAGCCACAGTCCATCAGGTGGATGACAGTCTCCACTGGTCAAGGAGGAGGCATGGTGGGCACAGTGAACCATAAACAGTGCTTGAGACGGCGGTGCCCAGCGGAGCGGTGCTTGAGATGAAGGGCCCAGCGGAGCGGTGCTTGAGACGGCGGTGCCCAGCGGAGCGGTGCTTGAGACGGCGGTGCCCAGCGGAGCGGTGCTTGAGATGAAGGGCCTAGCGGAGCGGTGCTTGAGACGGCGGTGCCCAGCGGAGCGGTGCTTGAGATGAAGGGCCCAGCGGAGTGGTGCTTGAGATGAAGGGCCCAGCGGAGCGGTGCTTGAGACGGCGGTGCCCAGCGGAGCGGTGCTTGAGATGAAGGGCCCAGCGGAGCGGTGCTTGAGATGAAGGGCCCAGCGCAGCGGTGCTTGAGATGAAGGGCCCAGCGGAGCGGTGCTTGAGACGGCGGTGCCCAGCGGAGCGGTGCTTGAGAAGAAGGGCCCAGCGGAGCGGTGCTTGAGATGGCGGGGCCCTGTTCAGCGGTGCTCTTCTGCACGGCGGGGCCCTCTTCAGCGGTGCCTATCTTCACGAAGGGGGCCTGTTCAGCGGTGCTCTTCTGCACGGCGGGGCCCTGTTCAGCGGTGCTCTTCTGCACGGCGGGGCCCTGTTCAGCGGTGCTCTTCTGCACGGCGGGGCCCTCTTCAGCGGTGCCTATCTTCACGGCGGGGCCCTGTTCAGCGGTGCTCTTCTGCACGGCGGGGCCCTCTTCAGCGGTGCCTATCTTCACGGCGGGGCCCTGTTCAGCGGTGCTCTTCTGCACGGCGGGGCCCTCTTCAGCGGTGCCTATCTTCACGGCGGGGCCCTGTTCAGCGGTGCTCTTCTGCACGGCGGGCCCTCTTCAGCGGTGCCTATCTTCACGGCGGGGCCCTGTTCAGCGGTGCTCTTCTGCACGGCGGGGCCCTGTTCAGCGGTGCTCTTCTGCACGGTGGGGCCCTGTTCAGCGGTGCTCTTCTGCACGGCGGGCCCTCTTCAGCGGTGCTCATCCAGCAGGTCAAGGGAGCCAGACCTGTGCTGCACTCCCTGCTCAGTCGCCCTCGGACTGTGACGTTTCTGGACCCTTCGGGGACGGACTCCTGGCCTCTTTAGTGTCCTCCTTCACAGCTGGGATGTGACATGTGGGGTCCACCTTCTCCGCGCTCCTGCTGCCCTTCCACTCCTTTGATGGGGCTCTCAGGCCCTTGCCTCCCCTAGATGGTGTGGCTGGTGAAGTGGCCGCACATTGCTCCTTGGGGGCAGCCCTGTCAGTCCTCGCACGGTGGCCCTTGTTTTTGCGGGTCTTCTTGCCGGGGGGGGGGGGCTGGACGTGTCCTTGCTGCTGATCGATGTGTCACTGCTGGCAAAGGGTGGACTCCAGAACCCATGCACAACAGTGACACTCGAAGCTGGGCTGGTGGTGGCTGCGGTGCTCTTGGGACTCTTTGCAGATGGAGTGGGTAGGTCATCGGAGGGAAAGAGGTCAAGATTAGCCAGGAAAAGCTTTTTAGGGCCAAGGTAAAAGGTAGAAGTGGAGATGGAAGTGGAGGAAGAGGATGTGGTTGTAGGAGAGTCAGGTGTGCTGTCATTGGGTGAAGGTGCAGGTGCTGTAGGCTGTTGTGAGGCGGATGTCTGTTGGGTGGGTGTCTGCCTGCGTTTGTGTGTCTTGGAAGGGGTGGTGACAGACACAGTGGGAGAGGACACAGGGGACGTGTAAATGGCAGTGGGGGTGGTGACTGCACGCGTGCGGACTGTACAGGAGGGTCTGGTGGTGATGGAAGCACTGGCTGATGTTGGGGTGCATGCAGGTGTGAGTGTAGACGTCACAGGGAGGGAGGAGGGAGACGAGGAGGAGGGGGACACAGGGGTGGTAGTGACTGTTGGAATGTCTGCATCTGGGTGTTGCTTGGGTGAGTGTTTGTGGGATCTGTGGTGCTTGTGTCTGGATGAGCTGCTCTTGGGTGTTGAGGTGTGTGCAGGCTGGTCTGATGGTGTGGATGGGATAGGCTGAGGAACAGGAGACAGAGACAGGCTGGAGGCAGTCAGAAGAGGGAGGCTGGAAACAGGGACAATGGCTGCCGTCAGTGCTGAGGCCAGAGCAGTGAACGCTCGTTGATGGGCAGCCTGACCCAAATGAATGCCCTCCAGGTACGCATTGCTCTGTTGCACCTCTCTTTGCACACCCTGGATGGCATTCAAAAGGGTAGTCTGCCCAACAATGAGCGTCCTCACCAGGTCAATGAGCTCCGCACTGAGGGCAGCAGGGGCAACAGGGGCAGGGGCTGAGGTGCCTGGGGCGAAGGAGACGCGCGCCTTCCTGGGCGAGCGGGCACGGAGCGTAGGCTGAGGGGCTGCTGGGAGGGCGGTGCTGGTGCGCTGGGTGGCGGCTGTACCTGTAGAGGCGGGGGTCCCGGATGTTTCCGCCACCGCTAGGGAGCACCCATCCGAGGACGTGTCTGAGTCGCTGGTCTCACCACCGGTCCCCGTTGTGGTGCTCCCCTCGCCCTCCGGATCACTGGTGCCCTCTGTGTCTGTTCCTGGGCCCACCGGGGCCTTGTGTCCTGCAGCTCCCTCGTGCTCCGATGCCAAATCTCCTCCGCCTGATGATGCTAATGCACACATGCACAAGAAGATGAAGAGAAAGGGTGGGGGGAGAAAAAAGAAGACCATGTTGAGTGCATGCAATGTCAACACCGTTGGTGGAGAGGACAGACACAGGAGCCTCATGCACTAAGCCGAGCATTCGGGGTACACTACTCAGTACTACTGACTAGGACAACAGGCCAAGAGACGTCAAACGCGAACATGGGTGATGCTGGACCATCAATGGCTGTACTTGTCACCCTACAGAGGTGGGGGCCGGGGGCACAGGGCCATGCCTAAGGGAGAGGACTACACTACAGAAAGCGACCTGGCCTAATGTCACCCACAGCCCTCCTCCCCCACCCAGACGCCTCCACTGCGCAGAAAGATATGAGAATGTGCTGATACTCACCCCCTTGTGTCTGCTGTGATGTCTTAAAGCGCCCATCCAATTCAGGGTAGGCCACCGCCAGGATCCGGGACATCAGGGGGGTCATGGTGCGACTGGCACCCCTCCTAGGTTGGGAGGCCATCCCCAGCAGTGTTTCTGAGGTCTTCCTTGTTCCGCGGCGGATGTCCTCCCACCTCTTGCGGCAGTGGGTGCCCCGTCTGTTGTGGACCCCCAAGTTCCGGACTTCCTTGGCGATGGCACGCCAAATCTCGATCTTCTGATGGGCGCTGACCTATTTGACATGTACAGGGTGGAAAGGAGGAAATCATCAATGACCTGCATGTTAGATGTGATTGCCCCCCCCCCAGCAACTTTGCCATATGGCACATGCTCTAATCTGTCGTGCGTTGCACTCCTCATTCGCCCCCCACCCCACCAACTTACATCCACCCCAATCCACACAGGCATAGCCCATTCCATGTGCACCCGGTGTACTCACTTGTTGGTCTGGAGGACCGTAGAGTAGCGCATACTGGGGGAGGACCCCATCCACGAGCTTCTCCAACTCTTCAGACGTGAAGGCAGGGGCCCTTTCCCCAGTCGCAGCAGCCATTGTCACTTCCAGACCGAGGTCACAGCAGCACTTGCAGTATAGGTCCTCTCCTGTGGATGATCAGGTCTCGAGTGATCAATCAGCTAGGAAATGGCGGTCACGCCCGCGGCGGTGCGTACCGTGGCGGTGCGTACCGCGACCGCCGGCGCACATCGTCATTGGCTCCTGAAACCCATAGGGTTCAATGTTAACCAATGCCGCTTTGCGCCGCGGTCTTCGCCCGCCTACTGCCACGGTGTGCCCCGCCAGCGCATTGACCTCACATCCCATTGTCCCACTTCACAGGTCAGGCAGCCGCCATTTCAAGGGCCTACATGGCTTAATTTTGACTGCGACACACAGGCCTAGGCCTTGCATTGCCATACATACACGCCTTTCAACCCATTGCCATTCTTTAACTGTGCAAGCTGTCTGTACGTACCTGTGGTTTGCCTGACTCTGTGCTCCATGTTGTCCTTCCTAGGCACCGTCCGCTGGGACTTGCGGTGAGAAGGAGGAATCCTCGTGTGTACCGACCGCTGGTGGACCTGTCGACAATGGAAGAACGCCATATAATACTTCGATACAGACTTGACCGTGCCACTATCCATGAACTGTGTGCCCAGCTGGAGCCAGCCCTGATGTCCCCCATCCGCCAACCCACAGGGATTCCCCCTCTGGTGCAGGTTTTGTCAGTCCTCCATTTTTTGGCAAGTGGGTCATTCCAGACAACAGTGGCCATGTCATCTGGAATGTCTCAGCCTATGTTTTCAAAGATTTTGAGCAGAGTGTTGTCTCCCCTGATGAAACTCATGCAGAGCTACATCATTTTCCCAGAGGAGGGTGACTTGCCTACAGTGAAGGGTGATTTCTATGCCCTTGGACATATCCCCAACATCATTGGTGCCATTGATGGGACCCATGTGGCTTTGGTACCCCCAAAAGACGATGAGCAGGTGTACAGAAACAGAAAAAGTTATCATTCGATGAATGTCCAGGTGGTCTGTTTGGCTGACCAGTACATCTCCCATGTAAATGCCAAGTTCCCAGGGTCAGTGCATGACGCGTATGTTATGCGAAATAGCAGCATCCCCTATGTGATGGAGCAGCTACAGAGACAACGTGTGTGGCTAATTAGTGACTCTGGTTACCCCAACCTGCCTTGGCTACTGACCCCAGTGAGGAATCCCCGGACCAGGGCAGAGGAACGGTACAATGAGGCCCATGGGCGACCTAGGAGGATCATCGAAAGGACCTTTGGCCTCCTGAAGGCCAGGTTTAGGTGCCTGCATATGACAGGGGGATCCCTGATGTACTCACCAAAGAAGGTGTGCCATATCATCGTGGCCTGCTGTATGCTTCACAATCTGGCATTGCGACGTCAGGTTCCTTTCCTGCAGGAGGATGGTGCAGATGGTGTTGTTGAAGCAGCTGTGGAGCCTGCGGAGAGTGAAGAGGAGGAAGACTCAGAGGACGACACAGACAACAGGGACAGAGTAATAGAACAGTATTTCCAGTAGCACACAGGTAATAATCACCCATGCCATTTTACATTTCCTGAAAGCCTCCTGCATCTCAACTTTGTCGATTTCCCCCCAGAACTATAAACATGATGTTTGATTTTCCCTTCCCTTTTCTGTGCTGTATGAGCCACTGCGTGACCTCGGCTTGGTTGGCCCATGGACTAATGCTAAGTTACCTCGGTATGTGTAATTCACAATGTTAAAAATACGTAATTGATATGTAATGTGTCATACATTTGTAAATAAGACAGGCTGAGTCCTGATTGATTTCAGTGCAATGTGTGATTTATTATTAGTGCATAGATATTGGTACATGATAGTGAAACAGTGATGGGTGGGGGTGGAGTAATGTCCATGGCAGAGTCCAGTTCTCAGTCTCACAGGTGCTTTGTCCATATGCCTGTGGCAGGATGGAGCAGGGGCAGTTCAAGGTTTGACAGGGTGGCAATGTTGAACAGTGGGAGGACTTCAGGGGGTATGTGATGCTGGCGGTGGTCTTGACATCCTACTCTGCCGGCTTTTTTGATCTCAGGCTCCTTTTGCGGGGTGGTTGTTGTTCTGCAGGAGGTGGGGTTCTGGTGGGCTGTCGTTGGGGTGGGGCCTCCTGTCCACTAGCGCCGGCGGAGGTGGTAGGCTGTTCCTGTTCCTGGCTAGTGACAGGGGCCCTGTGTGATGCCACATGGTCCCGAAACGTGTCCTCTATACGGTTCAGGGCCTGGACTATGCTCCCCATAGCAGTAGAGATGTTGGTGAGTTGGTCGCTGAACCCCATGTAGCGTTGCTCCTGCTGTGCCTGGATCTCCTGGAACCTGGCCAGTACCGTCGCCATCGTCTCTTGTGAGTGGTGGTAGGCTGCCATGATGGTGGTGAGGGCCTCTTGGAGAGTGGGTTCCCTGGGCCTCTCCTCCCCCCCCTGTCGCACAGCAGCCCTCCGAGTTGCCCTGTTTCCCTGGGCCTCTGTCCCCTGGACGGTGTGCCCACTCCCACTGCCCCCAGGTCCCTGTTGTGGTTGGGTTGGTGGGTTACCCTGGGTGCCCTGTAGTGGTAGACACACCGCTGCTTGACCTGTCCTAGAGACAGAGGCATGGGCCCGCTGGGTGGGAGCTGTGCTGTTGTTCCCAGAGGGGGTTGGGTCTGCAGTGGCCTGTGTCTGGGTGAGGGGAACCGACTGCCCAGAGGTCCCCGATGGTCCGGGCTGGTCATCAGGGTCCAGGTCGACAGAGCTGCTGTCATCACTAGGGGCCTGTTCCGGGGGTGGGATGGACATTTCTGGTCCCTCCTGACCGGTGTGTTGTCGTTCGGGTCCTGCATGGGGTAAGAGGGTATGGTTATTGTTTCTGTGTGTGCATTAGCTTGCGTTTTATGGATGCCCTTGTCCCCCAGTGCTGGCATTCCCTTGGGGGCGGTGTTGTAAGGGTGTTTTGTGGGGGGGGGGGATGGGTATGTGCAGTGGTCATGCTTAGGTGATGGGTGTCCATAGTTTGGGGATGGCATGCAGGGGTTGGTGTTGGGTGGGTTGTGCTGGAGAGACATTCTCAGGGAGGATGTGTGCTGGGGGGTTGGGGGTGAGGGTGGGGGTTAGCATGCTGGGGGGGGGGTGAAGTTGTTGGGCTTGTACTTACCAGAGTCCATTCCTCCGTGTACTCCAGCGAGGCCATCAGGATGCAGGATGTTTAGTACCTCTTGCTCCCATGCTGTGAATTCGGGTGGAGTGGGTGGAGGTCCCCCGCCAGTCTTCTGCACTGCGATGTTGTGTCGCGAGACCATCGATCGCACCTTCCCCCGTAGGTCGTTCCATCGTTTGCGGATGTCGTCCCTATTTCTGGGATGCTGTCCCACCGGGTTGACCCTGTCCACGATCCGCTGCCAGAGCTCCGCCTTCCTTGCTATGGTGGTGTGCTGAACCTGTGAGCCGAAGAGCTGGGGTTCCACTCTTATGATTTCCTCCACCATGACCCGGAGTTCTTGGTCCGAAAAGCGTGGGTGCCTTTGTGGTGCCATGGGGTGGTGTGTATGAGGTGTAGGGTGGTGTATGTGATGATGTGTGTGTTGGTGTGTGGTGCTTTGTGCTTCTATGTGGTGTGTGTGATGTTGTGGTGTGCCTCTGTGTGTCTGGCTCTCTATTCTCTGATGTGTCTCTCTCTCCTTCGTCTCTGGTTTTTGTTGGTAGGGGTTTGTGGGTGATGTGGGTGTGTTTTATATGGTATTGGATGTGTGGGAGTGGTTTGTGTATGTGTTTCAGGTGTGTGCCTTTCAAATTGTCCAATGTGGTAGTATTTTGTAAAGGTGTGTGTATTTTGACCGCGGCGGTGTGTACCGCCAATGGAATACCGCGGTTGAATGACCGCCGCGTGGATTTGCGGGTCATAATGGGATGGGCGTATTTCTGTTGGCGTGGCGGTGGAGGTTTGGTCTTCTCCAGTTTACCGCTGGCCGCTGATGTGGCGGACTGCAGTGGAGGGCGGATTTTTTGAGGTTTTGCAGTTGTGGGTCAGAATGACCGTGGCGGCTGACCGCGGCCGCGGCGGTATTGTGGCGGCCTTCTGACCGGCGGTAAGCGGCTTTTACCGCCGAGGTCAGAATGACCCCCTATGTGACATTTTATGAAAAGCTCATGTGAAACATTGCATTAATCATTCTTGATTTGTTCAAGGTACCCAGAGTTCATGAGATCTAGTTAAAGTTACTCCTTAGAATAACCATGGTTCCAGTAAGACAATGCTTAGAACCATAGTCTAGTGAAAGTCAATGTGATTATATTCTGATATTGTGTTGTTTAATCTTTTGCTTCCTACAGGTCTCCTTCCCAGCTGTTCCCTACCTAATCCCCTTTTCCCCACTTGGACTCTCTTAGGCTCTGTGATATGTCTATCAGAGTTTTGGAGCTGTCTTGTGGTGGACAGACCCCGAGGATCTGGTCTCCCTGACAGCTGGACACTGTGTACCCATAACATTTCTCTGCTTGCAGAAGTAGCTTGTATCTGCATCGTATAGTTCACATGGTCTTACATCTCTACATAGCTAAATCAGAAATCTATGCAAGCAGACAATGAGTTTGTGATGGATGAATTTATTAACCCCTTCGCTGCCAGGCCTTTTCCCCTTCAGGTGCCAGACATTTTTTGGGCTATTTGGGGCAGGGCGCGCTTAGGCCCTCATACCTTTTTGTCCACATAGGGTACCCATGCCAAATTTGTGTCCTTTTTTTCCAACATCCTAGGGATTCTAGAGGTACCCAGACTTTGTGGGTTCCCCTGAAGGAGGCCAAGAAATTAGCCAAAATACAGTGAAAATACATTTTTTCAAACAAATTGGAAAACACGACTGCAGAAGAAGGCTTGTGGTTTTTTCCCTGAAAATGGCATCAACAAAGGGTTTGCGGTGCTAAAATCACCAGCTTCCCAGCTTTCAGTAACAGGCAGACTTGAATCAGAAAACCCAATTTTTCAACAGAATTTTGGCATTTTACTGGGACATACCACATTTTTACGATTTTTTGTGTTTTCAGCGTCCTTCCAGTCAGTGACAGAAATGGGTGTGAAACCAATGCTGGATCCCAGAAACCTAAACATTTCTGAAAAGTAGACAAAATTCTGAATTCAGCAATGGGTAATTTGTGTAGATCCTACAAGGGTTTCTTACAGAAAATCACAACTGAAATTAAAAAAATATTGAAATTGAGGTGGAAAAAACAGCACTTTTTCTCTACGTTCTACTCTGTAACGTTTTCCTGCGATGTCAGATTTTTTAAAGCAATATACCGTTACGTATGCTGGACTCTTCTGGTTGCGGAGATATATAGGGCTTGTAGGTTCATCAAGAACCCTAGGTACTCAGAGCTAATAAATGAGCTGCACCTTGCAGTGGGTTTTCATTCGATACCGGGTATACAGCAATTCATTTGCTGAAATATAAAGAGTCAAAAATAGGTATCAAAAAAACCTTTGTATTTCCAAAATGGGCATAAAATAAGGTGTTGAGGAGCAGTGGTTATTTGCACATCTCTGAATTCTGGGGTGCCCATACTAGCCTGTGAATTACAGGGCATTTCTCAAATAGAGGTCGTTTTGACACATTGGGGGTCATTACAACCCTGGCGGATGGTGTTAAAGCTGCGGTAATACTGCAAACAGGCCGGCGAAAAAAAAAAGGGAATTATGACCGTGGCGGAACCCGCCAACATAGACAGCCACTTTAACACTCCGACCGCCACGGCGGTACAGACAAGCAGCACGGCGGTCACCGCCAACAGACAGGCGGAAGACAAAGTACCGCCCACAGTATTACATCAGGCTAATCCGCCACCTTTTCCGGGGCGGATTCACTGTGGATAAAAACACGGCGGAAACAGCTTTTGCAATGGGAAAACGCTCACCTTAACACACTCCACGAGGAAGGAGGGCACAATGGAGCCGGAACTCCAAATACTCCCTGCGCTTGTCTTCCTGCTCCTCTACGAACATCAGCAATGGCGGCGCCGAAGACAACGGTGAGTACTGCACCTACGACATAGGGGAGGGGGGAGGCAAAAGTCAGGGACACACACACGCAACACCACCACCCCGACCCTCACCCACTACAACACACACACCAATGCATTTCCAAACATCACAGTAACAACCCCCAACCCCCCGGAAGAATGCAAAGACAAAAGGAAATGAGTACAACCATTGTAATGTATCAAAATAGAGTATGCTCAAATATACATAAATATATACACATTCCACATATATACATCACGATTAGTAGTGCAGGTATGCACAATTCAATGTCCGTGTACCACTGGGTCTACAATGCATGGGCGAGGCCCACACACGATACCTGTCCAGAAACAGAGAGAACACTGCAGGGGCATCAGATAGAAATACAACAGGCACCTCAGGGGGAAGGGAAGGGGGGGCACCTCAGCCGGATGACAGCACCAAGCCAGATCCATGACGGGGCTCCATGCCCATTGATGTATCCTGGGGAGTGCAAAGCCACAGTCTCTCAAGTCTTTCCAGTGGGTGGTTTGCCCACTGCTTTATCCTGGGTAGTGCAAAGCCACAGTCTCTCAAGTCTCTGCAGTGGGTGGGTTGACCACTGCTTTATCCTGGGGAGTGCAAAGCCACAGTCTCTCAAGTCCCTACAGTGGGTGGTTTGCCCACTGATTGTTCCTGGGGAGTGCAAAGCCACAGACTCTCAAGTGGATAATAGTCTCCACTGGTTCTGGAGGGGGACTGGTGCCCAGAGTGCTTCATCATGTGAAGGATTCAGGTAGTGGATGCTGTTCTCCACTGGTTCTGGAGGGGGACTGGTGCCCAGAGTGCTTCATCCTGTTAAGGATTCAGGTAGTGGATGCTGTTCTCCACTGGTTCTGGAGGGGGACTGGTGCCCCGAGTGCTTCATCCTGTGAAGGATTCAGGTAGTGGATGCTCTTCTCCACTGGTTCTGGAGGGGGACTGGTGCCCAGAGTGCTTCATCCTGTGAAGGATTCAGGTAGTGGATGCTGTTCTCCACTGGTTCTGGAGGGGGACTGGTGCCCAGAGTGCTTCATCCTATGAAGGATTCAGGTAGTGGATGCTGTTCTCCACTGGTTCTGGAGGGGGACTGGTGCCCAGAGTGCTTCATCCTGTTAAGGATTCAGGTAGAGGATGCTGTTCTCCACTGGTTCTGGAGGAGGACTGGTGCCCAGAGTGCATCACGCTCCCCGTGACGGTCCCAGTTCCGTCACTGTCCCAGCCGCACATGGGCTAACGATGCTTGAGTTAGCGGTGCTTGCCCTGTTCAGCGGTGCTGGCCATGGCGGACTTTGCCCTGTTCAGCGGTGCTTGCCATGGCGGTCTTTGCCCTGTTCAGCGGTCTTTGCCCTGTTCAGCGGTGCTTGCCATGGCAGACTTTGCCCTGTTCAGCGGTGCTTGCCATGGCGGACTTTGCCCTGTTCAGCGGTGCATGCCATGGCGGTCTTTGCCCTGTTCAGCGGTGCTTGCCCTGTTCAGCGGTGCTTGCCATGGCGGTCTTTGACCTGTTCAGCGGTGCTTGCCCTGTTCAGCGGGGCTTGACTTTGCTGTCTCTGACCTGTTCAGCGGTGTGTGGCATGATGGTTCCTCAGTGCCCAGCGGGGCTGTGGCTGCTGGGGCCCTCCTGGGCACTGACGCTGGCGGTGGTCTCCTGACCAGTGACGATAGTGCTGCCCTCCAGGGCACTGACTCTGGCGGTGGTCTCCGGACCAGTGACGATAGTGCTGCCCTCCAGGGCACTGACTGGCAGTGGTCTCCAGACCAGTGATGATAGTGCTGCCCTCCAGGGCACTGACGCTGGCGGTGGTCTCCTGACCAGTGACGATGGGGCTGGCGGTGGCGTCCTGGCCAGCGGGGAGGATGGTGGCCTTCTCCGCCGTGCTGCTCTTCCCAGACTTTGGAGACTTCTTCTGCCCCTTCCCCACCTTGGGAGGAGTCACAGCTGACTCAACACTCCCCCCGGGACCCTTGTGAGCGGCTTTGCCGGCAGGAGTCTTCCCCCTCTCCCGTCGGGCACTGTCCAACTTCTGGTGCTTTACAGGGGGTGGACTGGCAGTGCTTTGGCTCTGTGTCACACTGGCTGCCCTGGTGCTTGGTGCACTCCACATACCTCTAACACGCACCACTGGTACCGGACTTTTTTTGGCTGAGGTGCTAGTACGGGACCTATGAATTGGAGGGGTGGGGGTGGTGGGACAGAGGTCAAGGTTGCTCAGGAAAAGTTTCTGACGAACACTGGGACGGGTAGCTGGAGGGGGTCTGGGAGTGGAGGAAGAGGAGGTGGTTGTAGGAGGTGTAACTTTAGATGATTTGGGTGCAGGTGCATGTTCTGGAGGCTGTCGTGAGGTGGATGGATGTTGGGTGTGTGTGTGCCCCCGTTTGTGTACTTTGGGAGGGGTCGTCACAGACACACTGGGAGAGGACACAGGGGACGTGTAAATGGTAGTGGGGGTGGTGAGTGCAGGTGAGCGGGGTGTGGTGCTGGGTGTTCTGGTGCGAGTCCTAGTGGCTGTAGTCGTAGTGCATGCAGGTGAGAGTGTAGACGACACTGGGAGGGAGGAGGGAGACGACGAGGAGGGGGACACAGTGGAGGCAGTGGATGTTGCTGTGTCTGTATGTGGGTGATGCTTGTGTGAGTGCCTGTGGGATGTGTGGTGCCTATGTTTGCCTGAGCTGCCCTTGTGTGTTGACGTGTGTGCAGGCTGGTATGATGGTGTGCTTGGGATAGGCTGGGGTACAGGGGATTGGGTCTGGGTGGAGGAAGTTGGAGGGGGGAGGCTAGACACAGGGACAATGGCTGCCATCAGTGCTGAGGCCAGAGATTGCAGGGTTCGATGATGGGCAGCCTGACCAGAATGAATGGCCTCCAGGAATGCATTAGTGTGTTGCAACTTCCTTTCTACACCCTGGATGGCATTCACAATGGTAGACTGCCCAACAGTGAGTGACCTGAGGAGGTCAATGGCCTCCTCACTGAGGGCAGCAGGGGTGACAGGGGCAGGGCCTGAGGTGCCTGGGGCGAAGGTGATGCCCACCCTCCTGGATTAGCGGGCACGGAGCGAAGGCTGAGGGGCTGCTGGGAGGGCGGTGCTGGTAGGGGGGTGGCGGCTGTACCTGTAGAAGTGGGGGGCACAGATGGTGCCGCCACCACAAGGGATCTCCCATCGGAGGACGAGTCCATGTTGCTGGTTGCTGATCCGGTGACCGGCGTGAAGCTCCCCTCGCCCTCCGTCCCACTGGTGTATTCTGAGTCTGTGGTGTGGCCCTCCATGGCCATGTGGGATGCAGCCCCCTCGTGCTCCGGTGCCACTGTACCTCCGCCTGATGATGCTGATGCACAAAAGAACAGGGAGAGCACAAAAAGGGGTGGGGAAACAGAAGAAAGACAGGTTGAGTGCATGGCTTACCGCTACCGTTGGCGGACAATACAGACACAGCAGCCCACTGCACTACGCCGTGCTCTTGGCCTCTACAGATGCAGTTCCTGGGATATGGCCTACATGGCTATGAGTGTCATCTGCCCACATAGATGACACAGGGGCATGTATACCTGTACTTGGCACTCTACAGAGGTGGGGTGGAGTGGCACATAGCCTGCATTCCGGAGGGGCCTAGCCTAGGGAACTCGCCCTGGCCTAGGGAAACCCACAGCCCTCCTCCCCCACGCAGACCCCTCCACTGCATGCAAAGTCAGCAGAATGAGAATGTACTCACCCCCTTGTGTCTGCTGTGATGCTCTCATGCGCCCATCCAACTCAGGGTAGGCCACCACCAGGATCCGGAACATCAGGGGGGTCATGGTGCGACGGGCACCCCTCCCACGTTGGGAGGCCATCCCCCGCTGAGCCTCCGCCGTCTTCTTGCTCCAGCGGCGAATGTCCTCCCATCTTTTACGGCAGTGGGTGCTCTGTCTCTGGTGGACCCCCAGGGTCCGGACGTCCTTGGCGATGGCACGCCAAATATCCTTCTTCTGGTGGGCGCTGACCTACATGACATGTACAGGGGAAGAAGAGAAGTCATTAGCAACAGCACCGCCGAAGTGAGTGGCCCACATCCCTGCCCTTGCCATGTGGCACATGCAATCACACTCCTTCATGCTCGCGGAACTCTGCCCCCTTCCTACTTACATTCAGCCCTCTCCACCCAGGCATAGCCCATACAACTTGCACCCTATGTACTCACCTGTTGGTCTGGAGGACCGTAGAGTAGCATGTACTGGGGGAGGACCCCGTCCACGAGCTTTTCCAACTCCTGTGCAGTGAAGGCAGGGGCCCTTTCCCCAGACGCACGTGCCATTGTCTCTTCCAGACCGAGGTCACAGCAACACTTGCAGTGTAGGTCCTCTCCTGTCGAAGATAAGGTATCGAGTGATTGAACAGATAGAAAATGGCATTGACGTCCGCGGCGGTGACGTCCGCGGCGGTGCGTATCATCACCGCCGGCGCACTTCGTCATTGGCTCCTGGGACCCATAGGGTCCAATGTTAACCAATGCAGCATTGCGCCGCGGTCTACGACCGCCTACCGCGATGGTGTACAACGCCAGCGCAGTTACCTCACATCCCATTGTCCTACTTTACAGGTCAGGCATTCGCCATTTCAGGGGCCCACATGGCTTCATTTACAACTGCGTCACACATACCTAGGCCTGGACTCAACACACATACAAGAAGAATTTTGTATTTTGGGTCGTGTTCTGTGTAGCTGTGGCTACATACCTCAGAATTGGTTGACTCTGTGGTCGCTGTTGTCCTTCCTAGGCACCGTCAGCTGGGACATGTGAGGAGATGGCGGAATCCTCCGGTGTACCGACCGCTGGTGGACCTGGTGACAATGGAGGAGCAACATTTAATCATCACCTACAGGTTTGACCGTGCCACAATCCAGGAACTGTGAAACCAGTTGGAGCCAGACCTCATGTCACCAATTCGCCATCCCACAGGAATCCCCCCTCAAGTGCAGGTGCTATCAGTGCTCCATTTCCTAGCAAGTGGGTAATCTCAAACAACAGTGGCCATGGCATCAGGGATGTCCCAGCCTATGTTTTCCAACGTGTTGTCCAGAGTGTTGTCTGCCCTGCTGAAACACGTGAGGAGCTACATCGTTTTCCCTCAGGTGAAGGATTTGGCTACAGTTAAAGGTGACTTCTATGCCCTGGGACATATCCCTAACATCATAGGTGCCATTGATGGAACCCATGTGGCTTTGGTCCCCCCCACACTGGAGTGAACAGGTGAACAGGAACCAGAAGAGTTATCATTCGATGAATGTGCAGATGGTATGTTTGGCAGACCAGTACATCTTGCAGGTAAATGCTATGTTCCCTGGCTCAGTGCATGACGCCTACATCCTGCGGAATAGCAGCATCCCTTATGTGACGGGTCAACTCCAGAGGCACCGTGTGTGGCTATTAGGGGACTCTGGTTACCCCAACCTGTCATGGCTATTGACCCCAGTGAGGAATCCCAGGACCAGGGCAGACGAACGCTACAATGAGGCCCATGGGCGGACTAGGAGGGTGATCGAATGCACCTTCGGCCTCCTGAAGGCCAGGTTCAGGTGCCTCCATATAACAGGTGGTTCCCTACTCTACTCACCAAGGAAGGTGTGCCAGATCATCATCGCCTGCTCTATGCTTCACAATCTTGCTTTGCGACGACAGGTGCCTTTTCTGCAGGAGGATGGTCCAGATGACGGTGTTGTCAATTTGAAGTAGTATTTGCTAACTGAGTGGTACATTTCCATTACGGTTTCACAGGTGTGGTTACCAACGTGAGTCATCTGCTTTCATCCTTCATGGGCTTGTGATGTGTAACATAGGTATGTTGGCATTACATTTTTGAACGGTTTTTGTCATTGTCATAGATAATACACATTTTCTAAATCACAGACTGACTCCAGATTGTTTTGTGGTTCAAGGGTGTTTATTGAAGTGCTAATTATTGGAGTGGGTGGCAAAATGGTGATGGGTGATGGTGGAGGAATGTCCATGGCAAAGTCCAGTCAATTAGTCTCACAGGTGCATTGCCCATATGGGCACAGGAAGTGGAGCTGGGGCAGTTCCAATATGGACAGGGTAACAAAGTGGGACAGTGGGATGACAATCAGGGTCGTCTCATTTCCTGGCGGGGGTCTTGCCATCTTGCTCTGTCCTGTTCCTGGATCTCAGGGACCGCTTGCAGGGTGGTTCTCCATCTGCAGGGGGCGGGGTGCTGGTGTGGTGGTCCTGTGGCGGGGCGTCCTGTCCTCTAGCGCCGGCGGAGGTGGTGGGCAGTTCATCGTCCAGGCTAGTGTCAGGGGCCCCTTGGAGTGCCACGGTGTCCCTCATGGTCTTCTGTATGTCCTTCAGCACCCCTACGATGGTGCCCAGGGCGGAGCTGATGGTTCTGAGCTCCTCCCTGAACCCCAAATACTGTTCCTCCTGCATGCGCTGGGTCTCCTGAAACTTGGCCAGGACCGAAGCCATCGTCTCCTGGGAGTGGTGGTATGCTCCCATGATGGAGGAGAGGGCCTCGTGGAGAGTGGGTTCCCTTGGCCTGTCCGCCCCCTGTCGCACAGCAGCCCTCCCAGTTCCCCTGTGTTCCTGTGCCTCCGTCCCCTGGACCGTGTACCCACTACCACTGTCCCCAGGTCCCTGTTGTTGTTGGGGAGGTGGGTTATCCTGGGTTCCCTGTAGTGGTGGACACACAGCTGATTGACGTGTCCTGGGTATGGAGGTATGGGCCCGCTGGGTGGGTGCTGTGATGGTGTTACCAGAGGGTGGAAGGTCAGTGTTGGGCTGTGCCTGTGCGAGGGGAACCGACTGTCCCGAGGCCCACAATGGTCCGGGCTGGTCATCTGGATCCAGTTGGCCAGAGCTGCTGTCATCACTGTGGGCCTCTTCTGTGCGTGGGGTAGAGATGTCTGGACCCTCCTGTCTGGTGACTTAAGGTAGTGGTCCTGCAGTGGTATAAAAGCATGATTATTGCATCTGTGTGTGTCATGGTGTGCAATGGGTGGGTGAGCGTGTACCCCAGTGCAAGCATTCCTGTGTGGGGGCTTGTGTGATGATGGTTCGGGGGTGTTATGGGTTTGTGCAGTGGGCATGCTTTAGTGATGGGTGTCCATGCTTTGTTGTGTCATGCAGGGCTTGGTGTTGGGATGGGTGGTTTGTGTTATTAGTACATTTGTGAGGAGTTGGAGTGATAGGGGAGGGGGTTGGGTGGGGGTGTGTGATAGCATGCAGGTAGGGTGGGGGATATGATAGTTAAGATTTGACTTACCAGTGTCCATTCCTCCACCGACTCCTCCGAGGCCCTCTGGATGCATAATGGTCAAGACCTGCTCCTCCCATGTTGTTAGTTGTGGGGGAGGAGGTGGGGGTACGCGGCCAGTCCGCTGAATCACAATGTTGTGCCTGGAGACCAGGCAACGCACCTTCCCCCGTAGGTCATTCCACCTCTTCCTGATGCCCTCCTGATTTCTTGGGTGCTGTTCCACTGCGTTGACCCTGTCCACGATTCTTCGCCATAGCTCCATCTTCCTAGCTATAGAGGTGTGCTGCACCTGTGATCCAAATAGCTGTGGCTCTACCCGTACGATTTCCTCCACCATAACCCTGAGCTCCTCCTCTGAAAACCTGGGGTGTCTTTGGCGTGCCATGGGGTGGTGTAGGTGATGTGTGGGGTGGTGTATGTGGTGATGAGTGTGGTGATGTGTAGTGGTGTGGGCTGTTTTGTGCGTGGATGTTGTGTCGGTGATGGTGTTGTGTGCCTCTGTGTGGTGGGGTTGTCTATTGCTGTGCTCTCTCTCTGTCGCCTTCGTCTCTAATTTTGGGTCGTAGGGGTTTGTGGGTGATGTGAGTGTGTGTTTTATATTGAATTGGGTGTGTGGGAGTGGTGTTTGTATGTGTATCAGGTGTTTGTATTTCGAATTGTCCAATGTGGCGGTGTTTTGGTGATGTGTGTGTATTTTGTGTGCGGCGGTGTGTACCGCCAATGGAATACCGCGGTTGAAAGACCGCTGCGTGGATTCGTGGGTCATAATAGCATAGGCGTGTTTCTGTTGGCATGACGGTGTAGGATTTGTTTTCGCCAGTTTATCACTGACCTTTGGTGTGGCGGACTTGTGTGGGTGTCTGAATTTCGGCGGATTCCGAGATGTGGGTCATAATAGCTGTGGCGGAATTCCGCGGCCACGACGGTGTATTGGCGGTCTTCTGCACGGCGGTAAGCGGCTTTTACCGCCAATGTTGTAATGACCCCCATTGTCTTATATTTGGAAGGAAGAAATGTAGAGAAAGACAAGGGGCAATAACTGTTGTTTAGCTATTCAATGTTTCCCCAAGTCTCCCGATACAAATGGTACCTCACTTGTGTGGGTAGGCCTAGTGCCCGTGACAGGAAATGCCCCAAAACTCAACGTGGACACATCACATTTTTCCACAGAAAACAGAGGTGTCTTTTGCAAAGTGCATACCTTTGGATTTTGGCCTCTAGCTCAGCCGGCACCTAGGGAAACCTACCAAACCTGTGCATTTTTAAAAACTAGAGACCTAGAGGAATCCAAGACAGGGTGACTTGTGGGGCTCTCACTAGGTTCTATTAACCAGAATCCTTTGCAAACCTCAAAATTTAGCTAAAAAACACTTTTTCCTCACATTTCGGTGACAGAACGTTCTGGAATCTGAGAGGAGCCACAAATTTCATTCCACCCAGCGTTCCCCAAGTCTCCCAATACAAATGGTACCTCACTTGTGTGGGTAGGCCTAGTGCCCGCGACAGGAAATGCTCCAAAACACAAAGTAGACACATCACATTTTCTCAAAGAAAACAGAGGTGTTTTTTGCGAAGTGCCTACCTGTGGATTTTGGCCTCTAGCTCAGCCGGCACCTAGGGAAACCTACCAAACCTGTGCATTTTTGAAAACTAAAGACCTAGGGGAATCCAAAACGGGGTGACTTGTGGGGCTCCCACCAGGTTCTGTTACCCAGAATTCTTTGCAAACCTCAAAATTTGGCTAAAAAAACACTTTTTCCTCACATTTCGGTGACAGAGAGTTCTGGAATCTGAGAGGAGCCACAAATTTCCTTCCACCCAGCGTTCCCCCAAGTCTCACAATAAAAATGATACCTCACTTGTGTGGGTGGGCAGGTGCCTGCAACAGAATAAGGCCAAAAACTTGTAGAGATAGAGGGGATAGCACAGCGAGTTGATAAGGACATATTCTTCTTTTATACATCTTTAGGCTGACTCTGCTTTGGGGACCCACACAAGTGAGGTGTCATTTTACTTGGGAGACTGAGGGGAGCGCGGGTAGTAGGAATTTTGTGCTCGAGCGGTGATCCTACTAAGAAAAGTCAGGAAAATATGCTTTTTGAAGCAAACTTTGAGGTTTGCAGAGAAGTCTGGGTAAGAAAATGTTGGGGGATCCACGCAAGCCACACCTCCCTGGACTCCTTGGGGTGTCTAGTTTTAAAAACTGTCTGGATTTGGTAGGTTTCCCTAGATGAAGGCCGCACCCACAACCAAAAACATAGGTGCCCCCTCGCCCCCAAACACAGGTAGTTTTGCAATATCATTTTGATGTGTCCACGTACGTCCGTGATGTGCCAAACACTAAAATTGTGAAAAGAAACGCACTTAGGTTATGTGAAAAAGACCCCTCACCCACCAACCAAGTTGCTGGCATGCTTCATCATCGGTGTTCCACCTGAGACACCTAGAGTGTCACAAGTGTGATGCGACGCCTGATTACAGCGGAGCAGGTTTTGTCATTTGTCCACACAATCTGGGTGGATTTGGCACAAGGGTGAGTGATGGTTCAGTAGATCAAACTTTATTAACAAGAGATTTCACAAAAGTGAAATGCACTGTTAATAACTGAAAGGCCAAAAAACGGAACCAATGACTCACAGCTCGTGAGCTGTAAAGCCGCTTCAAGGCACCAACCGTTTTACAGTCCATTCACACACCTTTCATACATGACATGCACAAGACCAATCACGCCACCAGCCACGGGCCCAGCACATTACAACACTTGCATCGACAGACAGCGCCACTCAAGGGCCCATCAATTATATACGCTCACATACCTGATACAGCATTCACACTAGCTGATGGGAGTGTGTGGACTGACATTTGGCTGGCACTGCCAGCCAAGCGCCACCCCACACACACTGCCAGCCAAGTGCCATCCCACGCACACCGCCAACCAAGCGCCACCCCAAGCACACAGCCAGCCAAGCACCATCCCATGCACACTGCCAGCCAAGCGCCACCCCACGCAGACCACCAGCCAAGTGCCACCCCACGCACACCACCAGCCAAGCGCCACCCCAAGCACACCGACAGCCAAGCGCCACCCCACGCACACTGCCAGCCAAGCGCCACCCGAAGCACACCGCCAGCCAAGCGCCACCCCACGCACACCGCCAGCCAAGCACCACCCCACGCACACCGCCAGCCAAGTGCCACCCCACGTACACCACCAGCCAAGCACCACCCCAAGCACACCGCTAGCCAAGCGCCACCCCACACACACTGCCAGCCAAGCACCACCCCAAGCACACCGCCAGCCAAGCGCCACCCCACGCACACTGCCAGCCAAGTGCCACCCCAAGCCCACCGCCAGCCAAGTGCCACCCCACACACACCGCCACCCCATGCACACCGCCATCACATTTTTTTCCATTTATAAACAACATAGAAACCACTAACTAATTATAAAATAAGTACAAAACTACAAACACAAAAGCTCTAACTAAATACATGACAGTAATGCCAACCGTGAAACCAAACATACGAAAATATAAAATAGGCAGTTTACGCTCACAGTATTTCCTCAAAAAATTTTTGGTGTGATAATTTCTGAAACAGCCGGGCACACACAGCCCAGGCTTTGAAGGGCAATCGGGGCAGTACATCCGGCTCTCCCTCCGGATACCTCTTCGGGCACATACTCTACATTTCTTAGTGGGTAAGTCTTTTTTGGGAGTGGGAGGAATGTGATCTGGAAAGTGGCGATCTTTCAATCTAGCCACATCCTGCACCACTGCTACTCTAGGAACTCTTGCCTGTTCCACCACAATGAGGCTCTCTATCATCGACTCCTGAAATTTAACAAATGCCATCCTTGACTCAGGTGAACAATCCTTAAACACAGTAAAGGCATCAAAAGTTGCCAAATGAAATAAATGGAAGGCCAACATTTTATACCACACGTAAGACTTACGCAGAGCAGTGTAAGGTTCCAACCTCTGATCTACTCTATCAACACCACCCATGTGCCTATTGTAGTCCAAAATGCACACAGGTTTGCGCGCTTCGGCAACCTGACCCCAAACAGTCACAGGGGAAGTACTCTCATCATGGATGGTAGATAGCATGTACACATCCCTCCTGTCTGAAAATTTCAGAGCTAGCAGCTCATTATTCCACAAGGCACTGCAGTGTCCCCTCTCAAGTTTTTTACAGACAAGCTCCCTTGGATAGCCTTTCCGGTTAGAACGGATTGTGCCACAAGCAACAGTGTCCACTCTAAACAACTCCTTGAACAACTGCACTCCAGTGTAGAAATTATCTACGTACAAATGGTGACCTTTGTTAAGCAGTCGTCTACCAAGTTCCCACACAATTTTTTCACTAACCCCAAAAGTGGCCGGACAACCAGGAGGATCAATACTGGAATCCCTACCAGTGTAGACCCGGAAATTATGCATGTATCCTGTACTGCTTTCTGGCAGCATATACAATTTAATCCCATACCGTGCCCTCTTACTAGGAATGTACTGCTTAAAAACTAAACGCCCCTTGAAAAGGACCAAAGACTCGTCCACACTTATCTCTTTGCCTGGAACATAGACCTCTGAAAACCGATCGACAAAATGATCAAGGACAGGCCTAATCTTAAAAAGATGGTCACAATCAGGGTGATCTCTTGGCAAGGTTAAAGCATTGTCTACAAAATGCAGCATATGAAGAAGAAGCAAATAGCGATTACAAGTCATAGTTGAAGGAAATATAGCCGTTGCCATCAAGGGACTAGTAGACCAGTAAGAAGCCAGTGATGGCTTCCTTATCAACCCCATCAAAAAAGTCAAACCTCAAAACTTTTTCATCTCTTCCAGATATGTGGGAACCCACTGAGTAGCTCTAGACTGAGGCCTAAGTCTGGCAGCGTTGTCCCTCAAATATTGCTCTGCATACACATTAGTCTGCTCCACAATCTCTTCCAAAAATACATTGTCCATAAACAAGTGAAAGAAATTGACAGGCAAAAAGTTTTCCGTATTGACTCTACACCCTGGGAGACCGGTAAATGCAGGTAACTGTGGCTGCTCCATGTTTGGGGCAATCCAGGTGTCAGGTCTTCTAATGGGAAACCCTTCAGCCCCAGGCTGCTGCACTCTTGGCACATCAATGTCCTCCTCTAAAAGAGGCCCTTCATCTGCACTAAGAGTGGCTTTCTCATCAGAAGAATACTCTCTGACAGAAAACTCACTGCCAGAATCTCTCACTTCCTTCTCTGCCTCAGATGCAGAGTCAGTCTCGTAATCATGGTCTGAAGACGACTCAAGAAGCATGCCAACAACCTGCTGAGCGGGCACTCTGCGGCTAGCCATGATCCTCACTAACAACAAATGGACTGCCAACAACCACCAGCACTAAAATAAGCAATAAACAAAGTGTAGCTTTATCACAAAGAGTTATGTACTAAAAAACTATACCACTCACTAGCCTGGAAAAGGTACTCACCATCAACTACTCTGCACAGACACAGCAATCACCAATGATATCCCACTAAAAAAAAAAAAGAAAAAAGCAAATTAGACATATGACAACACACATATAATACTACATTTAGTACACCACCTACAAACATGTCATTCATGCATGTCAACAATACTCCTTTGGAGTAAATTGCTTTCACTTACCTAAAACATGCAACTATGCAAACCGCAGGACAACTACTGCCAAAACCGCAAGGATCCACAGCAAATTAAGCAAAAGCTTTGAACTAGAACAAAAAGAAAAAATAAACTGTTATAATCACAAATACAAATACTTCGCCAGTTGACAAACACCCCGCCACCAAGAACTTAGAAATTGTCCCTGGTGCCTGAGTGGCCTGGTGCCTGAGTGGTTTCTGCCCCGTTGGGGGCAGATGGGCCTAAAAAAATAGGTGAATCTGCCCCCAAGGGGGGCAGAAATGGCCAACAGCTCTGTGCCCCCTTCGGGGGGGTGACCCTTGTCAAAGGGGGCACTCGCGGCGCACAAAAAAACAAAGGGAACGAAAAAAAAAATCTCTAACATCTTGATGCCTTCTGCCCCACTTGGGGGCAGATGGGCCTAAAAGAAAATAGGCCGATCTGCCTCCAAGGTGGGCAGAAATGGTCATCAGTAACGTGCCCCCTTTGGGGGGGCGACCCTTGCCAAGGGGGCCGCCCCCCCACCCACACAAAACACACCCACACACAAGATCCCTGGTGCCTGAGTGGATTCTGCCCCCTTTGGGGGCAGATGTGCGTAAAAACAATTGGCCGATCTGCTCCCAAGGGGGTCAGAAATGGCCAACAGGTCTGTGCCCCCTTTAGTGGGCGACCCTTGCCAGAGGGGGCACCCCCAGCACAAAAATAAAATCCCAGGCGTATTGGTGGTTTCTGCTCTCCTTGGGGGCCAATACTAATTTTCCCCCAAAAAACATGGCCGATCTAGCCCGAGGGGGGGCTGAAACATATAAAAAATTATTGCCCCAAGGGGAGCGACACTTGCCGAAGGGGTCGCTCCCCAAAAATCATAAGCATAATGAAATCCCTGGTGGTCTAGTGGTTTTCGACCCCTTCCCCCCCCCGGGGGCAGATTGGCTGAAAAAATGGCCGATCTGCCCCCAGGGGGGGCCGAAAAAGGATTATTTATGGCCCCCAAGGGGAGTGACCCTTGCCCAAGGGGTCGCTCCCCAAAAAATCATAAAGAAAATAAAATCCCTGGTGTCTAGTGGTTTTTGACCCCCCAAACCCCCAGGGGCAGATCGGACGAAATAACGGCTGATTTGCCCCCAGGGGGGCCAAAATATGATAAAAATAGCCCCCCATGGGAGCGACACTTGCCCAAGGGGTCGCTCCCAAAAATAAATATGAAAACAAATCCCTGGTGCCTAGTGGGGATTCCTGGTCCATGATGGCGTGCCCCGCCCGCCATCGTGGACCAGGAATCCACTGAAAACAAGCACAGGGGGGAAGGAAAAACTATTTCCTTTCCCCGTGTCTGTTTTCCCCCCAAACACCCCAAAGGAGAGAGACTCACCTCTGAAGTCCTCTCCTGCGGTGCGCTGGAAGCCATTGCATCCTCAGCAGCTTCTGATGATGTCGGCGCGCTGTGAGTGCACTGATGTCATCAGATTGCCGAGGGGGGGTCGGGGGTGGAAGGGGAAGGGATTCCCCTTCCATCCTCGACTTGGGGGTGTGGGTGGGGGCCCATGGGGGGAGCGCTACCGCTTCCCCCATGGGCCCGATGCAGGACGAGGTGGTCTCATCCCAGGCGCACGGGAACCGTGTGCTGGGACAAGACCACCTCGTCCAAGGCACCATAGGGGTTAAAATGCTAATGCAGAAAACACATTTTAGACAGAAAGAAACAAAAATGTAAAATGAAATGGTCGGTCATGATGAATGAAATCATTTTAATACATTCTACACCATTGGGAGACCAAAGTCCAGAGTACTCCTCCCATTGAAACTCGTCAGTGGTTCAGGATCAATCCACCGAGTGAATGTGTGGCACACAAAGGAAATCCTTTAGGAAGAGGTAACTTGCTTTCAGTGGTAGATGTCTTGCCATCCAAACCTCCTGGATTCTATGCTGGATGTCCCTGCTTGTGGAGGCTTGTGTACTACAGAGGCAGGGGTATCTGGGGCTGGTTCTTCCTCTGCCAGGGCCTCCCTTTCAGTAGCTGGCACCGATGCTGATGTAACTGGTATTGATGAGCCTAAGGAAGGGGTAGACTGTTGTTAAAAAGTCATGCTCAGTGTGGTGTGTCTGTCCCTCAGCACCCCTGTTAGGGAGGCCATGTTGTTATTGTGGGCCTCCATCTGTCCCAGCATGTCTCTGCGCATGTTCCTCTGTAGCTGTTTGATTTACCAGAGTTCGCTCAACACCTGGCCCATCAATCCTTGTGACTCCTGATAGACCCCCAAGAAGTGGCTGAGGGTGTCCTGGCCAAGAGCAGCCCCAGTGGCCTCACCCTGCTGGCCCACAGCATTCCTCCCACAAGCACCCTACCCCCACAGGCCAGTGTCCTTGCCACAGGGTGCCCTCTCCAACTTATTCCTGGACCCTCATTATCAGAAGTGTTGCGCTGCAACTCAGGATCCAGGACTTGGGGGCACAAGATGGTAGACACTGTGCTAGGTACACAGGTCGGGGTGAATGGTTGCCTGTGATGTTGAGGCAACCGAGCTGGGAGGTGAAGTTGTGGGCAGTTTGAGACTCACTGTTGCCATCTGACCAGGTTGCTCAGATGGGACATAACCATCCTCCACATCCAGACCTCCAGTAGTGTCTTCTTCACTGAGGGCTTCATTCAGGGGGCTAGTGGCAGTCTGTTCTGTGGCCTCTGTGTGCCCAGTGGAAGTTCCATCTTTTGAGGTAAAATGAACAGTGTTACTGGTTGTATTGTGATATCTACCTCCAATGGTTTAGCGTTACAGTAAGCAGAGACCTTGTACAAAGTTAAGTTGCAGTTAATCCTATTGTGCCATATAGCCATGGTATTGGGTGTATTGACATGACGTGTAAAGCTCATTTTGAATAAAGCAGCTGCTGAAATGTGCAGATCATTTACACTTTGAAGGATGGCCTGAAAATGATATCTTCCTACCAGTACAGGCAAAACAGTGGCTAGGCAAGATATGGCTTTGACCATTTGGAGGCCTAGTTGAGTATGATGCAGGCAAACCAAGTACTTTGTTCTATATGTGACCCGAGTTATCATGTGCACAATGCAGTGTGAATGTGTCTGCTGCCAATACCAATCTTGTGAGGCATCTTGAGGCCTTAGGAATACTTGTTATAGACAGTGGTTAAGGTGTCATTCCTGTCCTCAAATATTTCATCTTGGGTTAGCAAGTCAAGATTGAGATATGTTGACAGATACCTCTCTGATTTGGGCATGATCTGTGCTTGATCATTCCCAGGTGAGTGTATTTCATTTGTGAGTTGACAAACAAGGGTATCTGGACAAGTGACCACTATGCGGGTGGTTGAAGTAAGAGTAACGGCCTTCTGGGAGTTGCAGTCATGTCACTCCCTCTACTTTCCAACACTTAGCAGATGGTATCCTCACAGCTGAATACACTTCAATTGAAAGTTAAGGAACAGGGGTCTTAGGGCAAGAGAACAGACACCGTGACAGGCCCTGTGTGAAGGGAGGAGGGAGCTGCTGCTCTATTCAGAATCTCCTTGGATACAGACAGTCTGAATCCACACTGCCAAGCTAGCAGATTCTACTTTCCAGCATGAAGGAACCGTTCAGTGCATCTGAAGGAAAAAACAGATGATACAAAACAAAGGCACAGAAATACTCGGCACAACACAGAGAGTGAACAAGCATCCTGAGAACTCCTGAGGTCCCATGTTCCTAAGCCTACAACACACCTCCCCGACCGACACCGAACCCCACAGCTCTAGCCATCTACAGCCTGAGACTTTACAGCACTATGATACTGCCTAACCCTGGATGACAAAAAAGTCCCTACAGAAGTGAGGCACTGAAGAAGCCGACTAAATCAGTGTATCCATCTTAATTTTGTGTGTCACCCTCAAGAAGTAACCATTCCAGTGTGGCCCGAATCACATCGCATATCTGGAGGTCTTGCTGCCAGAGTCCTAGGAACACCTTGTTACCAGGAGGAGGGGCAGAGCCAGGAACGCAAGCGCTTTTAGCGTGTCACGCTGCCCCGCATCGCGTCTTGCTGCCAGTGGGGGACTTCCAGTCCCAGGCACACCTTGTTACCAGGAGGAGGGGCGGAGCCAGGAACCTAAGCGCTTTTAGCGCATCGCGCTGCCCGCATCACGTCTTGCTGCCAGTGGGGGACTCCCAGTCCCAGGAAAACCTTGTTACCAGGAGGAGGGGCGGAGCCAGGAACGCAAGCGCTCTTAGCGTGTCGCACTGCCCTGCATCGAAGGCCACGCCTGGACAAAGCCTGGGCCAACGGCGGGCCCGTCCGTGCCCGTCTACGACCGCCTGGGGCCGGGCTGGGCCACCCCTCTTGGATCCAAGGTAGGAACTGTTGAAGGAATACTTGTTGCTGTCTGGCATTTTAAGCTTGTGTCATAATCTCATTTGTATATGTAATGTGGAAGCGCAAGGCAAAAAGAAGCCCTGCATTGAACTCAGTGCAAACCAAAATCCCAAAGCTTCTTCAAACATCACATAGTCTCTCTAACTTTGTATCTAGTAAAATAAACACTTTGATTGAAAAGGTTGAATCTATGCTGAACAAAAAAGAGAAGAACCCACGAAAAGGGAAGAAAACTGGTATCCTTGTTCCCTTTTTTTTTATGGCTAGACCTCCTAGTAAAGGAAACACTTCCATAAACAGTGATCACTCAGGCCGAAGGCACAAATGTAAAGTCTTTTGGATCTAGTCTGGTACATTCAAGCACAGGAGACACTATGCCAGGCAACGTGATTGTCCATGACATTCCTTGCACAAATCGCTTTTTGCCATTGGATTCACAGGACCAAATCTGTAACCAGGGAAGCACCCCCAGTAGTGCACTATCCCTTAAGCAACATTTTCATACAGCTTCTACTCAGGAGGAAGTGGTTTCTCTAATTATTGGTTTAAAAGAAGAAGTCAGGGAGCTGAAGTCATTGTTGGTAGAAGTGTTAAATACTCTCCGCTCCAATAGTCTGACAAAGGATATTGTTGTTACTCAAAAGGAAGAGCCTGCTAGAATTAATATCCATACTTTCGTGCAACAAGGAAGTGCAAAGAACGTAAGTTGCTCCAGCTCTTCTGCTAGACCAACATAAGATGCAAGACAACCCCTTGTTAAGTCCTCTGGTCCATCGTGCCCTAAGGGTCATTCTGGTGTTCCATGTGGGCCTCGACCGTGCCCAGAATTGGTGTGGGACTCGTCTATCGTGCCTAACTCTTGCAATCGTCCTGGTAATGGCTATCCAATTTATATGTGTAAGGTTCTTCCTTTACCTGCCAACACACGTGAAGATAAATAATCATTAATTAACGAGGCCATTTACTGGATACGACATACCAGAGAATGTGGTTCTATTATTCACTCAGATATATTATCGCCTGAGCGTTTTTCCGAGAAGGGAGGCCACTAAGACTTTATAAAGCTAATGTTATCGACGTCAAGTTTGGTAAAGGGCCTGTTAACCATGGAAGCAGGAAACCCCATGAGAAATGGTTCAAATATTTGCTTCAAGCATAATTGGCCAGTGAATAGCCCCGTATTGAAGAAAACCCCATCCATCGTGAACATTAGGACCCTTAATGAAGGTTCAGTCTCTCTTGATGAGATGCATGTTATGGCCCACAAGAAGGAACACGCTTCTCTGATTGAGAAGCCAAATTTATGCGAATTAGAACAAACAGACTCTACTTCAGACATTGATTGACTGGTTCCCTCTTTAGCCCCTTGGGTGAATAGTGCCTCCCCCTCTAAGATTAATTTGAAGCCAATTGACGACTTAGGCTTAGAACCCCTTCCTTTGAGGAGTCTGGCCCCAGGGTTCAACATTCACTTGGTCAAATCAAAATCTATGGAGAGTCACGTAAGAATGTGTACCGTGGAGCTCCCCCAGAAGGCCCTGAGTGAACATGAGACCTTAACATCGGAGTTTGTAACATGGAATGTAGCCGGAATCCATAACAAACTAGATGACTTTGATTGGAGGAACTACATAGACCAATACAATATTTGTTTCAGGAAACTTGGGCCACTGCAAATGCTTACAGACAGGGATATAGTTCATTTTGTAAGGAAGTGAGTCCGTCACCTGCTAGTAGGTAGAGCAGCAGGGGGCCTTATTACCTGGGTAAGAATTTCTGAGGTGGGCAAAATTAAGGAGGTCTATGTGGACTCGGCCTACATATTGGCTCTATCTATACAGTTAAAGCAAGGTTTTTCGTTGCTGTGTGTTAATGTTTATAATAGACCAGATCATCCTAATCAAATGTCTAAAACTATTCAGTTGTTGAATACCCTTGTGCTGGATTGTCTTTCCTCACATTTTATTATTGTTGCTGGCGATTTCTATGTGTCTTTGGAGCCTAATTCTGCCTTTTCTGAGATTACTCAGTTAGATGCCTTAATGTGGAATATTCCTCCTTATGCGTCTCAGGAAAAACAGCCTAAATCTACTCCCAGGGCTCTCCATGTTATAGATCTTATGATAACTCATGGTCTTTATCCAGGAAATGGGCGTTTTCCTTCAGACAACCCTGCAAAACTTACGTTTTTTAGAGGGACCTATAGTAGTATCCCTGACCTTGTACTTATTGATGTGAGAATATGGTACATTAGTAGAGATATTAAGATGGGCAACCGATATAATAGTGACCATGCTCCTCTCTCGGTAACATATGATAAGCAGTTCATAAAAATAGGTGCACTACATAAACATGAAGTCTCCCCTCCTTTAGAGATGTCTGCTAATAAACATGCCCTGAAATGGGATTACTTCAGAAATTCCCATAAATTATGGGGAAAAATGTGTGTTTTAGTATCAACCCATCAATTATCTGATGGTTCCTGTCCATACACCCCGAACGAGCTTATGGCCCTGCATGTAGGCATTTTCTCCGCCATGAAAGAGTTATTTGTTAGAACTATCATGGAGAATAAACATCCAGGATCAGGACCGCACCATAGGTGGTTTGGCAAGGTTTGTACAGTGGCTAAGAGCAGTCTTATAAGAGCAATAAACTTAAAAGATAGAGCCTAGGTAATTATTGCAAGGCGTGAGTACGCAACTGCACTTAACAGTAGCAAAAACCAGTGGGAGGAGATATCATGGCAGAATCTACTCCTGGCTGCGAAGGACAGAAAGTCCAAATGTTTATGGTCCTTGGTGGCCAGAAATGGACAAAATAAGAATTTTAGACCTGACTGCCACATCCCACCTGAAGACTGGATAACCCACTTTACTGAGCTGTATAGACAGGAGCCTGTTTTTCCTATTGTCAATCACAATGAATTAGTAAATGTGTTCCCCCTTCAGTTAATCTCATTTCCTTTACTCTAAAGGAAACTGAGATTGCCATCAGGGCCCAAAAATCAGGCAAAGTGCCGGGGTTGGATGGCATACCCTCGGATTAAATCTGATCGCGATTATTGGGACCTCTATGTCAACAGAGTGTCAAATGCTGCTTTGGTAAGTGGCATTTACCCTCTGACCTGGAAGGGAGCTATTATTGTACCCATTTATAAAAAAGGGGAGAGGGGTAACCTGGGCAACTGCAGATCAATTAGGCCCATATTTATACTTTTTTAGCGCTGCATTTGTGTTGTTTTTTTGACACAAAATCAACGCAAACTTACAAAATACAATTGTATTTTGGAAGTTTGCGCTGCTTTTGCATCAAAAATCAACGTAAATGCTGCGCTAAAAAAGTTTAAATATGGGCCTTAGTCTTTTGGACAACCTACACAAAATTTTCTCCTACCAGGTACTGAGCAGGCTTAAGGAATAGATTGAAGAAAAGCAAGCACTTAGCCATTTACCGGCGGGCTTTAGGCAGAGAATAAGCTCAGTTGACCAAGTCTTTCGTTTCCTTACGATCAAATGGAAGACGATGGAACTGGACGCAGGGAAACTCCTTGTAGCTTTTGTAGATCTTAAGTCTGCTTTTGATTTGGTCCCACGTTATAAACTGTGTGAGGTTTTGAGCAGAGTTAGAGTGCCAGGCCCCCTACTAAATTTGATCAAAGACTTGTACTCCGAGAGCTATGCCAGAATTTGATGGGGGACAAAAGGGGAATTAACGAGTGAGATCCCAATATGTAGAGGGGTGAGAAAGGGGAGTGTGCTAGCCCCCACACTTTTCTTATTGTTCATTAATGCATGTATTCCTTATTTATTAGACTGTGTTAGTGATGCACCTAAAATAGGTGGGGCAAGGACCCCGTGTCTGCTGTTTGCAGACAATACTTTACTATTATCCAAAACTGCCTTTGGCCTTGCTAATCTGCTTGCGAATGTCACAAGTTTTTGTAAAGACCATGGATTGGAAATGAATACTTCCAAAACCAAATATATGGTATTTGGTGACACAAAACATAAAGTGAGGAAGCAGATATCTTTGGATGGGGAAGCTCTAGAAAGAGTGACCGACTTTGATTATTTGGGAATGAGATTGGAGGACTCACATAACGAGCAGGCTCATTTATCAAAGTCCTTGATGAGCCTAAAACAAATGTCTGGGGGCATTTTGAAATAGGTGGCCAGATCCCCCAAGTTTGCCATCACTCCTGTGATGGAAATATACAAAGCCCAAGCGAGAGGGGGGATTTACATGGTGCAGAGTTATGAGGACATTTGAAGGAACTAGAAAGAGCTGAAAATTATTTTATAAAAGCTTTATTAAAAGTACCTACAAGTTCCCCCACATTGCCCATCAGAATGGACTTAAATCTTCATTCTTTCTCACATATAGTTGCCTTAAGACCGTTAATACAGTATACTGGATCAGGATCTGGTCTTTGGATATTTTCAGCCCATATAGAGTTTGTTTGAGTTCTTTAATGAGTAAGCAAGCTACTAAAAACATTAGGTGGTGTAATTTTGTTGAAGAAACTTTTATTAAATTTGGATTGGGACATTATTGGACAGATCCCTCTCACGTCCCAAAAAATGCTATGCAGGTAGTAAAGGACGCGTATTTGTTAAATGTACAAGTAGAAAAGTTTGCAGAGGTTCCTTCGTTTAGTATGACAAATAGTTTTTTATCATTTAAATGTAACTATGAGTTTGAGCATTATATGGACTTGATTTTAACTCCTCTAGCATGCGCACTTTACATTTAATTTAGATTAGGATCGTTACCTCTATGCACTTTTACTAGTGGATGGTCCAATTCTGACAGTCACTCTGACTTGTGCCCAATGGGATGTGGAGTTGCCGAATGCATTGCCCGTGTTCTATTTCATTAGCCTGCCTATTCCAAGCAGAGGGCATGTTGGATAATACCATTTTGCAGACCCATGGGTTTTAGAAATCATCTATTAGCACTTAGGATTTGCAAAACAAACTCTCATGGGAATGTGGCGTGCATGTTGGCAACATTTCTGGAGGAAATCTGGTATATCAGATGTAAAGTCTTGGAGTGTAAATTATAATGCATTCTTTGAAAGTCGTTATGAGTGTAGTACTGTAGTTTGGAAGTTAATCCACGAACATCAGTAACAACAAGTATAGGAGTTGTGCTGTCCTCCTGAAGCTATGTTTTTACATTGGGTCACAATTTTATACTTATTCATATTATATTGTATTGCTTCTTTTATTACTCTCTAAATTTTAGATTTTTATGTACCATACTCGACTTAGGGGCGTATGCCAATATTAATTAGAGGATATTATATTATTATTTTTACTGTATTTATAAATGTGTCTTGTAATTGTGCTTTTATGGTATTTTTTTACCGAAATAAAGCTAAACTTGAAACATGAAACTTGAAACTAGTAACAGACACAGGGCCTGCTGGAAGTTGCAGTGAGGTCAGTCCCTCTACTTCACACACTTGACAAATAGTATCCTCCCAGGTGAGTAAACTTCAATTGGGAGTTGCCAAACAGGGGTCTTTGGACAAGTGAACACTGGTCTGGTGTTTGTAGTAAGAGAAACAGGGCCTGCTGGGAGTTGCAGTCAGGTCAGTCCCTCTACTTCACACACTTGACAAATACTATCCTCCTAGCTGAGTAAACTTCAATTGGGAGTTGCCAAACAGGGGTATTTGGACAAGTGTAGCCTGCTATGGTGTTTGGCGTTACAGAAGCAATGCCTCCTGAGAGTTGCAGTCATGCCACTCTTTCTCCTGTACACACAATACACATGGTATCCTACCGGGTGAGTACACGTCAATTGAGAGTTGAGGAACAGGTGTATTTAGACAACTGAACACAGGGCTGGTAGTTGGAATTACAGAAACAGAGCCTCCTGGCCTCAGAAGTCATGTACTACACACACTATACAAATGTTATCCTCCCAGACGAGGACAGTTCATATGAAAGATGACAAAAAGGGTCTTTAGACAAGTTAACACTGGGCTGGTGGTTGGAGCTACAGAAACAGTGCTTCCTGGGAGTTGCAGTTATGTCACTCTCTCTACTACACAGGTGAGTATACTTCAATCCTCCCAGGTGAGTATACTTCAATTGAGAGTTAAGACACAGAGGTATTTGTACAAGTGAACACTGGGCTGGTGTTTGGAGTTAGAGAAATAGTGCTTCCTGTGAGTTGTAATCAGGTAATTCTCTCTACTACAAACACTATACAAATGCTGGGTATTACATATTTGTATGCAGACTGCATTTAGGTTTGGGCATATATTTACCAGTTGAGACATACAATAAGTCCAGGGATTTTTATGGTATATTGAAAGACGTATAGGCCCCATTTGGACCAATGGCATGTGATGGGCCTTAGTAGCTGTGATGTTGGTTCCAACAATACAGACTGATGGTGTCAATACCCAGATACTCTGGGCTTTGAACAGTGGTGGTGGTACATGAACAAGACAGTGGCGAAAGGTGAGCTATGAGCATGCATGACATGGCATTTTTGTAAAAAAAATTGTGTTGTGACTTACCAGACTTCACTCCCCCAGATATTCCTGTCAGGCCCTCAGGATGCAGGATGGCAAAGACCTTCTCCTTCCAGGGAAAGAGATGTAATGGGGCACTGGGTGAGCCAGGACCAGTCTTCTTCGCCTGCAGCTGGTGCCTAAGACTAGGCAACGCACCTTGCCCCTGTGGTCTTTCCACCTTTTCCCGATGTCCTCCTTTGTGCACACGGTGGTGCCTACACCATTCACTCTGTCAACGATCCTGTCCCACATTTCCATTTTCCTACTGAAAGGAGTATACTGGACTTTTGTTCCAAACAAATGTGGCTCTACTCTTATGATTTCATCCACCATGACTCTTAACTCATCTTCTGAAAAACATGGAGCGTGACATGGTAGTAAAAAAACGGGTGACAGTTACTTAATAAACAGGGGAAGTGCAAAAGGGTGTGAATGGACAAAAGTGTGTGCATAGTGTTCTACAGGATGGTGAAAAAAATAGGGGTGTCTATCATATGGAAAAATGGGGAAATGGGGGTCAGTGTTCTTCGTGGTGCAGTGGAAATGGAAAAGATTGTGGTCTGTGAAGGGATGTGTTTTATAGTGTCTTTTTCAGGTGTGAGCACTGCAGCAATGCATGTCAGCTGTGTTGTTTTTGATTCATCCACTGTGCAGTTGTCTTTTAATTTGCTGACCGTGAACCGTAGTGGTTCAGAACGCCATTTGCTGACCTCTATGATGGGACCATCACGGCGACTGTGTGCTTGTTATATGCTCCGTGGTTGGTCGCGGTGCCGACAGCACTGATGGTCTGGCCACCTATTTCCAGGCCGCTGCGCCACTGGCAGTGTGCCATTTTCGCTTGGTGGTCAGCAGTCCTGCCTGTGTAACTCGTAATGAGGATCTTTGTGTTCCATCATTGCCTGACAGATATAGTCACAAGCAGGAGGTGGCTACAGAGATATGTTTAGTCATTATTTAGCACATTTACATTACACACACACATACTCACAAACACACGCACACAAATAACAAGTTTACATGAAGAAATTACAGATTCAAATACTGATCATATATTTGTATGGTGTATAAAAATAATTATGTGTTTTAAAAATATATTGCTGGGTATAGAATTTGTAATACTTTTGTAAGAATATGAGAATGACAATAGGAAGGGGGATTGCTTGTCACCAAGAAGTCTGCCCAGTCTCAACTTTTTTAAAACCTCTGACAGCCATCTCTCATCCTGTCGCTGGCCACAGCTGCTTTTCCGTTGCTGCTTTTCAGCAGTTTACCTGGTGGTTCTTTTCAAGTAGTAATTTGGCTGTTGCTTTCACTATCAGGTGTTCACAGATTATTGCACTCCTTTGCTGAATACATAGTTGTGGAGACTTTCCTGTTCTTACACATACACACACACGCACACACATATACATGAACACACATACACGCACACACACACACACACACACACACACACACATATACATGCACACACATACATGCACACACACACACACACATACACAGACCACACACTATAAATAAAGCCTTAGGATCCCGGAACAGGACACATCCCTAAAATATTTCTACTACCCCTCAACACTACCCTTCCCTAAACAAAAAGTCTTTTAAAGCTCCTCACCACTGCCCATCTCAGAGCCCTAAAACCCCATTCTACCCCAATAGCCCACCTATTCTGATCCTAAAAACTCCTTACTACCCCAATACACAACCAATCCCTGAGCCCTGAAAACCCCTTACAATCCCATATATCATCCACCCCTGAGCCCTAAAAACACCTTACTACCCAAAAGAATCAAACACCTTGAGCCATAAAAATAGCATACTACTCATATACCACTTGTTCCTGACCTCTAAAAAACCTTGCTACTTGTCTGCACCTCCCATCCCAGAGCCCTAAAAACTCCTTACTAATCCTATGCACCATCACCTCTGAACTCAAAATCCCTAACAACACCTATATGAGAACCATCCATTAACCATAAAAAATTCATACAAACACTATACAATTACAATCCTTAAACCATTAAATGCATTTTAAATGTCATGTCTTGTAACTTACAATGTTGTAAATTTCCTCATTGTAGTGGTAAATGCATTGTGGTGGTTGCGTGTTCCTGTGGAAGTTTCTAGTGGTATAATACTGGTGTATTCATGTGTGCTGAAGGAGTGCATGTGCCCGTGTTAGGAATGAGAAGGTGTAATGGGGAATAGTTCTGCATTTTCCCTTAGGGAGAACACAAATTACTGGGCTGGCTGTGGTATGAGGGTAGTCCTTGCCACACCATCCTGACCTATCCTGTCACCATCTGAAATTAGTGGTTATTTCTGCAGTTAATTGAGGGATGAAAAGCAAGAAAATAGTTCTTGGCTTGAATAGTGGCTAGCAGGCAAAACCTTGGTTATTAACAAGGCCTTAGAATCAAGTATTTAAATTTGTATTTAATTTTTACATTTTACTTTCACAAAGAACCTTTAACTTAGACCATGATAGATTAAAACATGTGATTTCAATCTTTTTCAAATTTTTTGATTAATCACAAATGTTTTGGGTATCATTGTTATGCGTGGTCTCTACAGAAACATCCAATGCTTTGCTGGTCGCAAATTCAAATTCCAGCAAAATCTCATTCCATCCATTTTTGATCAGTAAATTAAGTTTCACGCTGGAAGTTGGAGTGAAAGAAATTTTAACAGAGTCCATCTCTTGTGCTGTCTGTTGTGTAGTATTCTGTAATGCCTTGGCTGAACTAGTGAACACCCGGGCACTGGGACTCTGGCGGCCTGGAGGTATCCTGTGATGGTGGAGCCAGGGACAGGGAAAAGAGGAGCTCAGGTGAGGAAGACATCTAGAGATATATGAGACCTGCCAACAAGGTGCTCCGACATAAATAAAGAAGAATATAACCTGCTCATGGTGTCGTGTTTTTCATTCTTCACCTATGCTATGTGACAACTGACTACGAGAATGGGATCCAGGTGTCACCTCATTGATGAAACAGGTGTAAGAGGAAAACAGCACATGCAACACAACACCGGGAGCCCACCCAGTTGTGCAACAGACATTCGGAGCAGACATGATGACAGAAGCCCACTCTGGTTGCGCTTTGACAGGAGGCATGTGGACCTCCCCTGTGAAGCAGGCCAAGGAGAGTGATGTGTTGCCAGCCCAGCAACTCAGCATGCGCTCTGCTGGTTTAGAAACAGCAAGACCAGACTTCCAAAATCTTGTGGGATCGAGAGAACATAGGCAGCCATTTTGGAACCATGTAGTCCATTTATTGTGCACAAAAGGAAACATCGGTGGCCATTTCAGATCCAGACGGCCCATTCTGCAATGAGGAAGTTAAAGAAGAACATTTAACAACACAAAGACATTTGACACAAACACTAAACAGTGGTCAGGCAACTCTATCTAACATGTCGACACCAGCTGAAGTCGCACCAAGTGACTTACAAGACTAAGCATGATGGGAGTATCGTATCTCAGACCCCCGGACCGCTGCCGCTCACATCGGGTAGTGGAATGGGGCTGCGATGTCAAGAATGTCTGTATGATTTTGAGAACTTCAGAAAAGGATCAAAGGTGACCGATCTGGGGCAACACCTCATCGCCTTGTGCAATCAAACAGGCAAAGATGTTGGACAGATCAACAAAGAGTTGCCAGTGGAGTCAACAACATCATAACAGATCGTGGGAGAAGCACTCAACAAAAAGTTCTTACCGAAAAAAACATAGACTATGAATGATTCACCTTCAACCTGGCCTAAAAAGAGAAAGATTAATCCATAGGGGAGTTTATTATGTACCTCAAACGGCTGGCACAATATTGTACATTTGACTCATTCACAATGGAAGATGCTCTCCGCCTCCGAGTTATTGGAGGATGTCAATCTGAGTTGCTCCATCAACATCTTCTGAAGAAAAGTTTCTCAGTGCATGAAATAGAAGAGATAACTGTAGTTAACAAACAGCCTGGGGAACATAAAAAAAAAAAATAGAGGCAGGGAAGATGGAAAAGCACAAACAAGCATTCCAGCTCCAAACTCAAAACATGGAAAAACGACATTCAGATCGCTTGCACACTCCCAAATTCAAGGACTGTCAAACAGCTAAAAATGGCATTGTATGCCTCCCTCTAAAATGGCAGCTTCCTGACCTACTCCACTGGACATTAAGGACCGCCCGCGACCACCGGCGGAAGTCATCATGGTGGTAGGCGGATGTTACCGCGGTAGCCACAACATAGATTAATGTTGTTACCAGTGGCTGTGTTAGGCCAGTGGCTGTGTCTGCCGGTGGTGATGATTGCATACATGGCAGACGTGACCGCCATGTTCTGCGAAATCCCTCACTCAACTCCTGACACTGCTGCCAGCAAGACCTCCACTACCAGGGCTGCTATGTACTTCCTCTGGGAGCAATCATGCCACCATAGGGTCCTACCTTCTCCCCGGTGGAGCTTGAGAAGCTTGTAGAGGAGGTATTACCCCTGAATGAACAGCTCTATGGTGCACCAGAGGAGGAGGTAAGTGCCCCATGTGCATAGTTTTATCTATACTTTGACATATCTTACCTTTAGACAGCCTAGAGTTTGCCCGAGTTTGTCAGATTGTGTAGTCAAAGCCTGTTAGGTGCTGTCAGTGTGCATGAATAGGTGAGTCCATGGGCATGTTTCTGTATCAAGTTACAGTTATTGAGTTCTTAAACATTGTGGTGAGTGTGTATTGTGTGTTCCCTGACCCAGCTTGTGTTGAATGCACATATCTAGGTGAGGTGTCATAACATCCCCAGGCATCTCTTACCAAAAGATGTTATCAATGTGCAATCACATGTGATTGCATGACAGGAGGAGTGGAGAATGTATGTTGTATGTGTCAGTTGATTGTAAGTTGAACTCTGTGTATGTTGGCACAGTGATCTCAAACCACATCTGGACTTGTTAGACTGTTGTTCGGATGCCAGTTCATGACATATTAAGGCCCTCAGTTCAGCACGTAGGCACCACATGCTAATTGATTGTTGGCTACAGGATATGCTGTTATGCATGTAAGTGTCGGATATGGTGTTTCGTGTAGGTCTTTATGATCAGCCTACGAAGACCTGGGCCTGTCTAATGTTTCTCACAGTATATATTGTAAACTGGCCTGGTATCTAATCCCTTTTGCTATGCAAGTGTGACACTGTGCCCACACCCTGTATCCATGGTCAGACACCACATTATACCTCAGTGCCAATATGCAGCTTATTGAGCATCTGTCTACTGATTAGAATGGAAATGGTATTAGGGGCAGGCTGTTGATCAGTGGGACGGATGTGCGTTTTTCTTTTTATCTTTGTCAATGTGTTTTACATAGCCTTGACAGGTCTTTTGATCCCACAGCCCTGTAGTCACCTTCATCCAGCTCACACGTGTCCTGTGCAGGGTCATTGCTTTTAGATCATTGCATAGGTGGAAACAGTGTGTTGCTTACTGTTGAGCCATGATATGTGACTCTGTTGTTTGGACACATAGCAGGACATGTACAATGCATGCCCATATATTTCTAAAGGTTCCCTAGGTTAAGTGAACATGCATGCAGAAGTGTGTATTGTGTTGTGTTGTTGATGAGACACACAGAAACCCAACCCCTGAAGTGTCATGTGCCTATATCTGTATCTGAACATGTCCACAGATGGACTGGTTGACTCTCTGTGTGCCCACCATGCCACTCCCTTCATTGTGAACCAAGGGCGATAGTGGAGTTTGTAGGCTGGCTGTGGCCTGTAGGGACTGCATGCTGTGGTTGATAAATTGGGTTAGTGGATGTTTATGTGCGTTCTTGGCTGAGGGGTTTACCTGTCAGTAGCCATTTGGTGTGATGTGTGTCATAGTGTTTCTGATCTCTGTCAGGTTGCTAGCCCATGTCCCACTGATGTCACAATTCACCTACATAGTCAGTGCAAGGTCTGACCTGGGTAGTGTGTAGAGCAGCATATCGGGGAGTGATTGTAGGCATGTCCATGTGTCCAATGACTGCTATGTGCCACACATGAGCAGTATGGTCAGGACAGCTTGGCACATTGACATGTATGTGACTCGCCCATCTTGTATGGTACTTTTTCACGTGATGTCTTCGCTTTTGCATCCACGCAGATCAAAGCCCTTCAGAAAAAGGGGATTTGGAGAACTATCACCAAGAAGGTGCGGACCCTGGGGGTCTACAGCCGCCGGAGAACCCACTGTCGGAAGAGGGGGGAGAACCTGAGACGCTGGTCGCGGAAGATCGCAGAGGCCCATCTGGGGCTGTCCTCCCAATGTGGATGGGGTGCCCGTCAGGCAGTGACCCCCGTAATGGCCCGCACATGGCCTGGGTAGAGTTGGATGGGCATTTGAGGGCAGCACAAGGAAAATTCCTGCTTGACCCTTTGCCAGGTCATGGAGTAAAGGACTGACTGCTGCCACTGACAATGAGGGATGTGGCATGTGTCACAGATTGTATGAGAACTTATTTTTTGAGACAGGTCATGTGTTTCCAACTGGTGTGCTTTTCCTTTTGGGCATTAAGACAAAGCTATGGGGTATTCTCAGTCCTATTGAATTGCAGGGACCACATATGGCTGTGTGAAGTGAACAAATATGTACTATTTGTTCTTCTAGCGGATGTTAGTTGTCTCCAACAGATCACTCCTCCCAAAGGTTACAGGCCAAAGGTAAGTAGGATATGAATCCTCTGCCATGTATCTGTGAATATGTGTAGGTTCACATCTGCCACCCAGGAGCTAGTTTTCTTTAGTGTATGATGGGTGCCGGTGCCTCACTGCAGTCTGTGATGCGTAGGTGTCCATCATAGATGTGTCACGACTTACATGGCTAATTTTTGGCAGTTGTAGCAAACTACTTTCCCTTGGTAAGTGGGGAATGTGCATTGACATGAGTGATGTGTCATCACAGTTGCCAAAGGTCCTTGGGTCTACATGTCAGCATGTGCTCCATTCTCCTTAGGATACATATCTATGCTGCTGTATTATGCATGTGCTACCCATGTTGATGGGATGATGTCTGAAGTCTCTCACATACACGTGCATGGGGAACTGTTGTTGTGATGGTAAACCTACAATGGTGGTCCATGTCTTGTGGTGCCACAGACAGGAGTGTGTCACCATCATATGTCATCTGACAGATACCTTCATGCCTCATAGCATGTCATTAGTCATGTAAAACTGCGGTAGCAATGAGGAACGTGATAGGTAGGGCCAGAGTGTGAATCCACTTTATGTGTATGTACCCTTGATGTGGATTCATGTTGAGAAGTGCACTGCCCCTGTGTAATGATTTGGGATTGTGCCCTGACAGTTGGAATGCATCTTAGAGTGACTTGCAGTGATGTTTGCATTATGTGTTTGGGGACAGGGATTAATCCACAGACAGATGTCATGCCTGCCATGTCGAAGATGTAGGTAGTGATGTAGTTTTTTATTGGACAACAAGTTGGTGTCCTTCTGTTGGTGATTGCAAGTTCTATGTCTCTCCAACTTGCACTGTATTGTTGTGCACTACAAATCAACTCAGAACATTGTAATGGGTGTCAGGCATGGGTGGTGGCTACCATGGTCCTAACTGGATCATTTTTTAGTGTATTCTGGAGACATCTCTCCACAAGGTTTTGAATATGACTTCATTGTTGTTCACAATGCACTGTTGGGGCATGTCTGAGTGACACTACCACTACCTCCTAGATTCATTTTGTACAGGTGTCACTTGTGGAGCTGTACATTGTTGTAATGTGTCCACAGTGACATGAACATTTCCATGTCATCTATTTAAGGGTTTTACAGATTTATACCTGTGTCAGCTTCATTTTCTTTGAAACCTCTGATATTGTTGGTACATCACGTCAGTGCAGAGTAGATGTGTGCCTGAGCTTGTGCCTGTGAACTTGGTTGAGTAGCTTACAATGACATCCAATTGTTGGCTACAAGTTCACTGGGGTCTGCTGCATGTGGCATAGGTTTGAGGATGAAGTGATAACCTAGCTGTGGTATGGTTAGTGTGGTTGCTAGACTTCATCCATGCAATTGTAGTTGTCTGAGATCCTGCTTTTTTCATGTTTCACTTTTGTATGACCGCATGAATGGTAATGCAATTCCACATGATTGTGCCACTTAGATGGGACTTTTTACGGGGGGCTACTTGACATGATGGCATGGTTTGTCTCTCAGAGTTGTGATTGAAGTGTTTTGATTCCCATGTTGCGACCCTATTTCTCTTTCTTTTGGCACCATCAACACAGGCAGATGAAGGATATGCGGCACAGCTGAGCGAGGAAGCATGTGGCACAGGACTTCAGGTCAAGATACACCCATACAACCAATACAGAGGGACCCAGTGGCCTGCAGGGCGAGGGGAGTGCCACAGGGAGACCATATCAGCCTCTACATCCTGGGATTCCACCTCCAGTGGCCACTCCCTAGTGGTGGCGGACCCATCAAGAACCTCCAGCACCATCTTTGTCCACCCCTTTGTTCAAGCCCTCCCTGTTGATCCCAACCCAGTTGGCCGTGCATCTCTTTTGCTGCATGCACCTCCGCCCCAACCCCTGTTCCCTCTGCTGCTCTCAGTGAAGAGGCTTTTGACCTACTGAGAAACAGCTCTGTTGGTCAGTCCGCCATTGAGAATGGCATCCAGGGACTGATGACCCAACCTCAGCAGACAAACGGGTTCCTGGAGTGCATTCACAGTGCAATGGCTGGCCTGCAGAAATATTTTCAGGCTCTGGCCTCCAAATTGACAGCAGCCAGGCACCCCTTGTCTTCCGTCCTCCCATCTCCTTCTCCCCAATCCAAATCCCTCCTTCCCCAACATACCCAGAGTAAACAGACAGATTCCCATGCATCCACCACATCAGACACACAGAGGGCACACAAACACAAGCACCACAAGACATACTGGCATGCACACAAACAACATCCAACTGCAGACACAGCAACAGTCACTTCTTTCCCTCACACCCCCACATACCTACATACCTACAGATACCACCACAACAGTCACCGACACAGCCACCACAACCATCCTACCCACAGACACCACCTGAGTAGACCCTCAGACGTTTACCCCTATCACCACATCTGCAGACACCATAAGTACAGACACATCTAAATCCACCACATCCAGCATACCTGCAGTCACCACCCCAACAGACAGCTACCCACCCACCACGGCTTCCCCAGCACCTCCACCCCCCCTCAGCCCAAGACATATAAATGCCCTCACTCACCCACCCAACAGAGATATACAAGCATAACTCCCATAGCCATGCACCCAAGACATCCATTACTACACTTCAGACACTCTCTCAACCCCTGAATCCCGAACCCTTCTGATGACCATCCCTGTGTGTCTAAAAAACCTTTCCTTCGTGAGCAAGACCTAGCGCCTGTCCTTCCCCTGTACTACACCCAAAAAGTCAGCAGCCCTCCCCAAGGCCATCCCTTCCACCTCCAAGAACTCCCCTGCTAAGACCCTACCCCATACAAAGAAGACATCCAGCCCACCCAAAAAGGAGCCCTCCCTCCCTAGCCCAAACCTCCCCCCCTCCAAAACCCGATCATCTCCCCCAGATAATCCCTGCCCCCTTGATGCCCCTTACTGTGGAGGTACATGGCATTTAGAAGTCAAGTTTGGCAACAACACATTGCCATTATTTGAACACCATCTGGACTGGCCTTTGGCCTTGGACTCGCAGCCCTTTGTTGAATAAACACAAACAGTTGTTGGTTTGTTGGGTACACCTTTTTCCTGCAATTTCTTCCCTAGTTTCTGTTGTTCCTGAGTGGCTTTGGTTGTGTGCCTGTAGTGGTGGGTGTTTGTGCCTGCGTGCTGCTCCATGTGGTGTTGTTTGCAGTATATGGCCCCATTCAAAATGATATGTGTCCCAGAGCAGCCTCCTTCTATTTATGCTCCTGATGCTTCCATCCCAAATGTGCGGGTAATGTTGTTCAAGTGCTCTTTGTCTATTTTGTCTAGTTGTCTCTCTATGTTTTGTGCATTCCATTTTGCTTCTATTGTGCTTTGTGTGTGTGTGTGATGTGTATGTCCATTGCAGGGTTGTTTCATGGTGGTGCTGTATATGTTACATGCCACATCAATGGATATCTGTGTTGTATGTGTGGATAGTTCCTGACCAGTGTTAGATGTGAGTGTGTGAGTTGTATTTTTATGTGTGCGGTAGTTGTGTTGTTGTTGTTGCTGTGTGTGACAATGTTGTGTAGCCTTCAGTGTCCCTGTGCCTGAGCTCTGTGGCTGTTTGTATTTGTGTAGTGTTGCAGTTGTGTGTGCTGACCAAAGTGTGCATATTGTGAGTGCGTGGGTGTCGGTATTGATGTCTGTTTGTTGGTGTGTATTGTGTGACACATGTAGCTGCTGCTCATGGTGTCCCCCCTGTGATGATTTTCCGGTGCTTCGTACTGTTTTTTAATGTTAATGATGCAGGTAATTTGTATACTTACGGTTGCTGTCGTCAATGGCGGCATTGATTTTGTTGTCTTTGAGTGAGCAGGATCAGTGGCATGATGTTTTCGAAGGGCTCCATGGCAGATCCAGATGTGTGAGGCTTCCTGCAGGTGAGTGTCTCCCTTTATACTGTCCGTTTCCACTAGCTTGTACATGGCGGTTGGCTGCCACGGTCACATTGGTGGTGTGCAACGTCATTATGGGTCTGGCGGAAACATAGGCTCTGCAGGCCTGTTTGTGCTTCCAGGTGACCGTGGCGGTTAGTACTGCCTAGTGGTGGAGGCGGACCACTGGCAGTCTTCTGTTTCTACGACCGCCAAATGCATATTACGGCGGTCTGCTCTGCCAGACTGTTGGCGATCGGACCACCAACATGGCAGTCTTTGCACCACAAAACTCGTAATCAGCCCATAAGTAGTATAGGTAGGGATGTTAGACTGCCATTGTTTGGCTTCTGGGGACATGACCTGTGCCTTGCTGCTAAAGTTTTTTTTTCTTTTATATCTATGCTCTTGTGGGTTTGAAGCAGACAGCAGATGCTCGTTCGGTGGGGGGATCTGTGGTTCTTGACCTCCCACTCCACTCATAGAAGTGTCCATATAAAGATAACAATCACCCTACTCTGTTGACGTAAAGCCACTAAGATCTGATTCCATTTTAAGTAGGCCCGACTCCATCTAAGGTAACATGAGTCACCATTTTCTCAATTGTATGTAATGGGAGTCAACATCTTGTCCCAGTTTATGCATAATCATTGTCATATCTGTCATTGACTCAGATGTCATCTGAACTTATCATTACAAGAAGTACGAAAGTGTCAAGTTATTCAGACAATGACAACTTATGGAACATCAGTCTGGGACAAGTGTCTAGTTATCACAATGTCAAGGGCAAATAAGAACGAACTCAGACATATAGACAAAACAGTGCAGTCTGAATTGGCATCAGTTTACCTACTATAGTTGTATAGCTATTTTAGCCATATTTTAAGAAATGTTATTTTAGCGAACTAGGCCTGCTGTTGTGCACTTTAGCCCAAATACATTTTATTCAGCATCGCTTTGTTCTTTTAGCCTTAGCCACATTTGCGGTGTTGTTTTATTTTCTCTCCTAGGAAACCATTATGTTCTTAGCATTGCACTTTGTGCTTTCCTCAAGGCTGCAGTCAGATAGGGTTGCCGGCAAAAGTGGTACGCTGTGTTTCTGACATTCACGGAAACATACACATCCTTACGTGGGGACATTTTTCCTAGAACATCCACTGTTTATTATAAAAACACTTCTCTGTCTTATGCACATTAGAGGGAGATTCCAGCCAGATGACCACGACTGCATACTGATTGCTGATTACCTTTGCTACAGCTGCTTGCCTAGACTACCGAATCCCTGGCCTATATGGGGACGGTGTCTATCTAGACTACAGGCTTCTTTGCTCCGGTATGGGGGCTGATGTCTTCCCAGGGGGGAAACCTGAAGGATGGATTAGGGCTTATTATGCTGTGCTCTAACATGGCTTAGATAGGAAAGATATATATATATCACTCCTAGAGACAGTATGGTAGGACTGTTTTTGTGTTTCACACTCCTTGTCACTCTTTTGCTTTTAGTGTATTTTATTGTCCTAGTTATTGCAATGCCATTTTATCTAAGATGCAGATACTTCAATAAATCCTTATTGAACTATATTCTGCCTCTGTTTTTCTTTGCCTGTGAGATTAATGTCACTGAGAGAAGGGGACGAAATATGGTTGACCACCATTCCCCTGAGGAGTCTTTCTTGCAATGCGCTCGGTTACCACAATCATCCCTGTTCTTCGGTAGAGATGAGACTCTGCCAGTTAGCCGGAAAACCCAGATAAGCCCGGCGGGCATCACATGGTGTGGAATTGTACTAAGTACCCTACAAGTCAGGTGATTATGCCACCCAAATCCCGTAACCTCATTAGGATAATGAGAACCTATGTGACAATATGTTTATAAGGATAAGTCTGAGATGCACACCTTGATGCACATAATCTATGTCTGACGGTCCTAAACGTATGTGAGAAATACCAATCTCTGATAAGATTTATTATGTAGGGATTTCTCCTTGCCCACTTCTTGTGAGGGGTCCTTCACCCAGATTATTTGCCAGTGCACCAAGAGGATGCTAAATTGCACCTGATGCGGATAATGAGCTGAGGCCAGGAGAAAGGACGCTGCAGTGTCATGTGTTTTCCTTTCTCACTGAACACTGCTTTCAAGCCTCTAACAAGAACAGCTTAAGCAGTCAAGAAGGTATGCAATGCATTGATCTTCGCTAAGAATATCTAGACTGCAAGTTCTACTTTCTGTGCTCTCTTAGTGTATCGCATAGAATTAGGTTTTAGGGTGTTAGGTTTTAAATGACATTTCAACTATGTCAGAAATGTTCACTTTATTCTTGTTATTCGCAATGTTTCTATTTGCTGATTTTATGATATTCTATGTGGTTATTTTGGAGGTGCTGAGAAATAGGTTCACCCTTTTGCAATAAATGCTTTTCATTAGAAGTTGCTATTCTTCTTAGTACCATTTGTTTCTCTGATATTGTAAAGAGCAAAATCGGTTTGTTTCCAGCACCACAGTGGCCCAGATCCTGGTTTAGGGTGTGGTAGTAACCCATCAGTAATTATTTCACTTCAATAATGTATTGGGTGGGGTTCTGCAGGACTACAGTCAACTATCTTTTGAATTCAGCACTGGTGCATTGAACCATGTTCACCTGTGTCACCCATGGGTGTGAAAGCAAACCGTGTCAAAGTACACCAGAGTTGTAGTTTATGCAAAACTGTCATCCTGCTTCAGTACACAGGACCTACCCAAAGCGGCTGTCTCAAAATGTTATCTTACACACAAGGTTCTGGTTGCACACACTGCATCCATTTGCAAACATTTCTCCTTTATTCATCAAGCAACGGAAGACAGATGTGTTAACCATCTTATTGTCTCCTGCTAATTTATGTATTCAGTTTTCCATCTTGCATTGAAAGAAACAATTCTGTTCATGCTTTACATGGCGATTGTAAGTTCATACAAAAGCTCAATGAAACTAAAAGAAGGACGGATGCTACTTGATTTGAGGTTGATCGTATAATTTATGTACAGCATCGCAAATTACATGTTTTTGTTTTCAACAAATATGCCTCTCTGGGATTAAAAAGCAGATTACTAATGCAAATATGCCAGACTCCATGCGATTAAAATACCTCTCTGTGAGTTTTATTGTGGAGTAATAGCAATCCACCAGTATTGTATCTTTAGTCCTTTTGAGGTATGCTTTTCACAATAAATATATCAGGCCTATTGTCTTGCTTAGCTTTTCATGTAAACTCATGTATTGCGCATTTGAAGAGTGCACAGTCACCCAGGAGGGTGTCTTGGCGCTGGTTTAAAAATAAACTAACAGTTCTAGCGCCTACTGTATTTCTGAAAGGTCTGTCTGTTGATCACACAAGGCTGAGATGACAGCTGAGATGTTAGGCCTGACCTAAAAAAGTGTATCCCTGACGCACTGCAGGAACAATAGGCAATTAGATCAGCTCATGTCGGCCAGTGGTGTGCATGGGTTTTTCATGGTTTGCCATTGATTAGAGGGGCTATTCATCAAAGAGATGGCATTATATGGGTGGTTACCTTGTCCCATTTATGTTTCTGCTGTTTATTGGTGGGGTTCAAGTAGTAATTATGTCGGATTGGCACATAATTTTGACTCAGTGTGTGTTCTTCGAAGCATTTGTTTTACCACTAAGATCTCAACTTAAATGCCGGTTCATTGCTTTTCCTCTTTAAAGATACACCGTCACCCTCCTGACACCTTCAGCACCGGTTCCTACACTCAGCGCTCTCATCGTTCAGGTTGTTTTCTTGTCCTGAACGGAAACTCTTATTTTAGATTTGTTTTGTAATATCATAGGCTCTCGTTAGTAGCTAAATGGATAGCACCAGCTATTGAGAAGGGGTTGGAGCCCAAGTCTGCCATGTGACACGTGCCACGCTCGCGTGAGGCATATGCCACAACTCTTGTGACATATGCCACAGCATGTCATAGTTTTCTGACATGCTCTTTTGTGAATAATTGCAGATGATGTTAGTGTGTGTTTTCCAAAGGGCTCTAGTTACTAATACATTTCTAAATATGAGAATGTGATGAAGAGGTTCAAAACGGAAGTCTCCTTGTTATCAGTATCCTAGGGTAATGTTATAATATAACCTCAGAAACCTGGTGTGATTTCACAGTCCCTCGGATATGTAGAGTGATGTTTTACCCTGAAATACTGCTCTTAGGGTTTCAGTTAGAAGTAGCATCTTCAAAGTAGTGCCACTCCGAGAATGAATAGTATTTATGTGTTAATTGTAATGAATGATATGTGGCCATTTCTAGCTCCATGCAGCAGTGAAATCCAAGCTCCTATGAAATATGCTGCCCGGATGCCCTGCGCTAAACTGCTGAATTCTGAAACTGCAGAGTTCAGAAGGCATAGCCCTCGATTACTCAGCAGCCACTGCAGCCTAGGTCTCACAAAAAAACAGAAACAAGGAAAACATATTCTATACGTTTTGTGTTGGTCTTTCATCTTTAGGTAACTGCATGCACAATTGCTACATATCTAAATGAAAGGTGATAAACTATACAAGTTAAAGAAATTGATAGGAAATGCATTCATTTAAAGTTATGTAATCTCAATTGGTAAACAATTACTGCAGAGGTTTTGCATGTAACAAGGGAGAAACATAATTGAGTCCTGGTTGACAAAATGGCAAATAGTGCCTTAGATATTACAGCAGTTCACAGCCTGCAACTGAAAGTAGTATGAATATACACATTGTTTTACAAATGAATTTCACACAATGTAAAATATGCTTCTGCAAATTGTGCAGACACCTGAAGGTATATTTATGAGCACCACCGTTGTTTCACTTTTTGTGATGCCAAGGCGCTGCAAACTTTACAACCATATCTATGAGGTCATGCAATGCCACTTTGAGTGGCTCTGGATAGCCTCAGAGATCCTGCATGCAACACAGACACCCTTGCATCATGGTGCCATGGTGCCTGCGTTGGCGCTAGGCAGCCCGTGGTGCGCCAGTGGAGGAGGAAAAGACAGGAATGGGCTGTGTGCTATAGAAGCGGTTCGTTCCTGCCCTTTCGCTTTGATAGAGGGCAGTGTAGCAAGGTGCCTTGCTGCGCTGCCCTGCTCCAAATCCCCATAAATATATGCCCCTTGGTGTTCACTATAAAGTAATTGCTAGCTTTTGATAACGCGTCCAGCCCTTATAAATTACCTGTACCTGGACACGTTGGAGGTCGGTGAATCTTTTAACCGAGTCGGGCTCTCCTCATCCTAAAATAGTCGAGTCACTCAGATCAATAATCAATTATTATTGTAATTGGTAATCAATACTCAATTAATAGAACAATATAGCACATCAGAAATCAATAACAGTTGATATTTCGGCGCACCATGACCTTTCAGTCATGAATAACCAAGCCAGTTTATTAAAAGTTAGTGAATTTATTTCCCTATATTAACAAAGCTAGCACGATATATATATGTCTCAAAACCAATTGATATATGTATATGAACATTACTAGCTGTCCATAACGGCGGAAGAAACGCAATCTACGTAAAATCTGAATAATGATACACTCAGTTATTGCAATGCAAATCACCAATATGACTAACTGTATTTGACTAATTGCATACATTCGGTCAGCATAACAAGATTTCAATTTGGCATGGTACATCGGATGAATACCTCGACTAACCTCTGATTAGCATCGGCATGTGGGACTTCATGCAAAACGAATTTAGTCAACACAAATTTGGAAAACTTCTAGCTAGGACCCTATCAAAATAGCAGTTGGTACCTAAAAGGAAAACACAATGCATAATACATTTATCCTTTCATATTTACCAAATACAATCAGCATTCAAGAAAAATCTTCGTCCTTCAGGTACCGGTTGATCAGCATGGGGCAATATTTCAAAGGGGCAAAGTTAAGGGCAGGCTTCCTTGCAGTGGCAAGGAAAATGGGGCAAAGTTACTGCATGGGCAAGACGGGGCAAATCAAAGTTAAAGTCTCTAGGGTGAGAATTCTTAAAGTCTCTTTCTCTCAGATAGAGAAAAGGGCATCAGGGTGTCGTCCAAAATGGAATCTGGCATCAGGCTTCAAACTGGCATCGAGGAAAATGGCTGACTTCTCTTTGTCCGGTAGGTTTAAGTAAGAAACATTCCAGATTCTGCAGGGTCTTCCATTGGAGGGTTCATGGGTTGGCTTCAAATTGTCCAATGGAAAATTGTCTTTTACTAGAACTTATTTATGCATACATTAGCCTTGGAGCCTTGGAACACAAGTTGTATCATGGTTTGCCAATTTTTTTTGGTATCTGTACCTTCATTGTCCGCACCTGCAGAGACTGACCTTGTATCAAAGGGGATGAAACCGGCCTAGTACGAAACCTTGGAGATAAGTGTATTAGTCATCTCTGCTGGAAAAATACAACTTCAAGCAAGAATATATGTTTCATTAGTTCAAGGAAAAAGCCACACAGTTAGAATTTGAGACCAGGCAACTAGGCCAAAGCCTGTACTAAATTTAAGCTAAGCAAAATAGTTTTCAAGCAAGAAATCATAGCATACATTTGCAATTATGATGGATTACTACATTTTCAATTCTTCATGATTAATAAAGCTCGTTTACAATGATGGCGAACTACCCCGAGGGCACAATTTCCCTCGTACATTATTTTCTTTACTAAAATCACACCACGATATGCATTTTAATTTTGCGATATGTATGAATATATGTCGGACCTTCTTTTTCTGCGTCATCACTTTCCATTCCATGGGTTTTGAAGCAGTTTCAAGATATTGTAGAGCTGCTTATGGAACAAAAGGGTGTAATTTCTGATATTTATCTCTTTCCTTTACTTCATTGCTTGTAGAAAGTGTAATTATAAGTGTCACACGTTTGGCAGTTGAATGTCACTCATAAGTGTACTAGAACCATGGAAATGTCGCACAGAAGTAATCTGAAAACCTGCCAGCTTTGTACAGGTATGACTTGGTGGTGGCTGCCTGATAAACAATGGGTATTATCATATTTGAACACAGCTCCTGATATCCGCTGCTGCAAAATAGGTGCAAGTTTCGTGTTGCACCTATTTATTTAACCATGTTTTCCTCCCAGTGGCTTAACAATAGCGGCTGCCCACACAGCCCAGCAGTCCGGGGGCGGGGGGTGGCGAGCTCTAGGAAGCCCCCTCTGCACCGCACACTTCGCAATACCGGCAGGCCCCTAGCTTGAGAGCTCCGGACTGGTTGTAGGGGTTGAGCCCTCGTACTTTTCAGAGGGGGCCCCCTCAAGTTTCGTTGCATCTTTGGTCCGCCCCACCCTTGAGCTTATTTCCACTGGCGGTATTAGCGCTAATACACTTAATATAACTCAGGTTATTATTATTTTTTTACCTCTGCTCGTTGCGGCGATATAATTTGCCAAGCTTTAACAAAGGTAAATATTCAGTTTCTGCTTTTACATTAATGAGACCATAGCAGCATACCAAAATATTGATTTAGAGTCCTTAATATTAAGTTTGCCTCTAGAGGGAGCCATATGCCGTTCTAAATATTTTAATCTCTAAATGCACAGAAATAAGATTCTATTTATTAACCAAACCAAAAGCTTTAGAAAGAAAATAAAAACTGAAAAACTATAGAAATAAAAAGTTAATTTTGAAAGCTAATGTAAATAGATAGGGCCTGATTCACAAAGGTAAACGCTTGTCTGTGTTGTTTAGGATTGTTGTGTACATGTTGCATGGTTTGAGCGTGTATATAAATGAATACGTTATGTAGGAAATACATGATAGATAGATAGATAGATAGATAGATAGATAGATAGATAGATAGATAGATAGATAGATAGATAGATAGATAGATAGATATTAGAGTCGCACTAATGTATAACTATATAAAAAATGCTTAAAACGTTTCCGCTATTATGTAACTCTAACTGCAATTTTGGCTGGTATGTTAGGTATCAGCCCATGTTATTTCTGCACGATTGACTTATGACATCACACGGATATTAGGATACGGCATCCCAATACGCCTTCAATCGTGGGTCTGGTCCTGTTGGTCATCCTCTCTTGGTGAGACCAGTCACCTGCTGTAAGCTCATAACATAAATACAAATGACATAGGATAGCCAGAAATGTTAGATAACATGGCATACCATGTTGTTTGATTTCAGAATTAAACGTGGAGACTCCGAGGTTCCCACTGGAATCACCTGGTCCTTCCGTTTCACTATATGGAGGGGAGGCATGTCCGTTAAACATTTAGGGCCACATGTGAAAACTTTTTTCAAGTGGCGAATGACCTGATTTGCAGAATCGGCCGTATGCGACGAGAAAAAAGCATTTTGCGATGTACAGACCCTTTTTTGCGATTCAGTAATCTACTTACCGAATCGCAAAAACGGTTTGCGAGTCGCAATTAGGAAGGGGCATTGTAGGATTGTTTTGTGACCGGGATCACAAAACAATCGCACTTAACACCAATTTCAAATTGGTGCTAACCCATTTGCAAACCGGAAGGGGTCCCCAGGGGACCCCTTTCCCTTTGTGAATGGTAGCGAAAATACTTTATCAGAGCAGGCAGTGGTCCACTGACCACTGCCTGCTCTGAAAAAATGAAAAGAAAACTTATCATTTTTTTTTAAAAAAAGAAAATGCTTTATTTAGAAGCAGTCACAGAGATGGTGGTCTGCTGTCCCCAGCAGGCCACCATCCCGGAGAATGGAGCCATTCCGAATGGGGTCGCAAATTGAGACCTACCTCATGAATATTAATGAGGTAGGTAATTTGCAACACCATTGTGAATCGTAAACAGTGTGAAGTACTCTGTTGTACATTAGGTTGTGCAGCTCACAATTTGCGACTTGCAAATGAGTCGCAATTTGCAAGTTGCAAAACTCGGGGTCGTACATTTGGCCATTAGTGAGGCAACCAACCAAATCTTTAAGGTACCAGCCGCATGTGGAGCCAGCACGACTGAATAAAAATGAAAACTAAAACTGAACTTACCTCCGCTGTCTGAACCCTCCGGTCCTTGTGAGTCCCTCCATACCCTGACAGCAGCAATGGAATTCTCCCCACCAATCAAGACACTGCTCTCATGCTGCTAATAATTTTCTTTAAAAAAAAAGAAACAACTTCATTTAAGGCTTTTCAAAAAGTGAAACAAGCAACAACGAAACACATAAAAAGAAAATACAAGCCATCATATAGCATAATATAGTGCAGTGCACTTAGTAAAAATAACTCCCATGGGTAGGGGTGTAAAGGTCTACAAAGAAGCAAGTGACAAAAAGGCAATAAAGGATACATTAATGGGAGGGCTATACATCTAATAAATAATAAAGTAAATAAGACCTGAGGACGTGAGTCAATCAAGTAATGCTCACATGAATGTGAACAACAAAGAAATGGCAATGGCAGACCCAGCCGTGGCAACCCATTTAGGCCATTCTAGAGAAAGAGGAGTGTTTGTGAAAAGGATCAAGTGTTGGCCGTCTCTTTCTCATCCATCCGAAGTGGCTGGACTATCAGATAATCCCGAAGAGTCTGCCAAATGTCCCTCGGTTGTGATGTCGGGGTTGTAATAGTGCATAATAAGAGCCAATAGTGTCACAATAGGACATGTTGCGAAGCCATGCTGATACCGTGAGTCGCGTTTTGCTTCCCCCGTGTAATGCAATTTGGCGCTATGGCAATATTAGCGCCAGTGTAGCAAAGCGTCTAATGCTCAGGGGGAGAGACTGGACATAGCCCAGTAGGGACCTGGGTGGATTAGCATTGAGAGCGTAATCTGTCATACGGGAGAGGAGTGTATGTACTTCCTCCCAGTAAATCTGGATTAACACGCAGGTCCAAGTCAAATAAGCAAAGTCAGCCTGAGCAGCAGGGCATTTCAGGCAGTGGTCTGATCGAGTTGGATCAATTTGTTGCAAAGACTTGTGGCGTGGTGTAAGCCCGGTGCAGGTATTTATAATGTAGTAATTTATGCCGATGAATGTTGGAGATCAGTTTGGTCTGTGAGCAGCACTAGTACCAGACTTTATCAGTGATGGGGTGTCCTATGTCCCATTTCCAAGCCGCCCTAGACCTCACCCCCTGTGGGCAACAGCTGTACAGAGGCATGATACATGCAAGAGATAAGATGGAAACTATTGGGAGAAGTGATGACTAATGCAAGGAGTGGGAATTCCCTGGGTTCCTCTGGACAAGAAGGCAGTATCTTCTGCAGTGTTCTATGCAAGTGGTGGAGTATGAACCTGTCCATATGCGTGGTGTAGGTCCAGTTTGGCATTTGCAAAGAGATCACCCAGAGTGCCAATGTGAAAGTTTTCAAGGGTGCGCTAAATAATCATTCCCTAGCGAGTTCTAGGGATTGCTGTTTAGGGGAATATTCAGTGAGTAGAGGGTATCACGGTGTAAATACCTAAGAAATTTAGACCAGGCTCAGCATGTAGTCGGGGGTGTTAGTATTTCGGTCAGACTTCTGGGGAGCCCAGCCAGCGGAAGAGCTGAGAGAGGTGTGTGTATGGCCTGGGCCCTCTCCGGCTTTAAGTATCGGATCCTGGCATCTGGATGGTACCAATAATAGGTGAAATGTGCTTGAGCAACCAGATAGTAAAGATAAAAGTTGGGGGCCGTAAAATCTTTGTGCTCATAGGGGAGCATCAATACCGGTCACCGAATATGGGGCAGAGGCCTGCCCACACCAGTTTGATGAGAAGGCTGCGTAAGATGTCAAAAAAACTGGCAGTCTGTGCGATTGGGATATTTAAGAACAAATATAAGAAATGTGGCAATACCACCTTTCAATTATGGTGATGTGCCCTGCCATGGATAAAGGTAATTTAATCCACTGTTCAATTTGTGCGGATAATTCATCCACCACGAGCCATAGTTAAGTCAGATCACCTCAAAGCAGCTTCTATGCAAGTAAATGCCCAGATATTTAGGAAAGTCCACACACCACTGTAGTGGGTCGTCTAGCATGCATGGGGCCATGCTGTCTGTTAACAGAAATGTTCCAATTTGCTCCAGTTGATAGTTAGGCCAGAGAATTTCCCAAAGAACGTCACCTCATGTATTAGGGGTATAGATTCAATGTCGGGTCCCAAACAAAACGCAAGATATCATAAGCGTATAAAGACGCCAGCAAAGGGCCGTGTGGGAATCTGAAGCCTCTATCCAAATGTCTCTCCTGGATTGACGGACCAAGGGGTCCATAGCGATTATAAAAAGAAGTGGGGATAGAGGGCAACCTTGACGGGTGCCTCTGGTGAGTGTAAAAGGTTTGGACAGTGCACCATTCACTCGCAGTCGCTCTGTTGGTGACTTGTATAATAATTTGATAAGATCACGGAAGCCTCTGGAAATTCCCAATTTAGCCAAGGTGGCGTGTAAAAAGTCCCTTTCTAAGGAATCAAATGCCTTTTTTGGCGGTAAGAAGGGCAACCGCAGCCTGAATATCTGGGGAAATTTGGTTGAGGTCTGCAAATATGGCCTGCAAGTTTATAGAATTGGACCATGTAGGACAAAGCCCAGCAGCATCTGAGAGATAATGCAGTCCATTAACAGGGAGAGGTGTATCGAGATGATTTTGGCCACAATCTTATTATCATGGTTCAGCAGCGATAAAGGGTAGTAAGAGGTACACAGGTGGGGGGGGGGGGCTGGTCCGGTTTTAATAATGGCATGATCAGAGCCTCACAGAGAGTAGGTGGGAGGACACTGTTATCCAGGGATTCAGAATACAGCTCTAGTTAATAAGGGGGCAGTATGCATTTATACGTTTTACAGAAATCTCCAGTGAAGCGGTCCAACCCTGGGGCTTTGGTACTTCCCAAGGCCTCTATGGCTTGTATGATCTCTAAACACGTAAAGGAGGAAGCTAGAATTTGCTGCTGACCATCCTCACCCAAACCACAGCTACCTACTCAAGATATGCAGACATAGCCATGCCGGAGACTGACCCACGGGAGGTATCTAGTTGTTTATAGTAGGAGGTGAGCATGTTTATTATAGTGTTGTTATCCAAGGTGATCGTATTATCTGATAAGAGTATATTAGTAATGTATGTGGCTTGACGGGGGGACGCAGCAGTCTGGCAAGAGTACACGCTGAGCTCTCAAGGGGAGATATTTACGGGATCTAGAAGATCTATTCAAAAAATTGACCTCACAGGCGGTGAGGTCTTGATATTCATGTAGTAGCACATTTCTACTATGCAGCGTCTCATGGGAATATAAGGGCTGGGAGAAGCGGTCAACGTCCTTTAGTTTATTTTCTACCTTGGCCAAGTCATTACGTATGCTTCTCGATATGCCAGCATGTTTAGATATGGAAATTCCATGTATATACGCCTTAAATCCCTCCCATAAGGCTGCCTGTGTGTGGAGTGAGCCTACATTCAGTTTAAAGTATTTGTAAATGGCATTTACACATTTCTGTCCTGAAGATGTCATCGTACAAAGCATTCACGGGGAAGCGCCACTGTCGGGTTGGTGGTGTGACAGCCAGAATAGTCAGTGTCACAGACACTGGGGAGTGGTCCAACAGTGTATGTGGTGGTGCGTTATGTCTGATGCCCATAACAGAAGACCGGGTGTCATGTACGAATGGTCAATGCGTGTTCAGACATTGTGCGGAGCAGAATAGTAGGTATAAGCAGCCGTGCAAGAGTTTCACATGTGCCATTTATCCGCCAGGTGATATGTCTCAAGCAAGTCTTTTAAAACTAGTAAAAAATTTGGATTTACAACCGTAGAGGAACCAGTGGAATCTAAACTAGGCTGGAGTGTGATAGTGAACTCCCCACCTTAGATGATGGGGTCAGGGGAGAATGAGCTCATTAGCGTGGAGAGGCCATGGAAAACCTCTGGGGCATCTACATTAGGTGTGTACACATTTACTAGCAAGATAGGGTGGCCTAGTAATACACTATGGACCAAAAATTAGCGATGAGCCATGTGGGTTTCCTGCAGGAAAGCAATGTTGACATTGTGTTTTTTCAAATAAGCGAGGGCCTGTTGATCTTTCCTAAAGTTATTTAAATCTCTGACATTCCACGTCAGAAAGGACACAGTGTGCCTCTGACCCGTCCTATGTTGTAGGCCATTGGAATATTCAATGTAATATTGCTTCAAATTACAAAGTGCAGGTCTGGACTGCGAACAGGCAGAATATATAACATGAGAGATGTATGACAACCACAAAAACAACCCCAATTCCCCTCACCCCTCAGTCCAGCTTGAAAAGCACTAGAAGTTCCCACTGAATGCTTGAAAGCAAGCCACAAGCATATAGGTATATACCTTGGGGGTGTGACAACGCCCATGAAATCCTCGCCCATAAAAGCTTCAAATATGTTGTGTTATTTACTAAAACCAGAAAAGGGCACTCGCACATGAGAAAGGAGAAGAAGAGAATAACTTCCCACCAGAAATGTTCTGCATGATAAATTTGTCAACAAGAGGGCCATCATGTTTAAGAAGGCAATGGAGAAGCGGCCGTATCAGCATAAGGCCACGTCTGAGGCATGATTGGCCTGAGTTTCCAGAGATGGGGACACTGAGGTGCAGATGGGCGATTTTTTTCCAGTGCTGCAGGTCGAAACTAGTGTCATTTACAGAAAGCAAGGGCATCCTCAGGGGTATTGAGAATTAACTGTTTAACGTCCGTCTCCAATTGCAAGTGAGCGGGACAGAGCATACCGTATCGCATTCCATGTTTTCTTAGAGACGGCTTGCGGCGCACCTTCTGCACCAGCTGTGTGTAGTCTGGAAATAGGGAGATGGCAATTCCCTGGAGCTTCAAGTGACCCTTTTCTATGGCCAAGCAAAGCACAATGTCCCTGTTGTGAAAGTTCAGAAGCCTGGCTAGTATAACTTGCTGTGGGGTGCCAGGGACAGGGAGCGGGCCTGGCGTTCTATGAGCTCTCTCCACAATGAAAGCACCAGTGAAGTATTCTCTGCTGATTAGGTCCATTAAGAGGGATTCAACAAATGTGTCCATCCGGCCAGTGTTGGGAGATTCGGCCATGCCAGCAATGCGAATATTGTTGCGGCAGGAGTGTGCTTCTAGGTCCACGTTCTTGATAGCAATCGTCTTCAAATGCTGCTCCGTCTTCTCAAGGCGTTTCTTGGTCTCCACGCCTTCATCCTCAATTTACAAAATGTCACATTCTGCAGCGCCCAGTTGGGTAGCGTGTCTACGTTCATTCATGCGATGTAGTTGCATGGTTAGGGAGTCAAATCGTGAGTTGATAGTCTTGAACCCAGCTTTCAGCTCAGCCATTATGATGGCAGCCCCATCCAAAGGGAGATCACAGGCGGCATTAGAGGTGGGACCGTGATCTGCAGCATCATCAGCATGTTGTCTCCTGGGAGTTTTGGTAGTATCAAAGGACAGCTGCTTTTGCTTGGGGTCTCCCCGCCCATTCTGTCCCCAGTCAAGGCTGAGAACCCAAATGATGTGGGCCAAATGCTCCAAAGAGCCCAGTTCAATGGGAGCAAAGAGTGGCCATGATCTCAGGGCTGCCGGGAAGACACGGGTCTTGAAAGGTAAATAAAAGGTGCAGCGGTGCGGACCCACCCCCGGCAGCTCCCCAGGGCAATCAGGGAGCAATAAGTAACTGCATAGTATCCAACCTACATCCATTCGCAGTGGGGTGTGGAAGCAGCAGCCGCACAGGCTGTGTCCAGCGCACGTGGCGCAGCCTACAGTAATGGCTCACCTCCGGAATAATGTGAGAGCTAACAGGTGGCATATCCCCAATAACGCCCCCAGACCACAACCTATACCATTGCAGTGATAAAATAATTGTACATTATTCTGCACATAAACAATAATTCCCAGCATCTCAGGCACCCTTGTACTCTAGTGCAAGGGTGCCCGCCTTGGCGCTAGGCAGCTAATTTAAGCACCAGTGTATGGGGAAACTCAAGGGTGCAGTGTATTTTCATAAATACGGTGCATCCCTGCATTTCTGCAGTGACACAGCATTGTAAATTAGTGCCATTTCCTAGTAAATGAGGCCCTTAGAGTGACGCTTTCTCCAGAGTAAATCTAAGGAATGAAGCACATAAGCCAATATAAATATCAGAAATTAAACCCTTTTAGGCAATGAGAAGATCTAACATGTTCTTGAAACTGCTGCAAAACCTCTAAAATGGAAAATCAGAACCTAATCTTCTGCTACTTACTAAGATGATCAAACTTCAACACGCTCTCATTGCACTCATGAGCTTGACAGGAGAATGCACGTCATCACAACGTTGGTATCACAGGGATCAAGATAAAGATATACTCCCAAAACTTACTTCATCAAGGGTTCTTGCCCGTTTGAATACCTAGTCATGTCCTCCGAGCCAGGGTTGCGCGATCACAGGTGTGCATGCAACGCCAGACGATCATACCTCTATTCTGGTTGGTCAGTCTCACGAACTACGCTTCCCAGCTTTCTGGGGATGGGGCGATGACGTGGAGCTGCATGCCCCTAGAGAACAATGGTTGTGACATATACACAAAAGCCCATCAACTTGCAGGCTGCAGAGGACCTGATTAGGTATTCAAATGAGCAAGAACTCTTGACTAAGTCTTGGGGGCATATCTTTACAGGTTTTTTTCACTATGCTCTAATAGATTGCCTCGTTATCTCTGCCATACTAACGTTATGATGAGGTGCATTCTCATCTCTAGTGTGTGACAACAGAGTCTGCCTCCCCGACATCTAACACAGGTGACCGAGAAGAGTGTAGTGTGGTTAGTTTTTACGTATTCATTGCGCTTTAGCTTCAGGCTTTAGGCCTTTGTGCACTTTGCCCTGAATATATTTTATTCATTTGCTGACAGCTTAGAGCCTCTGTGCACTTTGCTCTACATGCTTTTTATTAAAAATGAACTACCTATGGCCAGTGTAGGTCTATATAATTATCTTCCCTGTATGTGAGTGTGAACCCACCTTTAGCACTTCACTTACAGGGCATTGTACTTTTGTTTTTAGTAACTAAGTGCATCCTACTACCTAATGTGGTGCAGTGATGAGTGTTCACCAACGGATATTATATTTTGCATGTATTGGTAAAGATTAAACAGCATGCATCTGTGCACAAGGGTGTGCGTTAAGAGTGGAAATGGTAACTAATGTGTATGTCTTTTCTATGTTTCATTCCAGAAATAAATGGGACAATTCCCATCTGATGGATTGCATTGTATGCATACTTTTCTATGTGTTAGTATCACATACTAATAACATATTCTAGCAGTTATAAGTCATCACTTATGATCCAGGAATCTCGAGTGAACTCAGTACCAAAGAAAGCCTGTTTACACTTTTGGGCAGTTCAGAAGGCTGAAACATGTCAACCTTATATGTTTGGGTCATAGTATACCCTGGCAACATCCTCTCATAATTGTTTTTAACCCAGTCAAAGGTATCTACAGTAAAGTATTTTGCTATCTGGAATTTATGAAACCTGCAGGCAATTTTAATTTAGATTCCGCAATAATAAAAGCTCTGCGTGCACATCGCATCAAGCCCATCTACTCACATTAGGTGTAGTGGGTGAGGATCTAATGATGAAGCATGCCACTGGTGGTATTAGTGGGTGAAGAGATTCCAGGGTCCCCGTCCCCTACCACTGAATACCTTGGGGATGAAGAAAACACAGGAGAGCTCTCTCTTTTGATATAATTTATGCTTATTGGAAGCCAAAGGCATCCTGAAGCCTTGGTTCTCACTCCTTCTAATGGTGAATAGAACTGAGGGTAGGAATGTGCCATATCTACTAAGATAAGGCACATTCCTGCACTCTCCCTGTTCTGGAGCACTCAGTATAGCCTAGCGCCAAAGCAGGCACCCTTTTACCATGGAGCAAGAGGGTCTGGTTGCAGGCAGAATTTTGTTTTTTGTTTTTTGCAAGAAGGGACAAATTAAAAAAGAATAAACAAAGATACATTGACATACACCAATCATCATTCAAATTCACAAGATACATCAAACAAGAGTAAACATCAACTTTGCCTCATATTAATAAAGAGTTGTGCATAGGTAATGAAGACGTGACATGACAGCTAATGAATGGTCCCTTGAAAAGGTTCCAGCAGAGGACCTTGAATGTTACAAAGATAGGGATATCCTTTAGGGAAAACGGGGTGCGTTTTTAAAAAACTGCTTTATTTAAAAAGCAGTCACAGACTTGGTTGTGTGCTGTCCCCAGCAGGTCACTATCCCTCTGAGTGTTGCCATTCCCAATGGGGTCGCAAATTAAGACCTACCTCATGAATATTGATGAGGTAGGTCATTTGCAACTCCATTGTACATTCCAGATTGCAAATAAATGCAAATTGTGAGTCGCAATCTGGAATGGTCATACATCGGGCCACTAGTGAAGCATTAGTTTCTTATTATTAAAAGTGCTGGTACAAAATCTGTGACCAAAAGACACTGTAACCTAATCCAGAATTTCACTTTCAGTTGCTTTCAAAATTACCCTAATACACTGCACTCTATTTATTACTTGTGGCAACTTGAAGGTGTCAATAACCCATACATGTCTGGTACCCTCCATGCACAGGTGCTAAAGCAGATGTTCTAATAAAAATATTAATGAATCTTCATGTATTCTGAGTAATGGATTTGCTTAGAAAATGTATTAATATAGAGAACAATAATGCACGCATTTGAAAATGTGTCCATGTCAGTGGCCACCAATGTTCACGAAGTGTACTTTATAATGGCTCAATAATATGAAACATGGAGCTTATGTTTGAGTAATGTAGTAGTATGTCATATTAAGGGTTATGCATTATGTATTAGCTTTATTAATTGTAGGCCTTAACTTAGCAGAGGTCTTGGCCTAGTTGCATGGCCCCATGTGAAGCTGTATTTCTGAACCGATTAATAAAATGTCTGCTTAGAGAATAAAATTGTAATTTTCCACTGTGCTGACCAAATTTGCTTGTACCTAAACATCTTTCTCATGATAACCGCTTGCTAGCAGATGCTGTTCTTGTAAAATGTAACATTATATGTGCAATGTGTGTAAGACTGACTTTCTCAGGAGGAGAACAATAGAGGCACTGACTGGAGTATAAGCTGCAACAATATTGTTACCTGATGTGCCGGACGACGAAGACATTACAAGAGGAGCCAATCAGCGACATGTGAACCGAGTTACTAGTAGAAATTATAGATTTGACAATTTAGATTTATTGGACGAAGTGTGGACATGCAATCCCTTGACCAATAGAGACTTGGGAAGTAATTTTAGGAAATCTAACTTAGCCGGACTGCACTGATGGAAGAGTGCGCATTTGCCCATTTTCTTTCTTGCCCAAAGGCCATTACTACTAAGCGTCTTAACAAGAGATGTGCTTTACTTTAATGCTTAAAGACTTTGGCCCTCATTACAACCCTGGCGGTTGGCGGAGAAGCGGCGGTCTTACCGCCAACAGGCTGACGGTAAAAATATTGGAATTATGACCATGGCGGTTACCGCCATGGTTATCCGCCACTTCTCCGATCAGACCGCCAGGGCGGAGACGACCGCTGGGCTGGAGACCTGGGTCTCCAGCCCGGCGGTCGTCACAATACCGCCACCGGTATCATGACCTGGCTACCGCCATGGAGTTCATGGGGTTAGGAACCGCCATGAAATCCATGGCGGTGAGCACTATCAGTGCCAGGGAATTCCTTCCCTGGCACTGATAGGGGTCTCCCCCACCCCCCACCCCCACCCCGAGTCCTTCCCCGACACCCCCCACCACCCCTACCAACCTCAAAGGTGGCAGGACCCCCTCCCCACCCCTACCCCCAACATTACATTACACATTCACACCTGACACGCACGCAGGCACCACCAACACACAAACCCGCACACACACCAACAAACATGCCAACAGCCACACACAGTCATACGCACACACCCACATTCAGACATACACGCACACATCCATACAGACATACATACAGACAGACACGCACTCTTTTCCAAACACACAACACCCCCGCATGCATACACGAACTCACACACCCCCTCTACATACACACATGCACACCCCATGCATGCACACAACACCCCCACACCCCCTCCCCTAACGGACGATCAACTTACCTGGTCCGTTGATCCTCCGGGAGGGGACGGGATCCATGGGGGCAGCTCCCCCCTCCACTTCCCCGCCGACCACCAGTATGGCTGCTGGCGGCTCTCCGTCCGGAAAAGGAGGGAGGGCTGCCAGCGGTCACAATGCGCCGAGCGAAAAACCACCTGCACTGGCGGTCTTCAGCACGGCGGTCCCTCGGCGGTCTTGTAAAAAGACCGCTGAGGTTGTAATGACCACCTTTGTGTTTTCCTGAACTTTTATGCTGAATCCTGATGTCTTGCTGACCAAACTGATTTCCTGATGATGAAGATTAGCTTAGCTTGCCGATCCAACTGAGGAGAGGTATACTGTTATGCATGTGTTTTGTTATGCCTATTTGCTTTTTCTTTCTAGGTACCAACCGCACTATTTTGATAGAGCCATAGTTAGATGTTTTCTAAATTTGTGTTGACTAAATTGTTTAGCATGAAGCCCAACATGCTAATGCTAATCTGGTATTAGATAAGGATTCCTCAATAATGAAAGTCTGCTATAGGGAGTTATAGTCAATATCTTTCCTTTGCTGAATAAATGTATTTGATATTGTTTGCACAATTGGTCTTGCTATTACTTTGCACCATAACCTTAGAATGTGTAATTATTCAAGCTTTGATTAGATTACAATTCTTTCGCAGATTTAGACAGCCAGTGATGTTTCTGTATGTTTACCATTTGTTTTTGAGATTATTTTACGGGACATTAGCATTGTTAATATAGATAAATAAATATTCTAACTTTTATTAAAAGGTGTGGTTATTCATGACTGAAAGGTCATGGTGTGTGATAATTACTGACTCCAGTTGATTACTAATGTTATTGATTATCATTGATTATTGATGTTACTGATTGGTTATTGATTATTGATCTGCATGTACTGAATCTATGGTGGGAACATCTTAAATGCAAGTCAAAAGGTTCATCGACCTATTTCTGTCCCCTTGTAAGTTTACTTATTAAGGTCTGACACTCTAACACAGGTGACCGAGAAGAGTGTAGTGTGGTTAGTTTTTACGTATTCATTGCGCTTTAGCTTCAGGCTTTAGGCCTTTGTGCACTTTGCCCTGAATATATTTTATTCATTTGCTGACAGCTTAGAGCCTCTGTGCACTTTGCTCTACATGCTTTTTATTAGGCTTCGTACTGTTATTTTTCAAATAGCCAGTTCTACGGTGTTGTTTTTTATTCATATCACACTGTTTTGCCTACTTCAGCACTGGAGTTCTCCATAACATATTTACTCTGTGCTTCAGTCAAGGATACAGTCTGGTACATTGCCGATAGACGTGGTAGAAGTTTAGACTTGGCATTCCTGCGTAGGGACATTTTGTGATCACGATGACATGTTAGTTATAAAATCACTTCCTTGTCCCAATACACGCAAGAGGGAGATTCCGACCAGGGAACCACAACTAGACGCTGACTGCCTCGTTGCAGATGCTGAACCAAGATCACAGGTCTTTGCTCAGGTATGAGGGCTGATGTCTTCACAGTGATTCTAACAGGCAAGCTAGAAGCTTAACATGCTGTGCTCTAAATAGAACAAGCAGAGGGAGAGTAGAAACTGTTAGACAATATGATAGCTTTGTTCTTATGTTTTACTCTCCTGGTGACTATTTCAATCCTACTGTGTTGTATGGTTCTGGTTATTTCGGCTCACGCCTTAATATCTAAAATACAGTCGTTTTATTAAAACATTATATAAAACTTATACTGTCTTTGTCATTTGTATATGAGATCATATTGGAAATAAGAGAGTTGGTTTGGATCTGAGTAACCACGACTTCCCTGAGAAGTTCCAAAGATGTCATGCGCTCGGCTGCCGAATCATTCCTTCCACATGGGAGAAATGAGGCACTGCTAGTTAGCCGGAGCAAAAACCGGATTTAGGGTGACAGAGTTCTTTACACGTGGGTCAGACTCAGTCCCCCACACCGTTATCGATCCTGCTGCCTAGAAATCCAGTAGTCTCATTTAGAATAATGAGAGCCCACGCGACATGGCGCCGCCAACGTTTGGTCTGGCTCTAATGATTAGGTCCGACTGACTCTCTTGGTCTCATATATATTTTGACTCCTCGGTTCCGTATACGAAGACGTCCGTGGGGCTGAGGGTTTCCGCCGCCACGGGATAGGTGCTTCCTATTGCTTAGTGGTTGGTTGTTCAAGCTTGAACTTTGAAAGGAAAACCCCGATATTGGTGTACCTTCTCTGACCTGGAGCTATTTTTTATAAATGGCGAATCCTAATGTAGTGAATATAGCAATTAATATGCGTCACCCGCTCACAGGACATCTGTTGGCACATGGACTGACGGTCCAGGGGGGTCCAGTCACTTTTGTGGTGGACGCCCATGCAGCCTATAGAACGGAACTTTTTTATTCTTGGGTCGGATTTCCAGCAGTGGATGGGGGAACAAATACTTTTCACGAATACACTGTTGCGAATGTCCCTGGACAATACAGGGCTTACGCTTATTTAGAAATACCTCTATCTTATCAAGAACACCATAATTGGCTTGATGGCGCCCTCCCACACACAGTAGCACAAGTTAGGTTAGGACCGCTGAGTAATGATGGTCCTACCTGGCCTTTATTGGCTACATACACACCTCATCCTGCGGTTGCTCAATTGGCAGTGGTTGAAGTTTGTCGTTTATATACAGACTTCACGGCTACATATAGACGATTAGTTCAGTTTGTCATGCAGACACTAAATACGAATGCAGCGCGTGCTGCTCCAGCGCACCCACAGGCAGTGGTTCCAGGTATTAATCCGGCCACTGTACACTCAGTTATGGGTAAAGTACCGGCTAAACGAGAGGAGACTCCATTTTGGCTGGCGCAAAAAATTAATACGCTGGAAGCAGTATTTCCCTATACGGGACCTCAGGATAAACATAGAATTTTGACAATGTGTTTGCCATATGGGATGGTTCCTCCGGTGGACCTTTGTAATACCTGGGGCACGGTGTTTGCCGCGCTCTACACTACGGCACACGGTACACCGACATTAGCTAATTTAGCGGACGTGCTTAAACAGATTCAAGATGAATATGGGGCTGCCCCTGCCTTAGATTTGGGCATGCAGTTGCTGGGCAATTTTGCCACTGTTTCTTCTATTATTTTGAGTAATCTCAAAGGAGAGGCAGTAGCACTAGCAGTGCGAATGCATCTTCGGGATGTTCCGCTGCTTAATCAGGAGCGGGAGCTTCCGAGAATAATAGCGGAAACATATTCTAGTATTGGTCGTGATAGCCTAGGGGCTAGACCACAAAAACCCCAGTTACAGGGTAAAAATAATAAAGATAATGCTAAACAGCAACAACCTGAGGGTTCGAAAAAGCGCTGGGAAAAGAAACAGCAAACCCCTAAGAAAGATGGTGGGCCGTCTCCGCAACCGGAGACCCCACAGAATAAGTATAATCTCAGGAATAGGGATACTTTGAAGACGCCTGATAGATATCAATATACTGATACACGCCAATCTCGTTCCTTTTAGGACTCCTCGGAAAAGAGAAGTGAGAGAGGTGGGCGGTCAGAGCGGAGGACGGAGTACGTGAAACCGAGACAGGATTCACAACGCTCGGCGGAGGTTTCTATTAAACAAGAAGAGAAACCGCTGCAACAAAAACAGCAATTTAAAAAGAAGAAAGTGGCAGCAGTCTCAGTTAGACATGCCGCTCAAGAAGAGAGTTCTCTTGACGAACAAGACATGGGCGTTAGCACTGTTAGACAGCGCGGCAGAGGTCACAATAGTTCGCCGGAGTCTTCTAGAGCATCTGGAGGTGAAAGCAACTGATGACTTCATACAAGTCGAGACGGCGGACATGCGAGTCTCTGATCCTGATAGAGTATATGAAGTGACTCTGCGATTGGAAGGGGACATTGACAGTATTATAAACGCAATTTTTTTGGGACCATGTGGTAAAATCATATGATGTTCTGCTGGCCGAACAGGATTGGCCACCTGACTTTGTTCGCGACTGTCCGGTTGGGGAGGAGGTTATTACACCTTCCTTCTCACCACTTGTTCCGAGAGAACTAGCGGAGTCCTGTAGTAAATCATGGGCTCTAGCACAGGCTCCCGCCCTGTATAGAAATAACGTGGGGTGGGATAGACAATCACCTTATCATGTAATTCCGATAAAGGGCGAACCTCAGCCACAACCGCAGTATCCTATCAAATTTGAAGCAAGGGCATCGGTTAGGAAAATTCTTACACAATTGGAGTATCAGGGTGTAATTGAGCCCTGTGTCTCGCCGATGAATAATCCTTTATTTCCGGTTGCTAAACCGGACCATTCATATAGGATAGTGGTGGATTACCGACATTTGAATAGTCATACACGCACATATGCAATACAGAATTCACATAGCGCAGCGCTTATGAATAATATCGTACGTAAGAAGTACAAGACAACATTAGATATCTCGAATGGATTTTTCTGCCAGCATATAGCGCCCGAGAGTCGGGACTATACCAGTTTCAGTGCGTTTGGCTCTCAGAATTTTTTTTTGTCATTTGCCTCAGGGGTATAAGAATAGCCCAGGACTGTTTTCGGCTTGTGTAACTGAAATGCTGCATGAGTTCGACCATGAAGCGTTATCATATGTTGATGACATATATCTGACAGACGATGAGATTCTGCAACATCTAAGGCGTGTATCGCACATTGGTGTGGGGTTTGCTGATATTGGCTATTACTTTAATTTTAAGAAATCAAAGATTGCCTTCCTCAGCGTCATTTTCCTGGGATATGAGTTGTCGAGTGAGGGCAAGAGCTTAGCGCCACATTTTTTGGAGAAATGTGCTTTATTGCAGCCTCCTAATACAGTTCGGAAGCTCCAGTCATTGTTGGGGTTTCTGAATTTTGGCAGAACTTACATTCCTGATTATGCGACGCGTATAAAACCCTTATACGAGTTGATTCGCCCAAATTTTTTGAGTAGATTTTGGACGATTGAACATACACACATACTACAAGAGTTACAGAGTGATCTCTTAGCAGTTAAACACTTACACACACGGGACAATAAGACACATTTAATCATCAGGGTGATACCTGGGGCTGTTGGGTTTACTTATGTCACCTTTAATGAGGGAGAGACAGTCCCGATTGCATACAAGTCTCACTTGTATTCTGCTGCAGAACAACGATTTGCACAGACTGAGAAAATTCTCACTGCAGTACAGATGGCTGTTATTAAAGAAAGACCGCTAGCCCAGGGCCAACGCATCTTTGTCGTTTCCCCAATTCTGGCCTTAGAGGCAGTTACAAAAGCGAGTGTTCCAAATTCGAAAGCTTTGCACCCGCGATGGATACAATGGGCTACGTCTTTGACAGCCACTGATGTAGATTACGTATTTGACCCTAAACTGCAGACTCAATAATTTCTTCAATATGAGATGGAATACCCTGTTCCTGCTGGTACGTTGCCTATTGATCAATATCAAGTGGTCATGTATACCGATGGCTCTGCGCAACCAGCTGTTGGGACTAAACAACAGTATTCTGCTGCATGTGAGGTGGTGAGCGGCACTATGGAGGGGGAAGTGTTCTGCCCCGACATACTTATACTAAAACCTTGGGAGATTGCACGGCACAGCTGGCTGAGCTCAAAGCTCTATTGTTAGCGTTGGAGCACGCGGATCCGGCGATTTTAACCTTGCTGGTCTGTTACTCCTACTATTGTGTACAGTCTTTCAACGAATATCTACACTATTGGAAGATGAATGGGTTCAGAGATTCTAAAGGCAACACCATTAAACATAAAATGTTGTGGGGTAAGGTTGCGGATCTGAAGGAAACGCTTCCTAAAGTCCATGTTGTGCATACACTTGGACACCAGTGCGTTGGAATACACTTTGCTGGGAATACTTTGGCTGATGAAGCCGCGAAATCGGCAGTGGCTGTCGCCACTGTGGCCGCAGTGACTCGTTCGAGTTCCAAACCAGACACAGAAATTTCGGCTGCCATAAAGGCTATGGTTGATGGCACGCCCTTTCCTAAAGGATTTCCTTCTAAATATAGTTACTGCTTGAATGGTGCGCTGAATGCTACTGTTACAATTCCAGGCATTGGTGTACGTGAAATTCCCAATAAAATTGAGAGACCTCGATTAATTTCTGCAGCACATGAGGGGGTGGCTTCTGCACATGCTGGTGTGGCTGCCACGATTTCACTTTTACAGGCTCGTTACTGGTGGCCTGGTCTCTATAAAGAGACGAAGCAATATGTCCTTTGTTGTGACGTTTGTCAACAAATTAAAGCGTCGGCGGCTAGACGCCCGCAGCAGACGCCCCTTCTGATTTCAAATAAACCATTACAGTGTGTGTACTTGGATCATTGTGGTCCGCTGACACCAGATAATGCATACAAATATATATTGGTTGCTGTAGATTCGTGCTCCAGATTTGTGTGGGTATGGCCACAACGCTCGGCTGACGCTCGAACTGTTATTAAAGATTTGTGCATCTTTGTCGATACATTTGCAGTTGCGGCTTTTCATTCGGACCAGGGCCCTGCTTTTGCCTCTAAGGCATTCAGGGACACCATGGCTTCGTTGGAGGTCCAACTCCAATTCTCGTCTCCATTTCATCCCGAGGGAAATTCTGTCGTGGAGCGTTTAAATCGTGATTTAAAGCAGTCCTTAACGGCCAGAGTTATAGGTATGGGTCGTGGTTGGCTAGCCCACCTATATGGAGTACAGAGAGCACTTAATAACTTGCCTAGAAGGTCACTGGGGGGTCGTACTTCATATGAGTGCCTGTTTGGAAAACAAATGTATGTTCCTGATCTAGATGGTCCTGGTGTGGAGGCGGCAGATACGCCCTTTGACATAAATGATCGTGTCACTGTTTTGCAGGGTTTACAACAATTCCGTGAAGATAACTCTTCTGCCAGTGCTGCCTCCTCAGGAATTAAGGATGAGCCAGTAACACCTACTGGTTGGATACCCAGGATTGGGGATCTAGTGCGTGAAAAGGTTGCAGTTAAAAAAGAATTTGGGCCCGTATTTATACTCCGTTTGCGCCGAATTAGCGTTGTTTTTTTCGACGCAAATTCGGCGCAAAACTAACGCCATATTTATACTTTGGCGTTAGACGCGTCTAGCGCCAAAGTATTGGCAAATAGCGTCATTTTTTTGTGTGAACGCCTTCCTTGCGTTAATGAGATGCAAGGAAGGCGTTCCCGTCTAAAAAAATGACGGCGACGCAAATGCGTCGTATTTATACTCCCGGGCAAAAATCACGCCCGGGAGTTGGCTGGTCAAAAAACACCGCATTTGCGCCACTATTTAACGCCTGGGTCAGGGTAGGCGTTAAGGGGCCTGTGGGCTCAAAATGAGCCCACAGGTGCCCTCCCCTGCCCCCAGTGACCCCCCCTGCCACCCCTGCCCACCCCAGGAGGACACCCAAGGATGGAGGGACCCACCCCAGGGACATTCAGGTAAGTTCAGGTAAGTATAATTTTTTATATTTTTTAATTTTTTTTGGGTGGCATAGGGGGGCCTTATTTGTGCCCCCCTACATGCCACTATGCCCAATGACCATGCCCAGGGGACACAAGTCCCCTGGGCATGGCCATTGGGCAAGGGGGCATGACTCCTGTCTTTACTAAGACAGGAGTCATGAAATGGCATCTGGGCGTCGTAAAAAAATGGCGCAAATCGGGTTGAGGCGATTTTTTTGCCTCAACCTGACTTGCCCCATTTTAAGACGCCCTAACGTCATTTTTTCCCAACGCCGGCGCTGCCTGGTCTATGTGGTTTTTTTCCACGCACACCAGGCAGCGCCGGTCTGCTTGCGCCGGCTAACGCCATTCCATAAATACGGCGCCCGCATGGCGCTTCAGAATGGCGTTAGACGGCGCTAAATCTTTTGACGCTAAACTGCGTTAGCGCAGTTTAGAGTCAAAAAGTATAAATATGGGCCTTGGTCCTTCTTATCGAGCACCTGTCCCTGTGTTGGGGGTAAGTGGCACGAGAACTGTGATTTTACCGCCGCTGCGAGGGGCCAAAGGAAATCGCTTTGTTTCCATTGATAATGTCAAGTTACAACATGTGGCCGATTCTGCACAGCAGACCAAGAGGGACACCCAGTAGTTCCGGAATCCCTCTCACTACTGGGGAGGAAGTCCCGCTGCAGTTGATTTTCACCGACACTGTTTCCTCTCCGAGCTTGGGGAGGGTGGATGATGATCTTGCGATTGTTCCACCGACGACAATTAATATGGAATCTTTTGATCAACTTGCTGTACGTTCTACTGATGTTTCTGAACATGTGGTTTATAGCGTGCCACGGCGAGAGCCTCCATCTGCTTCTTTGTTCACGGTTGCACCTTTTGCTAGAACTGCTTCTGGCTGCTTCAACGACGCTGATAATGATGTGTCTGGCTCCTCGTCCTCGATGTCTTCTGTCCACGGTCCACGACGGCTGCTGGGTTGGCTTAAACGCACATATTTTGTTTTTCCTTGGAACTATTTTTGACTGTTTTTGGCCGTGATGACTCTTTTATTATGGTTGGGATTTGTGGTTACTTTTTTTCTGATAATACATGGTCATTTTCTTCCTGATCGATCTGACATTGAGCACGTGGAGACTGTGTTAAAACCGCATTTTTCGTCTCATATGGTTCGAAGAGACTTGTCTACTGTAAACATTTCTGCAATACCAATTCCGGATGGGATTGTGTGGGATAAAGTAATGTTTGATATATATGGTCCCATTGAATTGATTCAAATACCGTATGTCCTCAAGTTATCAATGAATGATATTGTTATACCTGGCATTGTTTCTGATGATTGGGATGTGAAGACAGTAGATTCTATGCTAACAGATTTGCAATATTATACTGTCTATGACGATGAAGATGCTTACCAATTTAGAGATAATCATGGTGACATGTTTTGCTACAACTATTATGGACACCACTTTATTCATAAAGCTAGTAGCCCTAAGTCCATGTTTAATTATGTGCAATGGGAACATTGCTCGACTCCTCCACAAGGGAGTTCGAAAACGTATTATGATAAATTTGCATATTTTTCTGGGCATGATCAACGAAATGCTAAGTCTTACTATTTTAAAGTTGCCCCGTATTCTAACAAGCAAATGTTGTTGACCGATACTAAATTACTGTATTCAAATTTGTTTGTATCTAAACTTTCGGTTGAGGGGTATGAATACTGGTTTAAAACTGTTGACTTCAAAAGTGTTTGGGGTTCGAAAAATTGGCAAATGCAAGGCAGGGACACGTTATTTAGAGCATGTATTATCCCTGTGCAGATGATTTTCCTCAATGACACAGTACAACAGACTAGCTGTTTGGGCTTAGTGACAATTAGGGAGTTGACTTTGCCTAGTATACCTTTCCCTTCTAAATTAAAAAATTGGCAGCACTATGTGAATGCCTCTTTTAGTGACTTTACACATTGGGTCCAGAATGGTACGCTTAACATTTCATCGTTACATCCAGGCGGGTGGTTATTATGGCCTGTAGACACTAATGTGTGTCATCAACGTTTTGTCACCTCTTCAGGGGGGTTCAGGACTAGTAGGGCAGACCCTCGTTACGTATCACCAGAACATGCTGATATTATAACTACATACAGTGTGGGGAAGCTTTGTCAGCAATGGTTGAAGTCATCCACGCTGGATGCAGTTAAGTCACATCTCAAGTTACTGTCTAATGATACTGATTTACAAGATTTTTTGTCAGGTCCCAAAGTACCACGGAAGAAAAGGTTCTTATATGAAGTTTATAATGAGATTTGGAAGCTTTCACAACAAGAGGCTGCAGCCCGGTTGAGGCAGATTGATCAGGAAAATCTGATGCAGACTTTGAGGGTCATTCTGACCTGCGCGGTAAAAGTCCCTTACCGCCGGTCAGAAGTCCGCCATTCTACCGCCGCGGCCGCGGTAGACCGCCACGGTCATTCTGACCACCAACTGTGAAACCGCCAAAAATCCGACATCCAAGGAAGGCCGCCACATCAGCGGGCCGCGGAAAACTGGAGATGACCAAACCTCCACCGTCACGCCAACACAAACACGCCCATGCCATTCTGACCCACGAATCCACTCGGCGGTCTTTCAACCGCGGTATTCCATTGGCGGTACACACCGCCGCGGTCAAAATACACACCCAGCTCCAAAACACTGCCACATTGGACATTTTGAAATACCCACACCTGAGACACATACAAACAACGCTCCCACACATCCAATCAACTATAAAACACACACCCACATCACCCACAAACCCCCACTAGTTGGAAATCGGAGCGAAGGCGAGAGCGAGAGAGATAGAGATAGCGAGCACAGCAATAGAAAACCCCAACACACACAGGAACCCAACTTCATCACCCACACCACATCCACGCACACATCACCACACACCACCACTCACATCACCACAAACACCACCCCACACCTCATCCACACCACCCCATGGCACCCCAAAGATACCCAAGGTTTTCGTACCAAGAACTCCGGGTCATGGTGGAGGAAATCATGAGGGTTGAGCCCCAGCTCTTCAGCACACAGGTGCAGCACACCACCATAGCAAGGAAGGCTGAGCTATGGCAAAGGATCGTAGACAGGGTCAACGCTGTGGGACAGCATCCCAGAAATCGGGAAGATATCAGAAAGCGATGGAACGACCTACGGGGGAAGGTGCGCTCGATGATCTCCAGGCACAACATCGCTGTGCAGAAGACTGGCGGGGGACCCCCACCCACCCCACCCCAATTCACAGCATGGGAGCAAGAGGTGGTAAACATCCTGCATCCTGATGGCCTCGCTGGAGTACACGGAGGAATGGACTCTGGTAAGTCGAATCTCAACTACTTCACCCCCCCCAACCACCAGCATGCCAACCCCCCCCCCTCCCTCACCTCCAATATCACCCCCCAGCACATAACCTCCCTGCCAATGTCTCACCAGCACAACCCACCCTAAACAACACCAACCCCTGAATGCCAACACAAACCATAGACAGCCACCACCAAAGCATGACCATTGCACATACCCATACACCCCCCCCAAACCCTCACAACACCTCCCACAAGGGAATGCCAGCACTGGTGGATAAGGGCACTCAAAATGCACGCCATGGCACACACAGAAACAATAACCATACTCCTTCACCCCTGCAGGGCCCGAACGTCAACACACCGCCACGGAGGGTCCAGAGATGTCCATCCCACCCCCAGAACAGGCCCCCAGCGAGGACAGCAGCTCTGTCGACCTAGAACCTGATGACCAGCCCGGACCATCGGGGACCTCTGGACAGTCGGTTCCCCACACACAGACACAGACACAGGCCACAGCAGACCCAAACCCCTCTGGGAACACCAGCACAGCTCCCACCCAGCGGGCCCATGCCTCTGTCTCGCGGACGCGTCAATCAGCGGTGTGTCCGCCACTTCATGGCACCCAGGCTGACCCAACACCCCAACAACAACAGGGACCTGGGGGCAGTGGTAGTGGGCACACCGTCCAGGGGACAGAGGCCCGGGGAAACAGGGCAACTGGGAGGGCTGCTGTGCGACAGGGGGGGGAGGACAGGCCCAGGGAACCGACTCTCCAAGAGGCCCTCACCACCATCATGGGAGCATACCATCACTCCCAGGAGACGATGGCGACGGTACTGGCCAGGTTCACCGAGATCCAGGCACAGCAGGAGGAACGTTACATGGGGTTCAGCAATGAACTCCAGGACATCGCTACCGCTATGGGGACCATAGTCCAGGCCCTCAACCGGATAGAAACCACATTGCGGGACCATGTGGCACCGCAAAGGGCCCCTGTCACTAGCCAGGAACAGCCTACCACCTCCGCCGGCGCTAGTGGTCAGGAGGACCCCACAGAACGACGGGCCACCAGAACCCCACCTCCTGCTGAAGAACAACCAAGAGGAACCTGAGATCTCAAAGGAAGACAGAGTAGGATGCCAAGACCCCCGCCAGCCTAATATCCCCCCGGATGTCATTCCACTGTCCCACAGTGTCACCTTGTCCAACCTTGAACTGCCCCTGCTCCATCCTTCCACAGCCATATGAACAATGCACCTGTGCGACCGAGAACTGGACTCTGCCATGGACATAACTCCACCCTCACCCATCACCGTTTTAATATCATTTACCAATATATAGCACTAAAAATAAATCACTCATTGCACTGAAATCATTCTGGAGTCAGCCTGTATTAATTACAAATGTATAACACATTACTTATCAATAATGTTCTGTTATTTATGTGTGGACAACATACCGATGTCAATAAGCATTAGTCCATGGGCTAACCAAGCAGAAGTCACGCAGTGGGTCATACAGCACTGAAAAGGGAAGGGAAAAGTAAACTTCAGTTTAAAAGAACTGGGGGGAAATACACAAAGTAAAGATGCAGGGGGCATTCAGTAAATGTTAAATGGCGTGGGTTATTCCTACCTGTGTGCTACTGAAAATACTGTTGGATAACTCTGTCCCTGTTGTCTGGGTCGTCCTCTTCGTCTTCCTCCTCTTCACTCTCCGCAGGCTCCACAGCTGCTTCAACACCACCATCTGGACCATCCTCCTGCAGGAAGGGCATACAGCAGGCCACGATGATCTGGCACACCTTCTTTGGTGAGTACATCAGGGATCCCCCTGTCATATGTAGGCACCTAAACCTGGCCTTCAGGAGGCCAAAGGTTCTTTCAATGATCCTCCTAGTTCGCCCTTGGGCCTCATTGTACCGTTCCTCTGCCCTGGTCCGGGGATTCCTCACTGGGGTCAATAGCCAAGGCAGGTTGGGGTAACCAGAGTCACCAATTAGCCACACACGTTGTCTCTGTAGCTGTTCCATCACATAAGGGATGCTGCTATTTCGCATCACATACGCGTCATGCACTGACCCAGGGAACATGGCATTCACATGGGAGATGTACTGGTCAGCCAAACAGACCACCTGAACGTTCATCGAATGGTAACTTTTCCTGTTTCTGTACACCTGCTCATCGTCTTTTGGGGGTACTAAAGCCACATGGGTCCCATCAATGGCACCAATTATGTTGGGGATATGTCCAAGGGCATAAAAATCACCCTTCACAGTGGCCAAATCTACCTCCTCAGGGAATACAATGTAGCGCCGCATGTGTTTCGTCAGGGCAGACAACACTCTAGACAAGATTTTTGAAAACATAGGCTGAGACATTCCAGATGACATGGCCACTGTTGTCTGGAATGAGCCACTTGCCAGAAAATGGAGGACTGACAGAACCTGCACTAGAGGGGGAATTCCTGTGGGTTGGGGGAAGGGGGACATCAGGGCTGGCTCCAGCTGGGCACACAGTTCATGTATAGTGGCTCGGTCAAGTCGGTATCGTAGTATGATGTGGCGTTCTTCCATTGTCGACAGGTCCACCAGCGGTCGGTACACGCGAGGATTCATCCTTCTCCTCGCAAGTCCCAGCGGACGGTGCCTAGGAAGGACAACATGGAGCACAGAGTCAAGCAAGTCACAGGTACGTTCACCACTGCATGCATAGCACACGATTATCTATGTATTGAAAGGCGTGTATGTGTGGCAATGCAAGGCCTAGGCCTGTGTGACGCAGTACAAATAATGCCATGTGGGCCCTTGAAATGGCGGCTGCCTGACCTGTGAAGTGGGACAATGGGATGTGAGGTCAATGCGCTGGCGTGGCACACCGTGGCGGTAGGCGGTCGAAGACTGCTATACGAAGCCGCATTGGCTAACATTGAAGCCTATGGGTTTCAGGAGCCAATAATGAGGTGTGCCGGCGGTCGCGGTACGCACCGCCGTGGTACGCACCGCCGCGGGCGTGACCGCCATTTTCTATCTGCTTAATCACTCGAGACCTGATCTTCCACAGGAGAGAACCTATACTGCAAGTGCTGCTGTGACCTCAGTCTGGAAGTGACAATGGCTGCTGCGACTGGGGAAAGGGCCCCCGCCTTCAGTTCCGAAGAGTTGGAGAATCTCGTGGACGGGGTCCTCCCCCAGTATGCGTTACTCTACGGTCCTCCAGACCAACAGGTAAGTACACTGGGTGCACATTGAATGGGCTATGCCTGTGTGGAGTGGGGTGGATGCTAAGTTGGTGGGGTGGGGGGCGAATGAGGAGTGCAACGCACGACAGATGAGAGCATGTGCCATATGGCAAGGTTGGGGAGGGGGGCCAATCGCATCTAACATGCAGGAATATGATGATTTCTCCTTCCCACCCTGTACATGTCAAATAGGTCAGCGCCCATCAGAAAGTGGACATATGGCGTGCCATCGCCAAGGAAGTCCGGGCCCTGGGGGTCCACGTCATACGGGGCACCCACTGCCGCAAGAGGTGGGAGGACATCCGCCGCGGGGCCAGGAAGACCGCTGAGTCACTGCTGGGGATGGCCTCCCAACCGAGGAGGGGTGCCAGTCGTACCCTGACCCCCCTGATGTCCTGGATCCTGGCGGTGGCCTACCCTGATTTGGATGGGCGCTTGAGGACATCACAGCAGACACAAGGGGGTGAGTATCAGCACATTCTGCTATCTCTCTGCGCAGTGGAGGCGTCTGGGTGGGGGAGGAGGGTTGGGGGTGACATTAGGCCAGGGCGCTTTCTGTAGTGTAGTCCTCTCCTTTAGGCAAGGCCCTGTGCTCCCGGCCCCCACCTCTGTAGGGTGACAAGTACAGCTATCGATGGTCCAGCATCACACATGTGCGCCTTTGTCGTCTCTAGACCTGTTGTCCTAGTCAGAAGTACTGAGTAGTGTATCCCGAATGCGCGGCTTAGTGCATGAGGCTCCTGTGTCTGTCCTCTCCGCCAACGGTGTTGACATTGCATGCACTCAACCTGGTCTTCGTTTTTCTCCCCCCACCCTTCTTCTTCGTCTTCTTGTGCATCTGTGCATTAGCATCATCAGGCGGAGGAGAATTGGCATCGGAGCACGAGGGAGCTGCAAGTCACAAGGCCCCGGTGGGACCAGGAACAGACACCGAGGGCACCAGTGATCCGGAGGGCGAGGGGAGCACCACAACGGGGACCGGTGGTGACACCAGCGACAGCGACACGTCCTCGGATGGGAGCTCCCTAGCGGTGGCGGCAACATCCGGGCCCCCCGCCTCTACAGGTACAGCCGCCACCCAGCGCACCAGCCCCGCCCTCCCAGCAGCCCCTCAGCCTACGCTCCGTGCCCGCTCGCCCAGGAAGGCGGGCGTCTCCTTCGCCCCAGGCACCTCAGCCCCTGCCCCTGTTACCCCTGCTGCCCTCAGTGAGGAGGTCATTGACCTCCTGCGGACCATCATTGTTGGGCAGACTACCCTTTTGAATGCCATCCAGGGGGTAGAAAGGGAGGTGCATCGGAGCAATGCCTACCTGGAGGGCATTCATTCGGGTCAGGCTGCCCATCAACGATCGTTCAATGCTCTGCCCTCAGCACTGACGGCAGCCATTGTCCCTGTCTCCAGCCTCCCTCTTCTGACTGCCTCCAGCCTGTCTCTGTCTCCTGTTCCTCAGCCTATCCCATCCACACCATCAGACCAGCCAGCACACACCTCAACACCCAAGGCCAGCTCATCCAGACACAAGCACCACAGAACCCACAAGCATTCACGCAAGCAACACCCAGATGCAGACATTCCAACAGTCACTACCACCTCTGTGTCCCCCTCCTCCTCGTCTCCCTCCTCCCTCCCTGTGACGTCTACACTCACACCTGCATGCACACCTCCATCAGCCAGTGCTTCCATCACCAGCACACCCTCCAGTCCAGTCCGCACACGTGCAGTCACCACCCCCACTACCATTTACACGTCCCCTGTGTCCTCTCCCACTGTGTCTGTCACCCCCTCTTCCAAGACACACAAACGCAGGCAGACACCCACCCAACAGCCATCCACCTCACGACAGCCTCCAGCACATGCACCTGCACCCAAAGACAGCACACCTGACTCTCCTACAACCACATCCTCTTCCTCCACTTCCATCTCCACTTCTCCTACCTTTTACCTTGGTCCTAAGAAAGTTTTCCTTGCTAATCTTGACCTCTTTCCCTCCACTGACCCACCCCCTCCATCTGCAAAGAAGAGCACCTCAGCCACCACCAGCCCAGCTTCGAGTGTCACTGTGGTGCATGGGTTCTGGAGCCCACCCTTTGCCAGCAGTGACACTTCAATCAGCAGCAAGGGGACAGCCAGCCCCCCCACCAGGCAAGAAGACCAAGAAGCTAAAGGGCCGCCGTGAGAGGACTGACACGGCTGCCCCCAAGGAGCCAGGTTCGCCCACTTCACCAGCCACAACATCTAGGGGAGGCAAGGGCCCGAGAGCCCCATCTAAGGAGCGAAAGGGCAGCAGGGCGGAAAAGTCAGCCAGCAGGAGCGCGGAGCAGGAGGGGCCCACAAGCCCCATCCCGGGTGTTAGGAAGGACACCAAAGGGCCCAGGACTCCGTCACCGAAGGGTCCAGCAACAGCACGGTCGGAGGGCGACTGAGCAGGGAGTCCAGGCCAGGTCTGGCTCCCTTGACCTACTGGACGAGCACCGCTGAATAGGGCCCCGCCATGCAGAAGAGCACCGCTGAACAGGGCCCCGCCGTGCAGAAGAGCACCGCTGAACAGGGCCCCGCCGTGCAGAAGAGCACAGCTGAAGAGGGCCCCGCTGTGCAGAAGAGCACCGCTGAAGAGGGCCCCGCCGTGCAGAAGAGCACCGCTGAAGAGGGCCCCGCCGTGCAGAAGAGCACCGCTGAAGAGGGCCCCGCCGTGCAGAAGAGCACCGCTGAAGAGGGCCCCGCAGTGCAGAAGAGCACCGCTGAAGAGGGCCCCGCCGTGCAGAAGAGCACCGCTGAAGAGGGCCCCGCCGTGCAGAAGAGCACCGCTGAAGAGGGCCCCGCCGTGCAGAAGAGCACCGCTGAAGAGGGCCCCGCCGTGCAGAAGAGCACCGCTGAAGAGGGCCCCGCAGTGCAGAAGAGCACCGCTGAAGAGGGACCCGCCGTGCAGAAGAGCACCGCTGAAGAGGGCCCCGCCGTGCAGAAGAGCACCGCTGAACAGGGCCCAGCCGTGCAGAAGAGCACCGCTGAAGAGGGCCCCGCCGTGCAGAAGAGCACCGCTGAAGAGGGCCCCGCCGTGCAGAAGAGCACCGCTGAAGAGGGCCCGCCGTGCAGAAGAGCACCGCTGAAGAGGGCCCCGCCGTGCAGAAGAGCACCGCTGAACAGGGCCCCGCCGTGCAGAAGAGCACCGCTGAAGAGGGCCCCGCCGTGCAGAAGAGCACCGCTGAAGAGGGCCCCGCCGTGCAGAAGAGCACCGCTGAACAGGGCCCCGCCGTGCAGAAGAGCACCGCTGAACAGGGCCCCGCCGTGCAGAAGAGCACCGCTGAACAGGGCCCCGCCGTGCAGAAGAGCACCGCTGAACAGGGCCCCGCCGTGCAGAAGAGCACCGCTGAACAGGGCCCCGCCATCTCAAGCACCGCTTCGCTGGGCACCGGCGTCTCAAGCACCGCTCCGCTGGGCCCTTCATCCCAAGCACCGCTCCGCTGGGCACCGCCATCCCAAGCACCGCTCCGCTGGGCCCCGCCATCTCAAGCACCGCTCCGCTGGGCCCTTCATCTCAAGCACCGCTCCGCTGGGCCCCGCCATCTCAAGCACCGCTCCGCTGGGCCCTTCATCCCAAGCACCGCTCCGCTGGGCACCGCCATCTCAAGCACCGCTCCGCTGGGCCCTTCATCCCAAGCACCGCTCCGCTGGGCCCCGCCGTCTCAAGCACCGCTCCGCTGGGCCCCGCCATCTCAAGCACCGCTCCGCTGGGCCCCGCCGCCTCAAGCACCGCTCCGCTGGGCCCTTCATCCCAAGCACCGCTCCGCTGGGCCCCGCCGTCTCAAGCACCGCTCCGCTGGGCCCCGCCATCTCAAGCACCGCTCCGCTGGGCCCTTCATCCCAAGCACCGCTCCGCTGGGCCCCGCCGTCTCAAGCACCGCTCCGCTGGGCCCCGCCATCTCAAGCACCGCTCCGCTGGGCCCTTCCTGTCAAGCACCGCTCCGCTGGGCACCGCCGTCTCAAGCACCGCTCCGCTGGGCCCTTCCTGTCAAGTACCGCTCCGCTGGGCCCCGCCGTCTCAAGCACCGCTCCGCTGGGCCCCGCCATCTCAAGCACCGCTCCGCTGGGCCCTTCATCTCAAGCACCGCTCCGCTGGGCCCCGCCATCTCAAGCACCGCTCCGCTGGGCCCTTCATCCCAAGCACCGCTCCGCTGGGCACCGCCATCTCAAGCACCGCTCCGCTGGGCCCTTCATCCCAAGCACCGCTCCGCTGGGCCCCGCCGTCTCAAGCACCGCTCCGCTGGGCCCCCCCATCTCAAGCACCGCTCCGCTGGGCCCCGCCGTCTCAAGCACCGCTCCGCTGGGCCCTTCATCCCAAGCACCGCTCCGCTGGGCCCCGCCGTCTCAAGCACCGCTCCGCTGGGCCCCGCCATCTCAAGCACCGCTCCGCTGGGCCCTTTATCCCAAGCACCGCTCCGCTGGGCACCGCCATCTCAAGCACCGCTCCGCTGGGCCCTTCATCCCAAGCACCGCTCCGCTGGGCCCCGCCGTCTCAAGCACCGCTCCGCTGGGCCCCGCCATCTCAAGCACCGCTCCGCTGGGCCCTTCCTGTCAAGCACCGCTCCGCTGGGCACCGCCGTCTCAAGCACCGCTCCGCTGGGCCCTTCCTGTCAAGCACCGCTCCGCTGGGCCCCGCCGTCTCAAGCACCGCTCCGCTGGGCCCCGCCATCTCAAGCACCGCTCCGCTGGGCCCTTCATCTCAAGCACCGCTCCGCTGGGCCCCGCCATCTCAAGCACCGCTCCGCTGGGCCCTTCATCCCAAGCACCGCTCCGCTGGGCACCGCCATCTCAAGCACCGCTCCGCTGGGCCCTTCATCCCAAGCACCGCTCCGCTGGGCCCCGCCGTCTCAAGCACCGCTCCGCTGGGCCCCGCCATCTCAAGCACCGCTCCGCTGGGCCCCGCCGTCTCAAGCACCGCTCCGCTGGGCCCTTCATCCCAAGCACCGCTCCGCTGGGCCCCGCCGTCTCAAGCACCGCTCCGCTGGGCCCCGCCATCTCAAGCACCGCTCCGCTGGGCCCTTCATCCCAAGCACCGCTCCGCTGGGCACCGCCATCTCAAGCACCGCTCCGCTGGGCCCTTCATCCCAAGCACCGCTCCGCTGGGCCCCGCCGTCTCAAGCACCACTCCGCTGGGCCCCGCCATCTCAAGCACCGCTCCGCTGGGCCCTTCCTGTCAAGCACCGCTCCGCTGGGCACCGCCGTCTCAAGCACCGCTCCGCTGGGCCCTTCCTGTCAAGCACTGCTCCGCTGGGCCCCGCCGTCTCAAGCACCGCTCCGCTGGGCCCCGCCATCTCAAGCACCGCTCCGCTGGGCCCTTCATCTCAAGCACCGCTCCGCTGGGCCCCGCCATCTCAAGCACCGCTCCGCTGGGCCCTTCATCCCAAGCACCGCTCCGCTGGGCACCGCCATCTCAAGCACCGCTCCGCTGGGCCCTTCATCCCAAGCACCGCTCCGCTGGGCCCCGCCGTCTCAAGCACCGCTCCGCTGGGCCCCGCCATCTCAAGCACCGCTTCGCTGGGCCCCGCCGTCTCAAGCACCGCTCCGCTGGGCCCTTCATCCCAAGCACCGCTCCGCTGGGCCCCGCCGTCTCAAGCACCGCTCCGCTGGGCCCCGCCATCTCAAGCACCGCTCCGCTGGGCCCTTCATCCCAAGCACCGCTCCGCTGGGCACCGCCATCTCAAGCACCGCTCCGCTGGGCCCTTCATCCCAAGCACCGCTCCGCTGGGCCCCGCCATCTCAAGCACCGCTTCGCTGGGCCCCGCCGTCTCAAGCACCGCTCCGCTGGGCCCTTCATCCCAAGCACCGCTCCGCTGGGCCCCGCCGTCTCAAGCACCGCTCCGCTGGGCCCCGCCATCTCAAGCACCGCTCCGCTGGGCCCTTCATCCCAAGCACCGCTCCGCTGGGCACCGCCATCTCAAGCACCGCTCCGCTGGGCCCTTCATCCCAAGCACCGCTCCGCTGGGCCCCGCCGTCTCAAGCACCGCTCCGCTAGGCCCTGCCGTCTCAAGCACCGCTCCGCTGGGCCCTTCCTGTCAAGCACCGCTCCGCTGGGCACCGCCGTCTCAAGCACCGCTCCGCTGGGCCCTTCCTGTCAAGCACTGTTAACGGTTCACTGTGCCCACCATGCCTCCTCCTTGACCAGTGGAGACTGTAATCCACCTGATGGACTGTGGCTTTGCACTCCCCAGGATTGATCAGTGGGCAACCCACCCACTGTAGAGACTTGAGAGACTGTGGCTTTGCACTCCCCAGGATGGCCGAGTGGCCAAGCCACCCACTGTAGAGACTTGAGAGACTGTGGCTTTGTGCTCCCCAGGATGGCCGAGTGGCCAAGCCACCCACTGTAGAGACTTGAGAGACTGTGGCTTTGCGCTCCCCAGGATTGATCAGTGGGCAACCCACCCACTGTAGAGACTTGAGAGACTGTGGCTTTGCACTCCCCAGGATGGCCGAGTGGGCAACCCACCCACTGTAGAGACTTGAGAGACTGTGGCTTTGCACTCCCCAGGATGGCCGAGTGGGCATGGTGGCCCCTTCGTGGATCTGGCGTCGTGGAATCATTTGGCTGTGGTGCCCCCCCCCTTCCCTTCCCCCTGAGGTGCCTGTAGTTTTTTCATTAGATGCCCCTGCAGTGTTCTCTCCAAAGGACTCAGGTCTCCTGTGTGGGCTTTGCCCTTGTGTTGCTACACTTTGGCCCACGGACACTTTGAATCTCGTTAGATGTGCAAGACTTATTGCCTCGGTTTTTCGTATGCACTGGATATTGATTTTGGATTTTTGATTTGTTATTGCTATTTGACCGTGACTTATCAGTGGTTTTTATTTCCCATAAATTTCGAGTCACTATTTAATTATGTCCTTGTTTTCTTTACGGGGGTTTGGGTGGTTTCACTGTGACTTGTTGCTCTGCATTGGTGTGTACATGGTTTGGGGGGGTGGGTGTATCGCGTATGTGTGTGCCCGTAACCTTTCGTCCTCCCCCCTCCCCTGTGTCGTAGGTGCAGTACTCACCGTTGTCGTCTGCGCCGGCGTTCGTACTCGTGGTAGATGATCAGGTAGACGAGAGCAGGTAGGATGTTTAATTCGGGTTCCATGCTGTCCTCCTTCCTCGTGGAGTGCGTAGCGGTGCGCGTTTTCCCGTTCGTAGTCTGATTCCGCCGTGTTTTTATCGGCGGTGCTCCCGCCCCGGAAAAGGTGGCGGATTGGCCGGTCATGATAGTGTGGGCGGTACATTGTCTGCCGCCTGGCTGTTGGCGGTGACCGCCGCGCTGTTTGTCGGTCCCGCCGTGGCGGTCAGAGTGTTAATGTGGCGGGCTGTGTTGGCGGTTCCCGCCAGGGTCAGAATTCCATTTTTTGGACCGCCGGCCTGTTGGCGGGTTGGCCGCCACTTTATCACCGACCGCCAGGGTTAGAATCACCCCTTTGTCTGTTGTTGATAATGGCATGCATACCCTTTCTGACCGTTTTTACACGATTGACGGCATTGTTTCCTCTGCCATTGACATTATTAAATCGGACATGTCTTCTTTATATCATGGGCAGAGTCAGACCCGGTCCATCATGCAGCTGGGTTGGACTCTTCAGACCTTGAAGGCGGGTCGCGTTCCATGGCAGCACGTTCGTGCCAGAGAGATCTTTATCTCTTTTAATTTGACTCGTCAACAACAACTGATGGCTAAAAAGGAAGCGACATATGTTATGTTAAATATTGAGAAATTAGAGAAACTGCCTTTCACGGTAACTGAGATTCCGTCAGCTGAGTGGTTGATTCATGGGGTTATTAATTTGCCTATCTCCACTTTGCAATTTACTTCTTGTTTGAAGCACATTCCGGTGGGTAGATATGAACTATTGGGAGACAGTTACATACACGAGGTGTGGGAGCTTCCCTTTCAGTACAGATGTGTTAATGGTTTGAAGGAGGTTTTTCTTAGCGGCAGCGAATGCGAAGCTTCTGTCAGCCATTCAATGGTTTGTAAACAGCTGTCCTTGCACGGGGCGTGTAACGCTTCGATTGCTAACTTAGCTTGTTATCTGAAGGGAGTTCCAGTCCTGGTTATTAAAAACACTTTCCAGGTGCTTTCTAACAGCAGTTACATTGTTCTTAACAGCGAACGCTGCTGTGGCATGCGTGCCGGAATAGTTTACATCATCGTTGTCAACAAGGCCGTTACGTGCTGCAGGAATGTGTTGTTTCCCCCCACTCAATTTAGGGAGGTAGTGGACATCTGGCCTCATATTGCTACTTCCAAGGTTGATTTCGACAAGTTGAGTCGGCTAAAAGCTTTATTGTTTCAAAAGCATGTGGCCCTTACATCTGCTAGCGAGACCTACGCACTTCAGGTGGCAAGGTCATCGGCGGAGATACAGTCCCTTTTGAATACTAACTTTCCAAGTCACTTCGGTGAACTTGTGGGACATATATTTAATGCATCCAGCACTGCTGGTATTGCAAATTTTTTCAAAGCTGTTGGTGTTGGTTTTGCTCACACCTTCTCTTCCATATTCGGTTTGATACCTTCGGCTATACATTCTATTTTCGGAAGCATTTTTGGGGGTTTCCCGATTACTTTGGCTTTATTGGCTGGAGTCTTGCTGTTGTTGCTATTTTTTCGCATGGCTGTCCCGTCACGACGAGATCCTGTATTGCTGCTCCTGTCAGCGCAGCTGTGTCGTGAACGCATGATGCAGCATTTTGGAGCAACACTCCTGAGACATTTGGAGTGTGACTGGTCTCTGTCATTCAGACCGGTTTTGGATTGTGTGCAACCCGTGTTTCGATGCCTTTGGTGCTCGTTTGAACATGCGCTGGCTCTCTGTCTCTCACTGCAGTGCCCTCCAATGGTTGATACTGATCTGTTGATGTTCCCGATTAGGGCTCATTCCCAGACTTGTGCACTACGGATGCGCTTGCTTCGTGAGGTGGTTTATGAGATTCCCTTCCTGGAGGAAGATGGTATTGTCTCTTTCATAGGCCCTGCACGGGGTGCCGCCCTGAATGGTTTTGGGGCTTTGGATCACACCTGCTCCATGGTACTTTGTGGCGTGGATCTTCCGATATTGACATATATCGAAGTGGAGGAACTCCTGCGTTCTGTTGCTTCTGTCTGACGATTGGATTTTTACGAAATTGACACTATATTGAATTTGGCTTTATGATCACATGTTACCTAAATTTATGACTTTGTTGTCTTCTCATCTTGTCGAAATAATTGTTTTAGATATTGTTTATATTTGGGGCATCCTTTTATATTGTTGGAACCACTTGCTACCGACAAGGGGAGGGTGTAGTGTGGTTAGTTTTTACGTATTCATTGCGCTTTAGCTTCAGGCTTTAGGCCTTTGTGCACTTTGCCCTGAATATATTTTATTCATTTGCTGACAGCTTAGAGCCTCTGTGCACTTTGCTCTACATGCTTTTTATTAGGCTTCGTACTGTTATTTTTCAAATAGCCAGTTCTACGGTGTTGTTTTTTATTCATATGACACTGTTTTGCCTACTTCAGCACTGGAGTTCTCCATAACATATTTACTCTGTGCTTCAGTCAAGGATACAGTCTGGTACATTGCCGATAGACGTGGTAGGAGTTTAGACTTGGCATTCCTGCGTAGGGACATTTTGTGATCACGATGACATGTTAGTTATAAAATCACTTCCTTGTCCCAATACACGCAAGAGGGATATTCCGACCAGGGAACCACAACTAGACGCTGACTGCCTCGTTGCAGATGCTGAACCAAGATCACAGGTCTTTGCTCAGGTATGGGGGCTGCACAGTGATTCTAACAGGCAAGCTAGAAGCTTAACATGCTGTGCTCTAAATAGAACAAGCAGAGGGAGAGTAGAAACTGTTAGACAATATGATAGCTTTGTTCTTATGTTTTACTCTCCTGGTGACTATTTCAATCCTACTGTGTTGTATGGTTCTGGTTATTGCGGCTCACGCCTTAATATCTAAAATACAGTCGTTTTATTAAAACATTATATAAAACTTATACTGTCTTTGTCATTTGTATATGAGATCATATTGGAAATAAGAGAGTTGGTTTGGATCTGAGTAACCACGACTTCCCTGAGAAGTTCCAAAGATGTCATACGCTCGGCTGCCGAATCATTCCTTCCACATGGGAGAAATGAGGCACTGCTAGTTAGCCGGAGCAAAAAACGGATTTAGGGTGACAGAGTTCTTTACACGTGGGTCAGACTCAGTCCCCCACACCGTTATCGATCCTGCTGCCTAGAAATCCAGTAGTCTCATTTAGAATAATGAGAGCCCACGCGACAAGAGCACAGATGGGGGTCAGGCTTTGATAGAAAAGTGTTCCTGCACAAGAGAGACTTGAGAGAATTTTAATATTTCACATTGCTAAAAATCTTGAAAACCTCATGCTCAGTGCATTCCTCCAGTCAGGACAAGTGAGGTCTGACCTGCACCACTAGCCTCCTTACATTGCAGAGTTAGAAAAAATATTGTTTTTATACTTCCCGTATTGTGCTAAATCTGAAATCTATCATTTAGTGAACAGTGCACCATAAACAGTGACTCAGCCACAATTTAGTGACCTGCACAAACAATACACAAATAATTAATTGTGCAGACTACATTACACTGGAAACCTACATACCTTTGCCATTGTTCCACTTCAGTGATCGAGGGCAACATTTCCTTGGTTATTGTTCTGGGATTTGTGTTTGTCCACTTCAGACGTAACAAAGCATTAAGCAAATGTTTTAAAATGTTAAGGGGCATATTTATACTCCGTTTGCGCCGAATGTGCGCCAAAAATTTTGACGCACATTCAGCGCAAACGTTGCCCCATATTTAAACCCTGACGCCCGAGCCGGCGCAAAAGGAAAATGGCGCTATGTGCGTCAGTTTCTGGAAGCGGCACCCCGCCCTGCGTTAATGACATGCAGGGTAGGCGTTCCCGTCCAAAAAACGACGTACACAGCAGTGCGTCGTATTTATGCTTCCGGGCAAAAATGACTCCTGCGCGGTAGGCGGCGCAAAAAAATTACGCAAAGCACGAATATCATGAAATTTTAACGCCTGGGTCAGGGCAGGCGTTAAAATGGGGCAAACACACCTGTACTTAATCAGAACACACAGACCAAACAACAGAGCAGCAGAGCAGCAACAGGGAGACATGGAGGTGCTTTTTCTTCAGCATGCACGTAGACGCAGTGCCCTGCAGCAACAACAGCAGCCACAACAACAACAGCAGGGACCCCAAAGACAGCGCAGAAGGCAGGAGAGGATATTCCACCCAAGAATAACCCTGCATGGCCTCAGGGAACGGGACATCATCCAGAGGCACCGGTTGAACTGGCAGGCCATTCAGCAGCTGCTGAGAAATATTGAACAGCAGTTGGCCCCCACTTTAGTGACTCCCCGCACTATCCCAACAGAAACAAAGCTGCTTGCCGTACTTCACCTGCTGGCAAGTGGCTCGTTTCAGACAACTGGTGCCCTGGTTGGTGGAATATCACAATCATCATTCTCCGCATTCCTGCCTAAAGTACTGGATGCCATCATTCGCCTGACACCCCGCCACATCTGCTTCCCTAACACACTGCAGAAGCAGCAGGAAACTAAACAGGGGTTCTACGCCATCAGTGGCTTCCCGCACGTCCTTGGTGCAATCGACTGCACACACATACGTCTTGTGCCACTTGCTGCAACAGAACACCTCTACCGCAACAGGAAGCACACACATTCAATCAACGTGCAGGCCATAGTCGATCACCAAGGACTGATCACCAACATTGTGGCTAAATATCCTGGGAGTGTACATGACGCATTCATCTTCCGTCACTGCACCATCAACCAACACTTCCAGGATGGACGATATGGCAATGGACTACTTGTTGGTAAGGACAAAAACCAAACTCATATACACACTGCACAGAAACCCCCTAGGACAAACAACACATACACCACAACAGCAACATCTAGACAGGAACACACTGAGGTACTCACATCGCTAGCCATGTTTCAGAAGTCACCATTGAACCTGTCACACATTGGATTTTACTCTGCAGCTTAATGTGAAGACATTAATGACTGTGGTTGCCTAAATGTCACCTTGTAAATTGGAAGTCTCACAATAACCTGTACACCAATACAATGCATAAGTTTAAATGTATGGGATGGCCTGGGTATGTTCATATGAAAGTTTCAAATACACTTTCATGTTTCAACTCTGCATGGAACTATCATCACACCCCCAGTGAGGACACATGGACACCTGTATCACAAGTCACAATGCTAGGGAGGGCACACTGTACTGGAAAAACCAATACATCCTGCTGACAACCAGTTAGGCAACAAACACTTGCTCAGCCAAGGAAAAAAACTAAATGCCAAAGTTTTCACCAACAACCATAGGTTGTCACATTAGTACACAAAAGAGTCACAGACAACACAAGACAACTACTGCCATCAAAGATCCGTACAACAGTGCCTCCTACATCTAACTGATCCCATTCTGTGTTTCTCTTTCAGCTGATCAGAGGTATGGCATCCAGCCTTGGATAATGACACCATTTGGGAACCCAAATACTGCTGCTGAGCGGGCATACAATGACGCCCACAAGAGGACACGCAGCATTGTGGAGCAGACCTTTGGGATCCTAAAGTCAAGGTTCCGCTGCCTTGACATCACTGGCGGTAGCCTACTCTATTCCCCAGAGATGGTCTGTAAGATCATACTCACTTGTGCCATATTGCACAATATATGTGTAAAAAGGAATATTCCCCTCCTTGAACTGGACCCAGACATGCCTGAGGATGACGAAGATGAGGATGCTGGCCGGCAACAGGAGGGGGAACAACCTAACACGGCAGCAGGAGTGCGTAGGCGCCAACAGCTTGTCAACAATTTATTTTCTTAATGTATCTTAATAACTTGTATAGCACAATTGTAAATAAACACAGATAACAAACACCACATCATGCTTTGGCCTATGCATTTCTGACCACCTTTAGTTTGAAATTGCTGAAGAAGAATGTTGTCTCATTGAGCAATAATGCTATAACAATCATCACAACCAAAATTAACATCACAAATGTATGCACAGAGGGTAGGATGTGACATGATACATTACCATACACAGAGGCCAACAGGAGTACAAATGTGGCAATCACACATGCCGGATCCAAACACCTGAGACAGTCTCTCACCCAGCCCAAAAATTTAGATCATTTGAAAGTCACATCACACGTGTTCAGAGACAGGGTGGGACCATCCATGTGTACGTGACCATGTCATCAATGGCTTCTCTCAAGTGTGTGAGATGAGCAATACACAATTGGAACAACATTAGCTGCCACTAATTCAGGAGGAGACCTTGAAGTCACAGTGACAACATACACCCAGACAGGTGATAGTGGATCCACATTCCAACACACATGTACACATATGTCATACAATCAACCTAATATTTGAAAGTAGACCATCACAGTTGTGTCCCAGTTTGAACCTAGCAGGAAGAATGTAACATGCCACTAAACCAGTTAATGCAGAAAGGGACACAGACAACAACTAAATAATTTTCATCAGCACATCAGGAACGCTGAGAGTCTTGCAAACATAGTCATTGGAAAATGTAATGCAAGTTTGCTCCAAATCATCATTACTGCAAACGTCAAATGGGCTAATGAGATGAATGAATGGTCAACAGTCATTCATACCATATGGCCTTACATTAGCCTGCTGCTGCACGTTTGCCATAATATAATAAATAAAACCCATGGATACAGTAGCTATTCTGGATGGTCAAATCCTAGGGTGCTGGGGGCCTAAGTCCACCTCTACCGCCCCCCAAACATACAAGAATCTTGTACTTGTGAACTAAACACATGCATAAGGCACATGTGTGGGCTACATGTCAAAAGTCCAACACAAATCAGAAACACAAAATCATAATGGGACATGGTTAGCCCGATAACAACTGTAAGTGACTATTGCACTCCCTGTTAGGACTACAGATAAAAGCATCACCATCATAATTGTGGCCACATTTTGGAGAAGGAATACATCATGGTATCCCATCCATCATTTCAAAACAGCCATCAGCAATTACCCAAAATATGTTGACAAATATGGTCAAGACATTATTTAACGTATCCTAAACATTACAGTGTGAATGCCCTCTATACATACAACAACGGACATGTGTCATATCCAACCACAAATGTGTATCACATAGCACCGTTTGACCATGACAAATCACCTTCCCCAAGTTAAAAACATGAAGACATAATAAAAAAGAATTGCTCGAAATTCTACGCATACAGCATGGGCGTCATAATTTGTTCATGTACATGAGTGCACAGAATGCAGAGTCAATTATAAATGTATCCCAAAGTTTCACATATTTAGCCATCAAAGTATAATTTCCAGCATATATTTTTTTGACTCAGCATCATGTGCACTACTGTACGTGGAAAAAAAATGACGCCCATGATGTATGCGTGGTAAAATTGACGCAACATGGACAATATGTTGGTCATCTCATGTAGATTAAACAATTATTAATATTCATATCATATTTTTTGACTCAGCATCATGTGCACTACTGTACGTGGAAAAAATATGACGCCCATTATGTATGCGTGGTAAAATTGACGCAACATGGACAATATGTTGGTCATCTCATGTACATTAAAAAATTATTAATATTCATATCATATTTTTTGACTCAGCATCATGTGCAATGTTATGCGTCAAAAAAAATGACGCACAATTGTGTATGCGTGAAAATATGACGCATAACGGGAAAATAAAAACGGCGGCCATTTTCTGCAGGAAGTGATGTAATAGGATATCCTGTTTACAAAATCTGTACTGGGAGTTAACTTCCACTTTCACTTTGCAGTCTCAGATTTATCTAGACTGTGTGGTTGTGTGAAAGGTGTTGTCCTGTGTTTTACTGCTTTTGTGTCCTGTGTACCTTGTATTTTGTCTTTTTGTGAATCTATTCTTGTTGCATAACATTGTCTCAGTCTGTTTAGTCTAGTATTGTCTATTCCTGTTTATGTTTGTATTGTCTGTGGGAGTCTGTTGTGGGTAGCATAGTTTTTGGGGTTAGTTGGGCTATTTTTCTCCTTTTTCATTTTCCTTCACACCTCTACCTTTCCCCATTTCCCACTTTTACTTTCTTATTTCATTTGTCAATTACTCTTGCTTTCATTATGTCAGGTAGGCCTCGCCTGTCCAGGATGGGTGAGGATGAATTGGGGGAATTCATATGGCTAGTTAGCCATTTCCTCCCACTGATGCTGGAGGCTGGGGGCCGTGTGATACAGGGGTATCACACGGAGGCAAGGAAAATCCGGTGGGAGAAGGTGCGCCATCACCTGGTCCGGGTCTACGGGAGCATGCGCACTGTCCATCAATTGAAGCACCGCTGGGCAGATCTGATCACCAGGGAACAGGACCTGCTGGACCACCTGGGAATCAGGATTGGTGGCCATGTTGGTGAGTACAAATCAATTACATGGGAATAATAGAAATCTGTGTGGGAACATGTGATGATTGTTACCCAATCTGCTAGATAAGTAGCTGACTGTGTGTAATGCTAGGGAAACCTAGGCCCATGTTTATACACATATATCCCCATTTTTGCACCACATTTTCACGCAATAACAGCAGCAACTTACAACATATATATGTATTTTGCAAGTTTGGCCCCTCTCTGCGTCACAAAATGATGCAAATGCTGCGCTACAAAGGTATACATATGTGCCCTAATGTGTATTTGTTGCACAATGTTTATGAAGACCAATGCTAGCAGTCAGATGGCTCATTTTGTCTACAGATACCAGATGCCTGTAGCTGTATGTAATGTAGTGTTGCATTTGTGTCAGACAAGCAACACATGAACGGCTCTTTTTGTACTCTACAGGTCATAATGGCCAGTGAGTAAGTCATGTAGAAACAACATACCTACATATGTAGACGCCATAGCTAGACAGAAAATTTGTAACCCATGATGATGCTATACATGTGTGTTGCCTTCACGTCACATGAAGTTAGATATGTTGTCCACAGATATGTCACATGTGTGTGTGGTTGCTGTGTGTTGAACATGTCCACCTAGCCTGTTTGATTGTGAGTGGTCATGCAGTCCTCATGGAACCAGATTTGGGATGTCTCTCTGGGATGCACATGCTGAGATGTATGGATAACATTATTGTTGGGGCATACTAATGGAGGGTGAACTTGGACGACACCTGAATGTCCTGGCCACTGCATGTGTGTAGTAGGGTGTGTAACTGTAGCAGGAGACTCATCCAATGTTAATGTTGAATACAAAGTCATCCATGCAGTATGAGCATGTGGGGAAGTGTATCATTACCATGTCATATTCACACAGTGTCATTGTAACTGAAATGATTTGTCAGTTCACCCAGTCTGAGTATATTCTTCCTTTCATGCTTTACAGGTGGACCAGCCCCGTACACCGTGGGAGAGGTGGCACATTTTGACGACCCCGATACCTACAGTGAGTGTCGCCTGAGTGCTATATTCATTGTTTGGTAATGAAGCATGATGGACTACTGTGTGTTCAAGAGAATTCATGATTTGATGCGCTGGCCGTTCATTTGCATTGTTGTTTTAGTGTGATATCAAATTGGACTTATGTTTCTGTAAAGCAATACGTAGCCATCTCTCAGATTGAGCGGCTGTAGGTCATTCCAGTTGGGCCGCAATAGGGAATGGGATGAGTCATTTGGAATACACTGGTCAATGTAAGACTTGGTCGGGGACTTGGCATGAACTGAGTCTGCATATCAGACTGACAGTCTCCCATATAGCTTAGGCACATGGCTTTGATGACAAGTGCTTCTTCCTATTTGAGGATGGGCTGTGTACACTGTAGGTTGGATCTTCCGGGGGCATGTACTTCCACAAGGTGAACTAGAAGTGTGTGTGACTTGAGTGCAATGGCCTAGGTGTTCTGTCGAATCATGAGAATGTGTGTTCTACCTCCTCTGTGTGTGTTGTTAAACATGCCTCACTGATAGTATGTCATGTTGGCCTAAGTCATATCATTTTGACATGTGTGGACCTTGGATAGGACAATGTTTGGCTGACTACAACGTGTTGCTAGCCATTCATAGGTGTTGTGTGTGAAGGCACATACTTGTTTAACTTTCTATACACTCCTGGGTGTGCATTGAACATGGGATTGTTGGTTGTTCTTCCCACACCACCATCAAAGACTGGGATGTTAATGTGAAACAGGGTACCTAGGACTGTAGCAACCAGTATGTTACACGTACTTGAGACCTTTTGTGACTTGAGTTAGTACCTAGGGCCAGATGTAGCAAACTGTTTACAAGTTGCAAATGTCATAAATTTCTGTTTGTGAGTTGCAAACGTCTGTTTCCTATTCCGAAATGTATTTGGTGATTATGAACATATTTGCAAAATGCTTGTCCAAATCCAAAAATATGAAGGGGTTTTCCAGACCTATTTGCAACTCACAGTGGTATGCAATTCCATTTGCAACCGAGTACGTGGTTGCAAAGTGATTCGCTGTTATCATCCACTTGAAGTGGATGGTAACCCACTTGCTAACTGGAAGGGGTCCCCATTGTAACCCTTCACCTTTGTGAGTGGACCTAAATAATCCTGTACAAAACAGCCAGTGGTCCAAGGGACCACTAACTACCGTGAAATTATCCAAGATTGAAGTTGTTGTAATTTATTTCTAAGTGCAGCTCATTTTCCTTTCAGGTAAACGGCCTACACTTGGGGAAAAATAACCTGCTTTATTTTAAAGCAGTCACGGCCATGGAGGTCTGCTGTTCCCAGCAGGCCTCCATCCCCGTGAGTGCCCATAGTCGCTAAGGTGGCGCAACTTGGAACCCACTTCATTGATGTTAATGAGGTGGGTCTTAGCGACTTGCAGACGGTGTCAAAGACAACGTTCTGCATTGCAAATTGCTAGTCGCATTTTCCAACTTCCTACATCTGGCCCCTAGTGTAGACATTTGGTTATGGCCCATGGGTTCAATCTTAGCACACAACTAATTCCAAATGGCATTGAGTGAGGAGTGTGATTGTTATCACATAGAGTGACATATGTAGTGAAGTCAGTATGCAGAAGAGGTGCTGCCATGATGTCAAATGCCTTAGGTATGATTTGGATGAGTAGTTTAGGGTGATGTCATCCATCATGTAGAGACATGGATATGCTAGGTGTGATATGCCCTTATGTATGCATGCTTCACATGTACTTCCTCTGAGCCCTTCCGTGAACTATGTTGTGACAATTGCTGCAACCAATACATTTCTAGTAATGTACAAGTAACCCATTGTGCTATTCCACCCAATGCAAATCCAAAGGTAAATATTTGCCTTTTCTCTTCACAGCTGCAAACATGAGTGCCGCAGATCGCAACCAATTTGAGCGCTGTGCCATGAGATACAGGCACATCCTGCAGGTGCAGTGTGGGTATCGGAGGATGGGCCGCAAGTACCATTCTGATCGGGCCTCCGGGGCGTGGTGGGCCACACCACAGGCTCCCCCTACAGTGCCACCACCAACCACCAACACCACATCCACCAGGTCTGCCCAAGTGGACCCAGCAACATCTGCAGCAATGGACCCTGCATCTTCCTCCAGACCTGGACCCAGCCGTGTGGTGGTAGCAGGACTCTCCCGTGGCCAACCAACTCCTGCCACAACATCAACCTCCGCCGGCACACAAACCAGCACAGACCCTCCTGTGGACCCAGCTGCCTTCCTGGCATTGACCAGAAAATTGGACAAGTTAGTTAAAAAGGTGGACGACCTGAGGGAGGACATGAGTTACATCAAAAAGAAGGTCCGCTCCATCAGGCGCACACTACGGAGGGCAAATCTGTAGCACTTTTGCCCTCTTGAACTTTTACCCCTCCCCTCTCACCTCTTTCCTATTTTCTACTGTTAGTTGGGTTTTGGGGGTTAGTATTAGGATAAGTATAGGTAATTAGCTTAGTTAGTGTTAGGGAAGGGGGTGGGGGGTCCTTATTCTTTCTATCTTATATTTTTGTGTGGGTGGGTGGGTGGGGGGCAATGTTGGGATTCCTGTTTAAAAAAAATAAAAACATTAAAAAAAACAAAAAAATAAAAAAACAATTCTGAAAAATTCAAAAAAATATATGTTTGTTTAGGATAGTATAGTATGTGTGTAGGTTAGTAAGTGTTGTCCTGCATGTGTCTTGTCTCATAATGGGGGCTGGGGGGTTGATGTTTAGATCGTTTCGTTACATGTGTAGAGTAAGTTTAGCTTAGGTTAGTTAGGGACAGTTGTGGGTTAGTAGTAGTCAGGTTAGATTAGTGTAGGTTTACCTTTCCCTTAGTTGCCTCTTGTATTACTCAATTGAAATAAATATTTAGTTAACCCTTTACATGATGCGTTAGGTGCTACATTATCATGGCCTTGACATCAGTGTAGCAGAATGTTTTAGTATGACATTTGTGTCCTATGCTCGCCATCCCCAGGAAATTGAGGTTTCACATCCCAGCTACCCATGTGCTAACTTGGTAAGTATCCACCATGTGGGAGACCCACCATTGGTAGTGTGCATTGATCACCAAGGTTTTGTTTCGGTATGTATCCTACTTCACAAAGAGTGCTTCCAGACTTGTTATTGTGGGTAAATTGATAGGTCGGACAGCAGTGTGAAGTTCAGGGAGATCTTTGTAGATGAGGAGTTGTTCACACTCTTGTCTTGTTGCTTTCATTGCTGACCTACATCATGTGTGTACTGATTCAGCATGACTTTCCTTCATGGAAGTATACTCTGTGAGGGTGATTGATGCAGTGTAATTTGTTCATGATTCCTTACATTATGCGGCATTAATTCCTATTTATGTATTGCATGGTGCCTACATTTCTCAGCCACCATTTGTTCTCTGGAATAGCGATAGATGGTGCATCATTCTGTCCAACACAGCATGATTGTGTGTGCTTAGTTCCTTCATCAGTTATTTTCCTCAGTATGGTAAGGCTATGATGCAATCCTGGCCACTGCACAGATGTTTCAGTATACATGAAATCAGGACAGTACTATAGAGAATCGACATGGTTGCCACACAGCCACTTTGGAGTTAGGTACTGCACAGTTGAAGTGTGAAATGACACAGAGACACAATAGGTGTGCAAGTGCTATTTATTTATAGGTGGTGTAGTGCAAATTGTCCATTCACCATATTTGCTGAGTCCGTTCTGGTGCATTCTTACATGGTGATCCTACAGAAGGGGTGTGGATGATGCTCCTGACATGCTGGGGTGATGTCACAGACAGTGCAGAGGAACAGGAATTGGAAAATAGTTGGAGAGAGACATTCACTGGCAATGGGGACAAGTCATACAGTGGATTGCCAAACAGTCATTGAGTGTAGTTGTAGTGAGACTGGCCTTTGACAAAACGTAGGACCTTGGTCAGAGTAGGCCATGGTGCAGGGACTAGGGCTTCCGGGTACTCTTGCGTGTGAATGTTATCTGTTCCATGTCTTCTTCTTCTGATGTGTGTGTTGCCTGGTGTGTCCTTGTTGTTGTTGGTTGTGAAGGGGCAACACACACCTCAGTGTTAGAAGACATGGAGGCACACATCCCGGGGGCTGATCCCTGTGGAGTTATGAAGGGCAGTACTGCAGCAAGGAGGGCCTGCTGGTTTTTCAGAATGGCAGCCACATCACGATGGTAGGCAGCCAGGTCGGCCCTGAGGGGTTCTATGTTGCATTCGTGCACACGTTGACTGGCTTGCAGTTGTAGTTGTTGTGTCAACTGGATGACAGCTGTGCAGATTTCCTTCTGTGTTTTTAAAAGTTCCTGCAAGAGCGATGTTCGGGCTTGCATAGCAGCTGCCTGATCAGCAGAAGACATCATGCACGAACGCACCCCCTCAAGGCTGGCAGCCATAGTTTGCATCCCCACCCGCACCTCCTAGGCCAGCTCCCGCTGGACCCCAACGACGGTTCTTTCGAAGCTGGTGCCAGTGTCGTCAGAGTCCTCAGCTGTGTTGGAGCTGGCAGGTCTTACAATTGGGGTGGCGGGTGGTTCTCCTGTGGTGGCTGCTTCTTCTGTGCTCCTCCTTGTGACTGAAGGTGGGGTTTGGAGGCTTTCAAGGACCATTTGAATGGTCTCTTCTGGGATGTTTATGGGCTCGTCATCCATGTCATCAGGGAACTCAGGGACAGGCATATCGGCAGGAGATCCGTGTTCCTCTGCAATGAAACAGGGTACAATTAGTGTGTCTGTGTTGTGACAATTTTGCACTAAGATACAAGACTTTGGGGGCCAGATGTACGAAAGGATTTTACCCATTCTGTGTCTATGGGAAAAAGCTTTCGTACATATGGCCCTGGATGCCTTAACTTTGTGCTCTGTGTTTGTCTTGGTATCTGCTGTCCGTCATAGGGCATTGTTGTAGGCCTATGGCCCACCTGTGTGTCACATGTATGATATGGAGCTATCAGACATGTCTGCCTGATCGCCTCTAGGTGTTGCTTTGTAATTATTTAGGAATAGGCATGTTTTTGTCCTACTCCTCCCTCGGTGTTTAACTATTGTTATGGAGGGACATTTTGTTGGGTGGGCTCTCATTATCCTACATGTGATTACTGGCTTTCTAGGCAGCAGGATAGCTAATGGTGTGGGGGACTAAGTCTGACCCACTTGTAAATAACTCTGTCACCCTGATATTTCATTTTGCTCAGACTAACTAGCAGTGCCTCTGGTCTCCCACATCAAAGGAATGTTTAGACATCCGAGCGCATGACTTCTTTGGAACTTCTCAGGGAAGTCGTGGTCCCTCAGATCCTACACAATTATCTCTTTTCCGGTATGTTCCCATACACAAATGAGAAAGACAGTATTTGTTTAATATGAGGTTTCATTGTACAACTGACTTGTTGAAATTTAGGTGTGAGCCACAATAACCCAAACAATACACACTGTTAGAAGTGAAATAGTCCGCAGGAGAGTAATCATTAGTACACAGCTATCATGGTGCCTAACAGTTTCTACTCTCCCTCTGCTTGTTCTATGTATAGCACAGCATGTTAAGTTTGGAGCTTGCCTGTTGGAATCACTGGGGAGACATCATCCCTCATATCAGAGGAATGGCCTGTGATCTGGTTGTGCATCAGCAGCAAGGCAGGCAGCATCTAGTTGTGTTTCTCTGTTTGGAAACTCCCTCATGCGTGTCTTGAGACAAGGAAGTGATTTTATAAGTCATATGTCATCGTGATGACAAAGTTTCCCTACGCAGGAATGCCAAATCTTAACCCCTACCACATCTATCAGCAAAGTACCAGACTGTATCCTTGACTGGGGCACGGAGTGAATATGTTCTGGCAAACTCCAGTGCAGAAGTAGGCAAAACAGTGTGATTTGACTAATTAACAACACCTTAGGACTGGCTATTTGCTAAATTAACTGATAGGAAGGGCAATGAGAAGCATTTAGTGCAAAGTGCTCTGAGGATCTTAGATGTGAGCAAATGAGTAAAAGTACATTCAGGGTAAGATGCACAAAGGCCTCCAGCCTGAGGCTAATGCGCAAAGTATACGTTACACTTGCCACAATACACTTTGACTGACTGTGGGTGTTGTGACTGCCCTGCCAGCACACTTGCCTCTCAGGACCTGCCCCATACACTTTTTATTCACATTGCATGAACTGTACATGTTACGTGGCATTACCTATGCATGTCAATGTTAGGATGTGGTATGGATGTAAACATTGTTGATGTTTGAAGATGATGTTGGGTCCTGTATGTTTAATTGGTTTGGCCTGTTTATCGTATGAAGGTCCTATTTGGTTGTCAGACTTTGCAGGTGTGTTTCAGTGACCAGTTGCCTGTGTCCCCTCCTCAGGTGTTGTCTGAGCAGTATGACATTAGTGATGTAGCCTTGTTAGCCAGGCACGTGAGGGACCCTGACGTATGCAGCATGTGTGTGTCGTTAGTGCTGTGTGGCTCCTAATGCTGTTTACTTTGGCTTATATATGTGTCACGTATGGACATTCGGCATTTGAGTGTACTGGTACCTTTGTCTTATTTCTACGAATAGTTGCGGATGTCATCCTCACCCCCTAATTTGGGTATGTATGTTCCATGGGGAGGTTCCTGCCATTTGGTACTATAGCTGCACAGAGATGAGAGGTATTATTGTCAACTGTTGTGGCAGTTACATTGCAGTTGTTGTTTTGGCTACTGCATGACTGATAGGGACCTAGTTGATGTAGGATAGATTTTGCAAGACAAGTGCCTGGATGTGAGTTTGACGTAGTGGCCTTCACACCTGTCGCTGCTTTCCCTTGGCTCTATTGTTGTCATTACAGGATGGCCCCATGGGAGTGTTGTTGGTGCTGTATTTTGTCGTGCCCCAGATTCAGTCTGTGCTGGGCATGCCCCCCTGCCATGCCCCTTTACCCATGCCACTTCATATATGTGCTGACTTACATGCATTGTGTAGTAGGTATCCCCCCCCCTGCTTACAGTCCCCAGTAGTGCATTATAATTCCCCATGCGACTTACCCTGCATGTGCGTTGTGTCGTGGTAGTCTGCGCTGTCCTGTCCTTGAATCCCTGTGACGATCTCCTCTGGGATGACGGCTGCGACCATCTCCTCCATGTGGTCCAGGGCCTCCTGTTGTGCTGGACTCCCCCCTCCAGTCTGCATTGCTGCCTTCCTGTTCCTGGCCATTTTCTCTTTTGTCCTACGTTTGCAGTCATGCCAGCGTTTCTTACACTCAGTGACTGTGCGGCGTTCTTCAGCCACACTGTTGATCTTGTCCACTATTTGTTTCCATATGGCCTCTCTCCTACTGAGTGGCAATTTAGAGGAGATGAAAAGTTGGTGCTGGTGTTCCGTCACCTCTTTCACCAGGATTTCCTGCTCCTCTTCACTGAAGCGACACTTTCTTTTTTTTCTAATAATGTCCTGGTTCCTGTATGGATCCTCCTGGCTGGTTCCTGGTCTGCTCTCATCCTCCTGGGGTCTGTAGTGGCATCTGGGATCCATTTTGGCTCTCCTCTGCTGAGAGGGCAGTTTTCGCGCAAAAATTTAACTCAATAGCGTGAAAAAAAACAGCGATTTCCGTATTGCGCTGTCGTAAATCGACCCACAGTGATGTGCGTCGCCTTAACGTTGGTTTCCTTTACGACGGAACGCCGCTGTGTGCGTCACGAAATAATGACTCCCACCTGTTGGTTGCGCCGCCGTACGTCAAAGTATAAATTTGACGCCCGCATGGCGCTTCAAAATGGCGTTAGACGGCGCGAATTTTTTTGACGCAAAACTGCTTTGGCGCAGTTTTGCGTCAAAAAGTATAAATATGGCCCTAAATATTTACACATTGTTCATTCTGTCTTCAGGATGCAACGAGTTATCGAGGCTATGATTGCAACAACATGTAACCATAATGGTGCAGACAAGAATTTACAGTTGATTTAAGCAGAAAGAGACCAAAGACGTACATGTGTTTGAACAACCTACCGCTTACTTTTTAGAAACACACTTCGGTACAGAGGAGTGCAAGCACATGGGGGGTGATTCTAACCCTGGCGGTCGGTGATAAAGCGGCGGCCAACCCGCCAACAGGCCGGCGGTCCCAAAAATGGAATTCTGACCCTGGCGGGAACCGCTAACACAGCCCGCCACATTAACACTCCGCCCGCCACGGCGGTACAAACAAACAGCGCGGTGGTCACCGCCAACAGACAGGCGGCAGACAATGTACCGCCCACACTATCACAACTCACCAATCCGCCACCTTTTCCGGGGCGGGAGCACCGCCGATAAAAACACGGCGGAAACAGACTACGAACGGGAAAACGCGCACCTCTACGCACTCCACGAGGAAGGAGGACAGCATGGAACCCGAATTAAACATCCTACCTGCTCTCGTCTACCTGCTCATCTACCATGAGTACGAACGCCGGCGCAGACGACAACGGTGAGTACTGCACCTACGACACAGGGGAGGGGGGAGGACGAAAGGTTACGGCACACACATATGCGACCCCCACCCCCCCCCAAACTATGTACACACCAATGCAGAGCAACAAGTCACAGTGACACCACCCAAACCCCCGTGAAAAAAGCAAGGACATAATTAAATTGTGAATCGAAATTTATGGAAATAAAAAGCCACTGATAAGTCATGGTCAAATAGCAATAACAAATTTAAAACAACAATTCAATATTTAGTGCATACGATAAACCGAGGCAATTAGTCCTGCACATCTAACCAAAATCCAAGTGTCCGTGGGCCAAAGTGTATCAACACAAGGGCAAAGCCCACACAGGAGACCTGAGTCCTTTGGAGAGAACACTGCAGGGGCATCTGATGACAAAACAACAGGCACCTCAGGGGGAAGGGAAGGGGGAGGGCACCACAGCCACATGAGTCCACGACGCCAGATCCACGAAGGGGCCACCATGCCCACTGTGCCATCCTGGGGAGTGCGAAGCCACAGTCTCTCAAGTCTCTACAGTGGGTGGCTTGCCCACTGTACCATCCTGGGGAGTGCAAAGCCACAGTCTCTCAAGTCTCTACAGTGGGAGGCTTGCCCACTGTGCCATCCTGGGGAGTGCAAAGCCACAGTCCAACAGGTGGATAACAGTCTCCACCGGTCAAGGAGGAGGCATGGTGGGCACAGTGAACCGTGAACAGTAGCTCGAGACAGATCCGGCACTGTCATTGTGCCAGTGGTGCTTGAGACGGCGGGGCCCAGCGGAGCGGTGCTTGAGACGGCGGGGCCCAGCGGAGCGGTGCTTGACAGGAAGGGCCCAGCGGAGCAGTGCTTGACAGGAAGGGCCCAGCGGAGCGGTGCCTGAGACGGCGGGGCCCAGCGGAGCGGTGCTTGACAGGAAGGGCCCAGCGGAGCGGTGCTTGACAGGAAGGGCCCAGCAGAGCGGTGCCTGAGACGGCGGGGCTCAGCGGAGCGGTGCTTGACAGGAAGGGCCCAGTGGAGCGGTGCTTGACAGGAAGGGCCCAGCGGAGCGGTGCCTGAGACGGCAGGGCCCAGCGGAGCGGTGCTTGAGACGGCGGGGCCCAGCGGAGCGGTGCTTGACAGGAAGGGCCCAGCGGAGCAGTGCTTGACAGGAAGGGCCCAGCGGAGCGGTGCCTGAGACGGCGGGGCCCAGCGGAGCGGTGCCTGAGACAGCGGGGCCCAGCGGAGCGGTGCTTGACAGGAAGGGCCCAGCAGAGCGGTGCTTGACAGGAAGGGCCCAGCAGAGCGGTGCTTGACAGGAAGGGCCCAGCGGAGCGGTGCTTGACAGGAAGGGCCCAGCGGAGCGGTGCCTGAGACGGCGGGGCCCAGCGGAGCGGTGCTTGAGACGGCGGGGCCCTGTTCAGCGGTGCTCTTCTGTGTGGCGGGGCCCGGTTCAGCGGTGCTCTTCTGCACGGCGGGGCCCAGTTCAGCAGTGCTCTTCTGTGCGGCGGGGCCCTGTTCAGCGGTGCTCTTCTGTGAGGCGGGGCCCTGTTCAGCGGTGCTCTTCTGTGCGGCGGGGCCCGGTTCAGCGGTGCTCTTCTGCACGGCGGGGCCCGGTTCAGCGGTGCTTGTCCAGTAATTCAAGGGAGCCAGACCTGGCCTGGACTCCCTGCTCAGTCGCCCTCCCACCGTGCAGTCGCAGGACCCTTCGGTGACGGAGTCCTGGGCCCTTTGGTGTCCTTCCTTACAGCCGGGATGGGGCTTGTGGGGCCCTCCTGCTCCGCGCTCCTGCTGGCTGACTTCTCCGCCCTTCTGCCCTTTCGCTCCTTAGAAGAGGCTCTCTGGCCCTTGCCTCCCCTGGATGTTGTGGCAGGTGAAGTGGCCGAACTCTGGTCCTTGGGGGCAGCCGTGTCAGTCCTCTCACGGCGGCCCTTGAGTTTCCGGGTCCTCTTGCCTGGGGGGGGGCTGGCTGTCCCCTTGCTGCTGATAGAAGTGTCACTGCTGCCAAAGGGTGGACTCCAGAATCCATGCACCACAGTGACACTCGAAGCTGGGCTGGTGGTGGCTGAGGTGCTCTTGGGACTCTTAGCAGATGGAGGGGGTGGGTCAGGGGAGGGAAAGAGGTTAAGATTGGAGAGGTAAACTTTTTTAGGACCAAGGTAAAGGGTGGGAGTAGTGGTGATGGGAGTGGAGGAAGAGGATGTGGTTGTAGGAGAGTCAGGTGTGCTGTCTTTGGGTGCAGGTGATTGTGACGTAGGCTGTCGTGAGGTGGATGGCCGTTGGGTGGGTGGCTGCCTGCGTTTGTGTGTCTTGGAAGAGGGGGTGACAGACACAGTGGGAGAGGACACAGGGGACGTGTAAATGGCAGTGGGGGTGGTGACTGCACGTGTGCGGACTGTACTGGAGGGTGTGCTGGTGATGGAAGCACTGGCTGATGGTGGTGTGCATGCAGGTGTGACTGTAGACGTCACAGGGAGGGAGGAGGGAGACGAGGAGGAGGGGGACACAGAGGTGGTAGTGACTGTTGGCATGTCTGCATCTGGATGTTGCTAGGGTGAGTGTTTGTGGGATCTGTGGTGCTTGTGTCTGGATGAGCTGACCTTGGGTGTTGACGTGTGTGCAGGCTGGTCTGATGGTGTGGATGGGATAGGCAGAGGAACAGGAGACAGAGACAGGCTGGAGGCAGTTAGAAGAGGGAGGCTTGAAACAGGGACAGTGGCTGCCGTCAGTGCTGAGGCCAGAGCATTGAACGATCGTTGATGGGCAGCCTGACCCGAATGAATGCCCTCCAGGTAGGCATTGCTCCGATGCACCTCCCTTTCTACACCCTGGATGGCATTCAAAAGGGTAGTCTGCCCAACAATGATGGTCTGAAGGAGGTCAATGACCTCCTCACTGAGGGCAGCAGGGGTGACAGGGGCAGGGCCTGAGGTGCCTGGGGCGAAGGAGATGCCCGCCTTCTTGGGCGAGCGGGCACGGAGCGTAGGCTGAGGGGCTGCTGGGAGGGCGGGGCTGGTGCGCTGGGTGGCGGCAGTAGCTGTAGAGGCGGGGGGCCCGGATGTTGCCGCCACCGCTAGGGAGCTCCCATCCGAGGACGTGTCGGTGTCGCTGGTGTCACCACCGGTCCCCGTTGTGGTGCTCCCCTCGCCCTCCGGATCACTGGTGCCCTCGGTGTCTGTACCACGGCCCACCGGGGCCTTGTGACTTGCAGCTCCCTCGTGCTCCGATGCCAATTCTCCTCCGCCTGATGATGCTAATGCACACATGCACAAGATGATCAAGAAAAAGGGTGGGGGGAGAAATAATAAAACAGGTTGAGTGCATGCAATGTCAACACCGTTGGCGGAGAGGACAGACACAGGGGCCTCATGCACTACGCTGCGCAATCGGGGTATACTACTCAGTGCTTGTGACCAGGCCTACAGGTCTATGCACAACAAATACACACATGGATGATGCAGGACCATGGATAGCTGTACTTGGCACCCTACAGAGGTGGGGGGCGGGGGCACAGGGCCATGCCTAAAGGAGAGGACAACACTACAGAAAACGCCCTGGCCTAATGTCACCCACAACCCTCCTCCCCCACCCAGACGCCTCCACTGCGCAGAAAGATAGCAGAATGTGCTGATACTCACCCCCTTGTGTCTGCTGTGATGTCCTCAAGCGCCCATCCAAATCAGGGTAGGCCACCGCCAGGATCCGGGACATCAGGGGGTCAGGGTACGACTGGCACCCCTCCTAGGTTGGGAGGCCATCCCCAGCAGTGACTCGGCGGTCTTCCTGGTCCCGCGGCGGATGTCCTCCCACCTCTTGCGGCAGTGGGTGCCCCGTCTGACGTGGACCCCCAGGGCCCGGACTTCCTTGGCGATGGCACGCCAAATGTCGACTTTCTGATGGGCGCTGACCTATTTGACATGTACAGGGTGGGAAAGGAAAATTCATCATTTATCTGCATGTTAGATGTGAATGCGCCCCCCTCCCCAAATTTGCCATGTGGCACATGCTCTCATCTGTCGTGCGTTGCACTCCTCATTCGCTCCCCACCCCACCATCATACATCCACCCCACTCAACACAGGCATAGCCCATTCCATGTGCACCCAGTGTACTTACCTGTTGGTCTGGAGGACCGTAGAGTAACGCATACTGGGGGAGGACCCCATCCACTAGTTTCTCCAACTCTTCAGACGTGAAGGCAGGGGCCCTTTCCCCAGTCGCAGCAGCCATTGTCTCTTCCAGACCGAGGTCACAGCAGCACTTGCAGTATAGGTCCTCTCCTGTGGATGATCAGGTCTCGAGTGATTAAGCAGATAGAAAATGGCGGTCACGCCCGCGGCGGTGCGTACCGCGGCGGTACGTACCGCAACCGCCGGCGAACCTCGTCATTGGCTCCAGAAACCCATAGGCTTCAATGTTAACCAATGCGGCTTCGTATAGCGGTCTTCGACCGCCACGGTGTGCCACGCCAGCGCATTGACCTCACATCCCATTGTCCCACTTCACAGGTCAGGCAGCCGCCATTTCAAGGGCCCACATGGCATAATTTGTACTGCGTCACACAGGCCTAGGCCTTGCATTGCCACACATACACGCCTTTCAATACATAGATAATCGTGTGCTAGGCATGCTGTGGTGAACGTACCTGTGATTTGCTTGACTCTGTGCTCCATGTTGTCCTTCCTAGGCACCGTCCGCTGGGACTTGCGAGGAGAAGGATGAATCCTCGCGTGTACCGACCGCTGGTGGACCTGTCGACAATGGAAGAACGCCATATCATACTACGATACCGACTTGACTGAGCCACTATACATGAACTATGTGCCCAGCTGGAGCCAGCCCTGATGTCCCCCATCCGCAAACCCACAGGAATTCCCCCTCTAGTGCAGGTTCTGTCAGTCCTCCATTTTTTGGCAAGTGGCTCATTCCAGACAACAGTGCCATGTCATCTGGAATGTCTCAGCCTATGTTTTCAAAAATTTTGTCTAGAGTGTTGTCTGCCCTGACGAAACACATGCGGAGCTACATTGTATTCCCTGAGGAGGTTGATTTGGCCACTGTGAAGGGTGATTTTTATGCCCTTGGACATATCCCCAACATAATTGGTGCCATTGATGGGACCCATGTGGCTTTAGTACCCCCAAAAGACGATGAGCAGGTGTACAGAAACAGGAAAAGTTACCATTCTATGAACGTCCAGGTGGTCTGTTTGGCTGACCAGTACATCTCCCATGTGAATGCCAAGTTCCCTGGGTCAGTGCATGACGCGTATGTGATGCGTAATAGCAGCATCCCTTATGTGATGGAACAGCTACAGAGACAACGTGTGTGGCTAATTGGTGACTCTGGTTACCCCAACCTGCCTTGGCTATTGACCCCACTGAGGAATCCCCGGACCAGGGCAGAGGAACGGTACAATGAGGCCCATGGGCGAACTAGGAGGATCATAGAAAGAACCTTTGGCCTCCTGAAGGCCAGGTTTAGGTGCCTGCATATGACAGGGGGATCCCTGATGTACTCACCAAAGAAGGTGTGCCAGATCATCGTGGCCTGCTGTATGCTTCACAATCTGGCATTGCGACGTCAGGTGCCTTTCCTGCAGGAGGATGGTCCAGATGGTGGTGTTGTGGCAGCTGTGGAGCCTGCGGAGAGTGAAGAGGAGGAAGACGAAGAGGGCGACACAGACAACAGTGACAGAGTTATCCAACACTATTTTCAGTAGCACACAGGTAAGAAGCACCCACGCCATTTAACATTTACTGAAAGCCCCCTGCATCTTTACTTTGTGTATTTCCCCCCAGTTCTTTTAAACTGATGTTTGATTTTCCTTTCCCTTTTCAGTGCTGTATGACCCACTGCGTGACTTCTGCTTGGTTAGCCCATGGACTAATGCTTATTGACATCGGTATGTTGTCATCACTAAAATAACTGAACATTATTGATCAGTAATGTGTTATACATTTGTAAATAATACACGCTGACTCCTGAATGATTTCAGTGCAATGAGTGATTTATTTTTAGTGCTAGATATTGGTACATGATATTAAAACGGTAATGGGTGAGGGTGGAGTTATGTCCATGGCAGAGTCCAGTTCTCAGTTTCACAGGTGCATTTTCCATATGCCTGTGGAAGGATGGAGCAGGGGCAGTTCAAGGTTGGACAGGGTGACAATGTGGGACAGTGGGATGACATCAGGGGGTATCTTATGCTGGCGGGGGTCTTGGCATCCTACTCTGTCTTCCTGTGAGATCTCAGGTTCCTCTTGCGGGGTGGTTGTTCTTCAGCAGGAGGTGGGGTTCTGGTGGCCCGTCGTTCTGTGGGGGCCTCTTGACCACTAGCGCCGGCGGAGGTGGTAGGCTGTTCCTGGTCCTGGCTAGTGACAGGGGCCCTTTGTGGTGCCACATGGTCCCGCAATGTGGTTTCTATCCGGTTGAGGGCCTGGACTATGGTCCCCATAGCGGTAGCGATGTTCCTGAGTTCATTGCTGAACCCCATGTACCGTTCCTCCTGCTGTGCCTGGATCTCGGTGAACCTGGCCAGTACCGTCGCCATCGTCTCCTGGGAGTGATGGTATGCTCCCATGATGGTGGTGAGGGCCTCTTGGAGAGTCGGTTCCCTGGGCCTGTCCTCCCCCCCTGTCGCACAGCATCCCTCCCAGTTGCCCTGTTTCCCCGGGCCTCTGTCCCCTGGACGGTGTGCCCACTACCACTGCCCCCAGGTCCCTGTTGTTGTTGGGGTGTTGGGTCAGCCTGGGTGCCCTGTAGTGGCGGACACACCACTGCTTGACGCGTCCTGGAGTCAGAGGCATGGGCCCGCTGGGTGGGAGCTGTGCTGGTGTTCCCAGAGGGGGTTGGGTCTGCTGTGGCCTGGGTCTGTGTGTGGGGAACCGACTGTCCAGAGGTCCCCGATGGTCCGGGCTGGTCATCAGGTTCTAGGTCGACAGAGCTGCTGTCCTCGCTGGGGGCCTGTTCTGGGGGTGGGATGGACAAATCTGGACCCTCCGTGGCGGTGTGTTGGCGTTCGGGCCCTGCAGGGGTAAAAGAGTATGGTTATTGTTTCTGTGTGTGCCATGGCGTGCATTTTGAGTGCCCTTGTCCCCCAGTGCTGGCATTCCCTTGTGGGAGGTGTTGTGAGGGTGGTGGGGGGGGGGGTGTATGGGTATGTGCAATGGTCATGCTTTGGTGGTGGCTGTCTATGGTTTGTGTTG